>NW_022987784.1:280000-592500 GCF_902827165.1 Trematomus bernacchii
ATATCATAATAAAACAGTGTTGTATTTTCCTGCTTTTAAAAGCTGCAATCCAGTGAAGTGATTGAATTTCTTTAATTGACCAGACTGTTCTAACTGCTCTATTATTTGCCTTAGCCCACTTAGCCCTTATACCAAGCCCCCAGGAAGTGCGCCGGACTCTGAGGAAAATATTCGTTGTGGCCAAACGGCGGTACTACACTTCCGTATTAGTCGCTGGGCCCGGAAAGACTTTTTCCCATTGACTAACATTGGGAAAGAGACGTCTGTAAATCGTTGGATAATTTTTTTTAAACTAAATAAACTACCCAGTATGAACATTTGTATAGCCCTTATTAAAAACATTCGGTCCTCAAGTTGTAAAATGTGCTAATAACGTTATTCTGAGAGTTATTTCCCTCTGCATTATGAACGCGGATCTAACCCACGGGACCACGCCGCCCGGCACGTTCATGTGACGTGTTCAGTACTACATGAGATTTACCTTTACCCATGGATGCACAATAAGAACGGATTATATGATTATATGAATACTTTCGTGACGTTTCGCTCTCTCAAAAGTTGGGCCATTTTGTCTTCATGCGCCAATGAGCAACTCTCATAGGAATGAACGAGGCCCCGCCTCCCACGCTGTATCCAGTTCTTATTATACATGCCTTATATGCACAGAACTGATGAATATTGATCAAACATTTAACTGTGTATATATTAAAAGCACCAATTCTAATACAAATAATTTGGTAAAAAAAAAATGCGATATCTGTATCTTCTCCATATTACCCAGCCCTATTGGATGGTGAAGAAAAAACACAGCAAAAACATATCATGACTAGTTTGTAAAACACAGCAGGAAATGCCAAGCATGCACGCTCTGCATTAGTGTAATGCTGCGTTCACACCGGACGCGATGCGAATATTCGCTTCGCTCTAATCGCTCCTATCGCATCGCTCTAAACGCTGGAGTTTCACCGCGGCTGCCAGCTGTGTTTACTCGCATCATTCAAACAAGACGCGCTGGCTCGGGAGCTACAACTACAACAAAATGAACATATTTGACCGTGATTTAATTGTAATACACATTTCAAAGTGATGCCGAAGTAACAACATACTGATACCGGTTAGTAAAAACCATGAATTAATGCTTGACAAGTCTGCAGACAAGACGGCAGGCGAAAAACCTTTTAAAATGCTTGTTTTCTGAATGAAGATCGGGTCGACCAGGCTAAGCTAACGTTGTATATGCTCATTCCACACTCATATCAACGGCCTACAGACATAAATAAGCAGCGACTGTATTCGCCATGACACAGACAGTCTGTGGTTTGTACTTGTTTAACTTTTGTCCAGTTTCTGAACGGATATGAGGAGCTGTGAGCTCTGTGTGCTAACTGCTAACAGCTAACGGCTGATGTTGTGTGGTTGAACGTCAGTGACGGCAGGCTGAGATCCTCACCGCTGATTGGCTTCCGCGAGAACGCGTCACGTGAATTTGACGCTCGAGTTGAAAAAATGGAACTCTCGCGTGTAACATGGCACCGTTCAATCGCCTCAATCGCGTGATTCGCGCCCACCGCTTCATGCGCGCCGTCGGAGCGACACCGAGAAACACCGGCTGTTGTTATGCCTGCTGTGACGTTAAGTTACTCCGTTCTCCGCTTGTAATTATGCCGTCGCAAGCTTCAAAGTTGTATTTATCATCTGAATTTGCCGAAACAAGTTTAATATTCTGAAAGCCAAGACTTTGTTTATTTGAAATCAGATGAAAACAAACTGTAACGGACCCTGCCGTGTTATCTATGATTACTATACGCCTTTACTTCATAATTTCAGCCGGAGGGAGGGGGGGCTGCGCTGCGGAACAGCAGAGAGGCGAGTGAGAGCTGTCATCTTCCCTTTACAAGCTTCAAACATGTATTTATCGGGAGATTTTGGCAATGAAAGTTTCATATTCTGAAAGCCAAGACTTTGTTTGTTTAAAATCAAACAAAACACCCGAACCCTAAAAAACTATTTTTTTACGCAAATCCACGTTTATTTTGAAATGAGCCGTTGCGACTTCCGACTGATTTCGATAGAGCGGGTCACATTTATGGGGAAAGCTCGTAAATATGAACATGTTCTGTAACTTAACTGGTTCCATCCACTCAATATACTTTTATATTCTAACCCTAACCCTAACAATATTTGTATGCTATGTAAAACTTGAACATGATGGGAAGCATGGGAACAGAAATGTAGGCCCACAGCAGGTTAGAGGGAACACCCGTAGGGATGCACTGATTTATTGGCCGAACATTAGTGCCCACCATTTTGACTGCTATCGGCCCGATTGAAAAATGTGCTGATTGGCCGCTGATGATATGTCGTGTCACTTCAGGTTAGTGCCTCCGATGATATTTAGTTAGTAGCAGCCAGACTTGGTTTTGGTTACTCTGGCATGACTTGAAATAGTAAAGGATGCCAGCATGTGTCAAGAGTTTCTGAATCTGTGCATCCCTTCACAGCAGCCAATAGGACACTGAGCTAAACACATCTACACACCTGGTTATGGGTCTGGCTGAAGAGAGGAGAGATGAGAGACAGACTTTTGAGCTAGAAGCTAGAAGAGTGAGAAATAGAAGACAGGTTAGACGTAAAGTCCCACTACCATAAAGGATAGAGATAGAGTGAAGAAAAAAACGTGCAGGAGCGAGGAAAGAAAAGAACAAGGGGGAAGAAATGTAGAACATTCAGAGGGAAGACAGGTGTTATTAGACTTTAGAAAGCCATTTGATAGTTGAGCTTCTTAGTATGCTTTTCCTCAATCAGAAATATCTAATGTGTGTGCCTGAAAACCCACAGCATAATATGTCTCTGTAGTTAATATGACAATGTAACAACACACTAACCAGTGTATTAAACCAACATCTTTGAAGAAAAAAAATGGCACCAATTACACAAAGAAAACTGAAAACCAACGACACTATGGAAATGAAAATGGCTGAAAGTAAATGAACTTAGTCTCCATTAGAGATCCGTCATCACCATGTGTGTGGATTAATAACCATACAGACCTTTGCTAGGTAGTCCTCGACTCTGCTGTTGTGCCCGTCCGTTACAGGGTTAAGGAGTGAGAGTCCGAGGCCAAGACTCCTGTTCAGGGGTCCCAGTGTGGCCCCGTAGTGTAATGGTGAACCCAGAGAGCTCACGTCCAGCGTGGGCCCCCCAAGGCTTCCGTTAGCGATGCTGCTGGTGATCAGAGAGCGGCTGCGCTCGTTCAGCAGCTTGGAATTGGCTTCCGAGAGTCGACTGTTGGCCCTGTGGGGGAAAAGTCATTGATGAAATACACGTTTGCTACTGTTGGCACTATTTACGTTTCATATTCTATTTAATATTGAATAATCCATTCTTGCACAATAATATCCTGCATTATATTTGTTACTGGACATTTGTATTTTCCACATGTATATATATTTTGTATCTTTTAACTTTTTAATGCTATTTTATTTCTATTTCTATTTCTGAAATGTATTGGACTGTTTATTTCTGTGTCTTAGTTTCTCTTATGTACATTGCCTTGTGTTTTTTATGCTGCTGCAACGCAAACATTTCCCAAATTGGGACAATAAAGTACCTATCTATCTATCCACCTCTCTATCTATCTATCTATCTATCTATCTATCTATCTATCTATCTATCCATCTATCTATCTATCCACCTCTCTATCTATCTATCTATCTATCTATCCATCTATTCACCTCTCTATCTATCCATCTATCTATCTATCCATCTATCTATCTATCCATCCATCTATCCATCCATCTATCCATCTATCCATCTATCTAATTAGGTTTTAAAGACTGACCCCCAACAAAACCACAGAGCAAGCTGGTCTCACCTCTCAAGTCTGGCAGCGAGGGACTTGCGGACCCGCAGCTCCTCGGCGTAGAGTTGGCGGTATCGCTCCAGCTCCGTGCGGGTGGAGTCTCTCTGGTTGAGGCTGTCATGATGGGTGGTGCGGGCCCGGTTCAATTCCCCCTCCAACTCCCGGATCTTCTGCTCCAGCTGGGAGCGCAGGTTAGTCTCATTGGCCGCTTTGATCTGATCCAACGCTTCCTGGGATGCTGCCTGGGACTGAGGAATAAACAGATACATATTACATCAGGCTTAGACACTGTACATTTCTTTATCGAAAGACAATATGTTCATTATCAGCTTTTAAAGGTCACCTATTATGCAAAATCCACTTTTTTGTGTCTTTTATACATAAAACATGTGTCCCCTCTGTGTAAAGACATTCTGAAAGTTTCAGCAAAAAAGATTCTCTCTCTTTTTGTCCTGATCCATTTATATAAAAACCTGTCTGAAAATGAGCTGATCAAATTTTGGCCACTTTGTGATGTCATAATGTTTTTTTGGCTTGTGTAACCATTAGCCAATCACCAACCAAGGTAACACCCCCCTCCTTATCACCTGAATCTCCTCCTAGAGCACCATTGTGTTCTTTCTAACCAAATATCTCTCAGAGGGGCGTTGGGAGTGGCTCCTTATTTTCATCTAAAGCAGGGGTCTCCAACCTTTCTTCATCTGAGAGCTACTTTCAAAAAATGAAAGTGGCCAAGAGCTACTTGCATCACATCGCTTACATTTATTCACATAGCCCTCATCAGTTGAATTAAGCTATACTTTTGTACACGTGTGAAATTGCAATACCTAAAGCTTATCAAAAATAAGGTCCAAGAAAACGAAGATTTCTCACATATTATTATGGCCCACATAATAAGTACATCACTGAACATTCACATAAGTGTCCTTAATCACCACCTTACAAGCATTTCACTCTTTTGTTAGTGAGATTAATGGCACTGCATACAGTCCACCATAGAGGTGTATGCTGGACCCACTTAGGTTCACTTAATAGAGTCATTTAAATGTTCATCAGTCGGTCTTGTTCTGTATTTAGATTTCATTCATGTCAGAAAAAGCTGCTTCACAAAGGTATGTAGAACAGAACCAAATAAAGCAGACATTTTCAGTGCTGCTTGGTGAATGTTCTTATAGTTTTCTGGGTCTACAAGGCTCCAGAAATGTTGTGAGTTTTGCTGAGACTTAAGCTGAACATTATTTTGGAGATCTCCACAGGATTGACACTGAACAGTTGTTCAGCCATCTTTTTCTTCTTCTTCTTCGTCTTGACATTAAATTATAAACCATAATAAATCAATTGTATAGGTCTAGCCTCCCTATATCTGTGTGTGAAAATGGTTCCATCCTCAAAAACAAAAAACTAATACTTCTGCAGTCTAGCTGCAGCTTCTAGCTACGGTCTTCTGTTAAAAAAAAGACACACATGACTTGAGTCTGAAAACAGCAGGAGTATTTACAATAGCATTATAAAAACAAAAATAGTGCATGTGGGTGCACACTTACATTCTCTGTCTTACTGTTACATAAATCCCATGAATGTATGAGATTAAGTTAGCTTCATCATATCTCAATCAGTGATTAAGTGAATAATAAAGTTTCTATCGGGTCACTATCAGCCTGTCACTCATTATTTTCAGGGAGGGGGCGGGGTTTGGAGGAACGGAGAGGAGACGGTGATCGCGGAAGCTTTCCTCCTGCCTTCACAAACTTTACACAAGTATTTATCAACTGAAAATAGCAAGAGGACATTCATACTCTGCAATCCAAGACTTGATTAAATCCACCAAAAACCTGACATGACGATAACGAGTGTTTTTCAAAAAACACAAATCCCTCCCTGTGTGTCTCTGAGGCGCAGCGACAGGGCCTGATTCAGAGCGGGTCATTCTGCTGTTAGTTCTGGACTCGTGCTGGTGGAGAAAGCAGACTGCTCCGTGTGTGTTGTCGCTGTGCTGCTGTCACGTCTGTTCCTTGGTCTCTGCGTCACCGACCATTTGATATTCGTGTGACAGAAAAAAATCTAAAATAAAAAAACGTTATTGTCCAGCCGCGGCCGAAAAATCAATAAGCAACCTTACTACGCTATAATCGATAATCGAGCGGCGAGCTACTGAAAAGCTGCCCGCGAGCTACCGGTAGCTCGCGATCGACGTGTTGGAGAGCCCTGATCTAAAGTAACAGACAGAGAATCAGCACTTTTGAAACAGGGCTGAAACAGAGGGGATTATGGGATGCTGCAATGATCTGTTTGGTGTTTGGAGCCAAACACTTCAGAGACATGTTTTGTATAAATCTGAGAACTATAATATATTGATGAGAAACAGTATAATAGGGGACCTTTAAGAAGTAGAAGGCCATTGATCATAATAACCAATTGATATTGGCCTTTACCTGCAGGAAGACGTTGACCTGCTCCAGTTTCTGTTGGATCTCCTGACGGGCCCTCTCCTCGGCATCACGGCGGTACTGCTCCACCTGGCTCTGCTCCATCTGAACGGCCTCCATTCGCCGTCTCAGGTCCAGCACCTCCTCCTCCAGCTGCCTCTTACTCCTCTCCAGCTGCTCGTTGCCGCGGCTCGAGCTCTTCAGGGAGGACAGCTGATCCTTCAGGTCGTCGTTCACCTTCTCCAGCTGACTGCGGCGGGACGCTTCCTTCTCAAGCTGTACCTGCAGATCGTCCACCTGGTTAGAAAAGACAGAGGCCGAGGTCTGAGGAATAACACTACGTCTAAGGGACTCAAACTTTACTATTAGAGTGCTGACAGACAAACCCTTTCTTTCATCCGGCCAATCGCCCCCTCGGCCTGGCTGTGTCTGCCCTGCTCCACCCGCAGGCTGCCCAGAGGAGAGGCAAACTCCGCTCCACCTGTGTCCTGATCCCGCAGTTTCTTCTTGGCAGTCTTCACTAAAGTACGCAACCTTAAACACATATGCACAAATAATATAAGTAAACATTAATAGAAATAAAAAAGAGAATATCTAATACAAACCTTTCTTCTGAGGACCAGCAAACAACTTGAAATGAAGTAGCAAACTAATACAAGTGGTATACTCGAAGACCATTAGCTTGACTGCAGTGGCGAGCCGTGAGTTTTATACCTAGGCCCTCTCTGACCCCCACCCCTTCCCTCGAAAAAAGAAAAGAAAAAAAAGAGTTATTACGTCACAGCGTATACTTCAGCGGAATATCCAAACAACGGCCCGGGGTGCAAAACGCATCAATGACAGCACCTGTAAATAACCCAATTTGTGTTCATTGAAATTGAAAAGGATATTGCATTGTGTTTGTTACTTTCGTTGCAGTTGTATGTCTTAAGTGTAATTTGGCATGCTTTTATTTTGAAGGCGAATTTACGCTGTTGACAGGAAGTTGTTGTTGCTATGGAAACAAGAAAAGCTTCACAGCGTCATAAAGTCCGCGATAATAAAACCCACCCATTTAGAGGTCAATTGTACATTTGACATTACTCTCTGGTTCAGTTACTATAGCTGGCCCTCTGTGAATTCATAGCAGGACCACCAATCAGCTCCTGTCTTCACAGTAACTCGCAGAGACGAGTTTCTTTCATTTAACCCTTCACATTCAAACAGAAACTGAATAGGCATATTCGAAGGATTTATTTATTTGGAAATGTTATTTTAAATACAATTAAATCAAGTCATTTTGGTCAAACTAATGCAAAATATTAAAAAAAATATATAATTTCTTTTTTTAAATATATATTTTAAATGTTTTTAAATATTATTTTGTATATCTTAGGCCCTCAGAGAGGGCCTAGAGGGCCCTGACGGCTCGCCACTGCTTGACTGATATGCAAAGTTAATCCATTATTCCCTAAACACTGTTATTACTCGTACACTATGCAAAGTGATCAGCTTTGACTGCATGTAACTCATTCATACTTAAAGTGACAAGCTCAGATGAAAACCAAATCGCAACAACAAAAAAACACCTTTCAATAAAAGCAAACTCCAACAATGAAGGTCATGACCATGTAATACACAAAAAGAAAACCACTGCAGGAACCTATTATATAGGTTGTGGACATCAATAAGGGTTCATCTAAAATAAAACACTGAAAATCTTACACCAGATATACTGTACACATAACAGCCACATAAGCCAGGAAAAGCTGCGCTCTACTGGATCCTGGTTGTGTCTAATTATGAGGAAGATGTACTGCCATGGGTGAGGAGGGTGAGGAAGGTGAGGAGGGTGAGGAAGGTGAGGGAGGTGAGGAAGGTGAGGAGGGTGCGAGGCGGAGGCTAGGAGTCACCTGTACATTTCTTTTTGGAGCTCTGTGTTTCTCTGCATCTCTTGATCCAGCCGGCCGTCTACAGCCTTCTTCTGCTCCGAGATCTTCTTGGCTTTCTTCTTCTCTATCTCCATCTGGAACGCAGGAAGCAGGCCCGTAGCTGTGAGACTCAGACGATGGTACATTACCAGGAGTGATTGCTACAACTTTAGGGCCCGTATGAATGCATGACTATGATCACCTGGGTGCTCAGGTCTCCCTTTTCCTTCTCCAGCTCTGCCAGGCGCAGTCCCAGCTTAGAGCGGCTCTTCAGCTCCTCCTCCCACAGGGCCTGAGAGTCGTGCGCCGTGTGGGACAGCATGCTCTGCTTCTGGACCTACGAGAGAGAAACATAAAGCCAAGAAATCTAATTATTATATATACAATGTACTGTATATAAACATGATACAAAGAAGTTCCAATCAGCTTGTTACAGCCTATTGTTCTTCTCACCTGTAACAATCTGTTTAATTTGAATGTATCAGTAGGAGAAAGTCTACAAAATAAAAACCTGCACCTTGTTCTTATTTATTTAACTTAGCGAAATGATTTGCTTCAATAGTTTCACACTGTACGCTTTCAAGAAAAGTTCACAATGAAAACAGTTTTCCTAGTATGCCTTTTTTTTTTTTAAATAGTGCTGTTTCCCGTTTGGTTAAAAAAAAAAAAAAAGATTCTTTAGAAATGTTTGATTCTTTCCCTTTGGCTGTCTCCTCAAAAATGTAAGAACTCCCTGCTCATTCTGGTTGTTCTTTACATAGATAAAAACCAGAGGGAAAAAAAGAAATAAGATGAAAGTATGTAATGGAACCTAGCAGATTCTTTGTTCGAGTAAGGAAAGAAATATGCCACCAACCTCTCGATTGAGTTGGTCTTCCAAAGTCATCTTACTGCTTTGGAGGTTTGTTACCAACTCCTCCAAATGACCTCTCACCTACACAAATATGAAAAGCATTGTAAAAATATGTGTGTGTGTTCCTGTTGTCTGTTTATCATTTAGGAAAAGTGAGAGGATAGTTTGATAAAAATGTAGTAGCATGCATCAGGCAGAGTGAGACATAAAGAAGGGTACCACTTTACAATAAGACCACCCTTATAAAGGATTCATAAAGGGTTTATAATTAGGTTAACATAGTTTTCATACATCAACACAGGCTCACTATTTGGCAAGATGACTAAGCCTTATATTGGCTACTACTTCGTCTTCTTCATCAGCCAGCATCCTTAGTATCTGTTGTTCAGAGAGTTGATTCCCCCCCCCCCCCCATCCATATTAATGTTTCTTGGCATCTCTTATGATCATTTATTTACGAGTTACTAACATTTATAGCTGCCAAAAGGGAGCCTTATTGTAAAGTGGAAGGTGAGGGAGGTGAGGAAGGTGAGGAGGGTGAGGAAGGTGAGGAGGGTGAGGGAGGTGAGGAGGGTGGTGAGGAAGGTGAGGAGGGTGAGGAAGGTGAGGAGGGTGAGGGAGGTGAGGAGGGGTGAGGAGGGTGAGGGAGGTGAGGAGGGTGAGGAGGGTGAGGGAGGTGAGGAGGGTGAGGGAGGTGAGGAGGGTGAGGAGGGTGAGGGAGGTGAGGAGGGTGAGGAAGGTGAGGAGGGTGAGGGAGGTGAGGAGGGTGAGGGAGGTGAGGAGGGTGAGGGAGGTGAGGAGGGTGAGGGAGGTGAGGAGGGTGAGGAGGGTGAGGGAGGTGAGGAGGGTGAGGAGGGTGAGGAGGTGAGGAGGGTGAGGAGGGTGAGGGAGGTGAGGGAGGGTGAGGAAGGTGAGGAGGGTGAGGAGGTGAGGAGGTGAGGGAGGTGAGGAGGGTGAGGAAGGTGAGGAAGGTGAGGGAGGTGAGGAAGGTGAGGAGGGTGAGGAAGGTGAGGGAGGTGAGGAGGGTGAGGAGGGTGAGGGAGGTGAGGAGGGTGAGGAGGGTGAGGAGGTGAGGGAGGTGAGGAGGGTGAGGAGGTGAGGAGGGGAAGGAGGGTGAGGGAAGGTGAGGAGGGTGAGGGAGGTGAGGAGGGTGAGGGAGGTGAGGGAGGTGAGGAGGGTGAGGGAGGGTGAGGAGGGTGAGGAGGGGGGAGGGAGGTGAGGAGGGTGAGGAGGGTGAGGGAGGTGAGGGAGGTGAGGAGGGTGAGGAGGGTTGAGGAGGTGAGGGAGGTGAGGAGGGTGAGGGAGGGTGAGGAGGGGAGGGAGGTGAGGAGGGTGAGGAGGGTGAGGAGGGTGAGGGAGGTGAGGAGGGTGAGGAAGGTGAGGAGGGTGAGGAGGGTGAGGGAGGGTGAGGGAGGGTGAGGAGGGTGAGGAGGGTGAGGAGGGTGAGGAGGGTGAGGGAGGTGAGGGAGGTGAGGAGGGTGAGGGAGGGTGAGGAGGGTGAGGGAGGTGAGGGAGGTGAGGAGGGTGAGGAGGGTGAGGAAGGTGAGGGAGGTGAGAACTTGTTTCACACTTATTGTAAAGTGTGAAACAAATCACCATTTATTAATGAGTTACCACCATTTCTAATAAGGCTCAGCAGTACAGATAAATGTGGGCTCTCTATTTGGCAAGCAACCGGTCACAGTCGCCCTGTTTATCTCATGTCTTATAAAAGCTTATTAATGATGTATAAAGTGTTCACAACCTAAAATTAATAAATTAATGACAAACTATTGGTAAACCCTTTATAAGGGTAGTCTTATTGTAAAGTGGTATCTAAAGAAGTGACAGAACCCACATACCAAAATCAGGCTTTAAGGGAGAAACCATCATTTTAGTTCACCAAGAAAAACCGACACAAAAGTTAGGATTTCGGGTCTAGCAAAACGCCCACGAAGCCCAAGTGAATGTCACTTTGTAAATAGATCAAATATGATTGACGTTGTTAAGTATAGTAATAAAAAGAAATGACAGAGGTAAACCAACACAGCAGGACTAAGCCTAAATCCACAATACCAACCCCTTCTCCAGGCGAGCAGTCAGATTGCTGGAAGAAAATGTGATACCTTAATGACTTCATAATGTAACGCCAGCTTTTTGATGTCAGAGAGATTTCTCTAAGAATCACCATACTGAGATGTTGAGTTTCGCTATTTAAGTCACACAAAAAGGATATAAGGCGTCAGTGAGATCCTGTATAAAATGTGTGTGTGAAAGCAACTCACCATGGCAGACTCCTGAGCCCCTTTCTGAAGAGCTTCAATTCTGTTGGCCTGTTGCTTTGCAGCAGCTTCCAGCCGGGCGTTCTCTATCTCCAACCTAATGAGACGTAACATTGACACTCTGCATCACATACATTCATATACTGTGTACCGAAACATTTCCTGACTCCCGGCTGACAATGCTTTTTAACACAAGTTATAGAATATAGGTGAGGAAGGTGAGGGAGGTGAGGAAGGTGAGGAAGGTGAGGGAGGTGAGGGAGGTGAGGAAGGTGTGAAAACATTGACACTCTGCATCACATATATTCATATACTGCATACCGAAACATTTCCCGACTCCAGGCTGACACTGTTTTTTAACACAGTTATAGAATATATATAAGTATTTCTGAGTTGTTTTAAAATTAACTCATTATCTTTCACTCCTGAGTGTGTGTGTGTGTGTGTGTGTGTGTGTGTGTGTGTAGTACATACCTTTGCATAGCTTCCTCCAGCTGTTTGATGGTGGTATCCGAAGCTGCCGAGGCTAACAGCGCCTCCTGGTGTTTCTGAACAGCGGTGGAGAGCTCCTTTTCCCTCTCATCCAGACTGCTCTTCAGACTGTTAATGCGTCTCTCAGCCTGAACATACTGGTCTTCGCTTTCCTCCAGCTACAAGACAGAGACAAAGCATCCGATCCGTATCGTCAGAAATGTTAACAGTGGACCTAACTGTCAGTTTACCTCAAATTGTGACAGTGAGCCATCTAATCAGCTTCATAATCATGAACACACTTGACATCAGAGACATGGTGATGATATGACACCACAAGGTGGCACTGTTCCTCGCTGTTACCTTTCCTTTGAGCCTGTCCAAGTCTTTAAAGAGTCGAGCCTTCTCCTCCTCCAGGTCATTGCGATAGCGTGTGTTGACCTCCAGAGTAGCCTCACTCATTGACAGCTTCTTGAGTGAGTCAGCCAGCTCCTGCTGCAGATGCCTTAAGGTAGTCTGCACTCAGACAGAATCCAAAGAAAGCAGAGTATCAGGGTATATGCAGGAATCCTGAAGTCAAATGTAAGACCTTTTAAGACCTTTTTTAAGACCCTTTCCATACATTTTAAGACCTCGTCGCCACTTTGAGTTTTAACCGGTTACATTGGCGACACACTTTACCTCACATTGACTATATACAGTATTGATTGTCCTTCCTCCTTATCTTCCAACCATTTGGACGCAAACTTGCATTTCCCCATAACGATGTTTAACAACCGGCGTAAACGGACCTTCGCGCGCTATCAAGCAGTGAGCGTGCGATGTCCTGTTCAGATGACGTCAAATCCAACGGGATGCCATAAATAAACTACACAGAATCACACTACACACCTACGCAATGATTACATTCAGGCAAACTGTAGAATACAACCTCTTTGGACAATTTATATACTTATTGGAAACAAGCTACAAAATGTAATACCTTGGAAAATGCCATTTAAAACTTTTTAATAGCCTTCATTTTCGCTAAATTGATTGATCAACTTTTAATACTTTTTAAGAACCCGCGGACACCCTGGATTAGAGATAAAGGCCGGCATTCGGGAAAAAGGCTTACTATGAATCTGGTGGAAGAGGTGAATGTCCTGATCTTACCTCTCTTTCGCTCCTCTGTTCCTCATTCTTGTAGAGCTGTTCTCGGAATTCAGCAGCCTTACTGGCGAGCTCCTTGCTTCTCTCCTCCACTAGTTGTACCCTCTCCTCGCTGTCGGAGCGCAGCTGGGACAGGAGGTCACTGAAGCGATCGTGGGCGTCTGTCACCGCACGCTCCTTTGCAACGCCTTTGTTTTGGGACTCCTCTAGCTGCTGCCGTAGTAACATGCTCTCACTCTGGGTTTGGGCTAGCCGCTCCTGTGCGGCCTCTTGCCGTGCTCCGGCGCGGTTCACCTGCTCCTCCTTCACCTGCAGGGCCGCTTCTAGATCCTTCACCCGGGCAGCCTCCTGGTCCTTCTCCCGCTGCAGGACGTCCAGCAGGAGGCTTTTCTCCGTCAGCTGCAGTGTGGCTCGGTGTACTTCATTCTCCAGGCTGTTCGCGCGAGTCTCTGCCTTGGACAGCTTCTGGGAAAGGCTGCTGACTGACTCACGTTGATTGGCTACTTCACCTGTTGATGTGAAAGGCTAGTTAGTTAAAAGAACATCTCCCATTTAAGTCAAAGGATAGCAGGACAAAAAAAATGCACATAACAAAAGTCCTACACAATAAAAAACACAGCAAATATCAGTTCGGGCCCAGACTGAGCAACTCGTCCAACATCTACCCATTAAGAGTGATACTGTTCGTCTGTAGTGACACTACACATTCTGCTTTTTATAAACACAGGACATATTCAGCCAACAGAGGCAACCAGATCCACTAAAATGGTTGACAATGATTATATGTTTGATAATGATTTGAGTTTTGTATGCAGTCAGTGGTGATTGGGCAACTCCTAAAGTTGTAAAAACAAATGTAGATAAAGGAAATAAGCATGTGTATTAAAAATAAGGAGCTGTTTAGATTACCAACTGCTTTTTCAAGCTGCAGTTCCTGTTTGATAAATAAATGTCATGTCTCCAAGCATGAAATTAGTCTAAAATAAAGCCCAACTTGTCTTGGAGCTGTCCATCAATTTCTACCTCTACCAACCTGTGAGTCTGTCCTTAAGACGCTGGTGTTCCTCTCTCTCCCGGAGCAGAGCTCTCTCCGTCTCTGTGTGAGCTGACAGGCAAAGCTCCGCCTCCTTTACGGCTCCAGCCAGGCGGACACGAGTGGAATCGACTTCTGCGTCCAGCGTTTCGCGAGTCTGTCGCTCGTTTTCCAGACGGTTTGATGTCATAGCAAACTCAGACTTCAAGGCGGTCAGCTGGTTATTGCAGTTGAACACAGTTTGGGTCAGGGCTTCACTGTTGAGTTTAAGATCTCGACGAGCATCTTCCAGCTGCTCTTTGAGGTGTTCATTCTCCTCCAAAAGGTGGCTCTCTTTGAGACTGCTGTTGGCCTGTGAACGCTCCACGTCTGCTCTGAGGATGCTCAGCTGCTCCTGGAAGGTGGCAGTTTGCTGGAGCAGCTCCCTCTCCCTGTCACTGGCCTCAGTGAGCTGAGACAAAGCCTACAGACAGGAAGAAAACATGTTGCGTTAAGGCACGCGCGTTAAGGCACGCACGCACGCACGAAAATAACTAACATTTCCCCCAAAAAATAAATAACATTTAAGATAGAAAATGTATGAGAAAAGTATTCACATCTATAGAAAAATAACAACTTGAAATACAATAAAAAATAATAAAATAAAGTCACAAAGGAAAAAAACGGTAAACTTTACCATTAAATTCCCAAATTACGATAAAAATTCAAAATAAAATATTGAAAAATGTATGAGAAAATAAACTCAGAAACATACGTGGAAAAAAAAAAAGACTAATTTATCGGAAAATATTTGAATTTGAAAGTCTAATAATTTCACATGTTGCGTTAGGATTGTGAGTCTGCCTCAAAACCTTTTTTATATTCCTTTCCAGCTACATATAAAGAAACACAACATCCCTGGGGTATAAATGTTAAAATACCATCTATTCTAAACCATATAAACAAACTAAAAAGATGGATATCACTGTGTGACGATTACCTCATTGCTTTTGCTGATGTTTCTTTTGTTCTCGTGCTCTATCTCTTGCTGTTTACGGAGATGGCTGTTGAGCAGATTCTCCTGCAGAGTCCGAGCGCTGCGCTCCTGAGCGAGCAGTCTCTGGGTCTCACTGTGGTCCTCTTCAAGCTGGGAGTAAATAACATATAATCAACTAGGGGTGTCAAACTCAAATACACAGTGGGCCAAAATGTAAAAATGGGTACTAGTCGAGGGCCGGACTGGTTCAATGTTTATTGCAAAACTTATTGAAATGAACTTATTGCACATATTAAACCTGGGACTAACAAAGCTTAAATGATTGCCTATAATAATAAAACATGTTGCGTTTAATGATTATTTAACATTAAACATTAAATAATCAGTTGCATTCATTTCTTATGGCTCTATCTGCAGCTTTTCCGGAGTCATTTCTTATGATAACATTTTTCCACACGCCAACAACAGCTTCAAAAAAAAATGTCCCTCAAAGAAAAAACAAACATGCCCTGTTGTCGCAAGAAACAAAGTGCAGAAGGAAACATCCATTGAAACTCAGTTTGCTGCTGTGTAATGCACACTATACTAAGCCAGATACTTGGCATCTCATCTTGGGTGCAAGTTCATCAATGTTTGGAGTCAGGCTCTGAGCTGAGGAAATCCTCAGGATTGAAGGTGTGCGTGCAATATACTGGCGGGCCAGATCTAATAGTAATTAGTAGGGCTGCTGGATTATGGCAAAAATCATAATCTCGATTATTTGGGTCAATAATTGATATCACGATTATTAAAAACGATTTTCCATTTACTTTGAAAACATCAATTTATTGAAAAAAAAAAAAAATGTGAACAGTATGTTTTTAACAGTTGATTACCCTGAACTTTGAAAAAAAAAAAAAAAAAAAAAAAATAAAAAAATAATAAATAAAATAAATAAAATAAATAATCGTTTTATTTCGATTATGTTGTTTTCATAATAGTTGCAAGCCAAAATCGTAATTGCGATTAAAATACGATTAATTGAGCAGCCCTATTAGAAATGATCCAGCGGGCCGAAATTAAATCCACCACGGGCCTGATTTGGCCCCCGGGCCTTGAGTTTGACACATGTGAACTAATGCATCAATCTGTTTTACACCAAACAAAGCGGATAAAAAGCATCTCATTACATCATCATAAGTTCTAACTAATCACTAATAATGAGTATTAAGCATCATAGAAAAAACTGTATGTGAAATGATCTAAACATTAAAGCTTAGTTAGAGATATTTAAAAACATAATGTCATATTGTTAATATGACATTAGCCAACATCAATACAATAAAAAGAAAGATTATCGCACACTGACAGAAAACAATTGGAGCTTAAGATGCTGTACCTGCTTCATGCTGTTGACAAGCGTTCTCATCTCCAGCTCCAGGTTCCTGAGGGTGAGCTCCACCTTCTGCTTGTCCTGCACCTCCACCTGGTGCTGCTCCTCCATCCTTCTAAGCTGGTCTCTGGTCGTGTTGTACATCATGGTGGCGTTGCGGCGATGTTCCTGCTCCTGTTTCAGCTGAAATCTATAGCAAGTTTCAGACAAAATATAGTTTTTAAATAAATTAAAAAAAGATCCATAAAGTAGGCCATCACATGATGTATGCTGCACACAAATATGACAAGAGAGAGCAAGAGCATGTAAAGAAACGGCTACAGGAAGCTGTCGTTCTAGGAAAGGAAGTGGCTCTCACTTGAGGTTTGGGACTTCAGACTGCAGCTCCAGCTGGTTGCGCTCCAAGGCCGATTTCACATCTTTAACTTCCTCCAGAGAGCTGTTCAACTCCGCCCTCTCCATTTCCAGCTGGCTCACCTTGTCTGACAGGTACCCATGGCGACTCCTTGCCTTTTGGATAGAGCGCTCATACTCGTGGAAAATGTTCTGCAGCTTCACCATGCTTCTCGAGTCTAGGGATATAATATTGTAAGTCTCTTTCAAAGGTGGATTGCCTACATGTATTTAGCTAATTATATGTATATTAGCATTTGAATCAGTACCCAAAGTGGCTGAGTCCAGCTTCTGAATGAGGAGGGATGCGTGGCGATAGCCTGAAGTGGGAGAGTCGTCCGTGGCTGTGTCCGACGACTGAGTGAGTTCATCAAAGTCTTCTGCCATCTCCACTTCTTCAGGATTCTGCATATGGAAACAGCTCGGTTGGGAATATGATTCACTTTCTCAAACCTCCAGCTACAAGTTAATAAGCAAATGTGTATTTTACCTTGTTTCTCTGCTGTCCACTTGCTGGAAACCTGAGCCCAGAGAATTAAAACAGGGGTTATTTGAAAAACTGATTTGCCCGTTCCCAAGCTATGATAGCTGCATTGCAGACTTGTTGAAAGTGTAATGGTATAATGCAGTATACTATTATTTTTTATGGAAATCATTGGTTAGTCATGCACCTATGTACTGTAGGAAGGAAAATGTATTCCTACTGATCACCCACCACCAATATTGTGAAAGTTTGTTTAGACTGAATGCAAAGCAAATGTTAAAAACTACCAATGCACCAACATGATCTAAACTTACCAACAACTCCAGTGGTTTCTCTAATGTTCCCTATTCAGTTTGATCTGTTACTGAAGGTATTGAAGGTAATATACTGGAGGTAATACACTGACTTTGGTAGTGCCTTATACACAACCCCCTTTTAAAACGTCAAACTGTCCCTTTAAGTCAAGGGTCGGCATCCTTTTTGATATGAAGTGCCATTTAAAAAAATTGTGATCGGTGTGCAACGCTCGTGAACTTTCAACGGGGGGGGTGGGGAAGAGCTCGGCGCCCGTGAACTGTCAACAGGAGGGCGGGGGGAAGCAGTGTGTGGACCTCTTTCACCTGTCAGCGCAACTTACATGATGCGGTTTAAACAAATTTAAATAATTGGTTTAAAGGGCATAATAATAATGACGATTCTCCAGAACACACAGATGGCCAGTCCGCCCCTGTGTAGCATATTATTTTCGATGAGAGATGAGCAGATCGCCACTGGGCTTTCAACTAAAGACACAGCCACGCAAAAACTGCGGCATTTGTACAGCTCCTTATGGGTAGCCTACTGCAATTTCTGAAGTGCGGGCGCGCTCCGGCAGCACTACACCCCTGATCGTTTCCCCACGGAGGAAAGCAGCAGCAGTCGACTGGAGTTAAAGAGAGCGGGGCTGCGTTGCGTGCATGGCTTCCTTCTGCAGGTAACGGGGAGACGCGCTCTGGCGGCGGTCTCGTTCAGGATCCGAAAATACAATTTAAATATTTTGCACACTTATTCCACTTATTCCTAGTGTGCCACTGGTTACGGTGCAGAGTGCCAATGGTGGCACGTGTGCCAGGGGTTGCAGACCCCTGCTTTAAGTTAACTACTACAGGTTACAGAAAGGCCTTTAGAGACCTTCATTTTCTCTCCCTAGTGCAAATCTGTAACTGTTCACATCCGATCACTTCTTTCCATAGACTTTCCACACAGTCATGCTTCCTATATAATTCACTTTGCCTTCAGTCAGAACACACCTTATGAGTTAGTGACAGAGAGGTGAAATTGATACTGCATATATACCTTCCTTCATCGTCCGACACTTCACTTAATGTGCTATCGTCAAACACAGAGAGAGGATCTCCGTTGACATGAGCGTTGGTCTGAGGGGCTCTGCTGCGCGGGGCCCCTCGGACCAGCTCCAGCTGTAGGGTCTCCTCTACAGCTGGTCCCTCCTGTTTGCTGCTATTGTAGGTCTGCTGGAGCGGGAGACGCAATTGCACAGGTGCCCCGTTGGTGCTATGGAGAGCAATAAACCTGATAGTCAATAAGTTGTGACCTCTCAGATCTGGAATCAAGGGGATGGGTAGGGAGGGTTGGGTGTATGGGACTGGGTGGGATGGAGGGGTAGTATGCAATGCTATTGAATGTATATTTTCTCTGATTTGGAAATCTCAATAAAAACTGTTAAACAAAAAAAATAAGTTGTGACCTCTCCACGTCAGGGCCCTTGTGGAGGTTTTGCTGAAGAAATAGAATCAATAAAATAAAGCTCAGCTCTCTGCTCAATGCTTCATTGAAAAATAAATGTAGTTTCAGTAAAAACATTTTATCAAACTTATAAGACTTGTGAAATTATTTACAGGACAACTACACACACAGACACACACAAGTAACATCCTAGCTTTTAGGTAATATCAGACTCAATTTTGGAGGATGTGACTCTGAAATTGTAAGGGTTAACATGTGCTTGTGATGAATGTCAGTGGAAAACAATGTACAAGAGAAATGAATGCATACCTCTTGATGGCTGCAGACGGCTTCTCCTGATGAATTGCTCCCGCTGGAATTGACATGCTGGTCTCAGGTTTCTCAGTGCCCACTTCTTCCAATGCCGTTCCACCAGAATCCCAAGAGGTACTGGATTTTTGCACCTCCATTGCAGTCGTTATGGTGTCTTTGCCAACCTGAAAAGATAAAAAGTTTGATATTAAATAACAGGACTTGAGGGATTATTCCCAACTGGAACAGGTTGGGGCCAGGCTTTTTAAGATGCATTTTGGAGCAGGGACTTGTACACTTTGTCATACATAATTTAGTGTCACCCCTCCCATTGGAGACCTAACACCTTGGTGTGGTTACTCTATTTGACATGCTATTTTAAGTTAAATTACAGAGATGCATTTTTCCATGCATTGCAATTCTTGCTTTGGCATACCTAAACTGAGAAAAAGCTGAAGTCAAAGGTTCTTTACTTATTGCAAATGAGCTCAACAATACACTATTACTTTCTCTTAAACACGGCCGTCTCACACACTATTCAGATATTCTATCCAATAATTACAATGAAAAACTGTCTGTAAATAAAGTGTATTTCTTTCTATGCTGTTTTTCCATGGAGGTATCAAAACACTCTACAAAAGGATGGCTGAAATATAAATATATTCCTTCCCTGGAAATCAGTATAACTTAAGCATATCACGAAAAAAAAAAAAAAACAGATCCAGCAAACTGCCAAGAAAGCACTTATTCATTCAATCATCACACAACATCACTTAGTTAATTAAAACAAACATAGTCAACTTAAAGATACATGCAAGTTTCATGCAGAACTAAGGACAAATCAGTACTAAAGAACACATAATGGTACGTTCACACCGGAGGCGATGCGATTTGTTCGTGGTAAGATAAGCCCCGCCTCCTCGACAGCACATCTTGTTTGAATGACGGGAGTAAACACAACGATAGTTACGTATGTAACTACGGTTCTATGAATACTGGATGACCGCCAGAGGCGGTGCTTTAGCACTGGATATCTTCTGTCTCGCGCATGCGTAGGTCGAATATTTATATCAACAAAGTCACGTGTGACCCCGTATGACACCGGAAGGTATAAGTTCCGGTGCTGTCAACGGGCTCAGTCCTATGGAATCTTCTCGCAGAAACACGAAATTCCGAGTGACCAAGAACTCTGGCGGTCATCCAGTATTCATAGAACCGTAGTTACATACGTAACTATCGTTCTATTTCATACTTACTGACCGCCAGAGGCGGTGCTTTAGCACTGGATGACCTATATCAACAGAGTCACGAGGAAGTCTGAATACTCACCTATAAGGATGGCCTAGACGGACTCTGCAGGAGGACCACACCCAGCGGGTGAGGGGCGGCAACATTCACCCTGTAATATCTGGCGAATGTGCTCGGAGATGCCCATGTGGCCGCAGCACATATGTCCTCCAGGGGCACACCTCTCCAGGTCGCCCATGATGTGGAGACACTCCTGGTAGAGTGGCACTTTACTCTAGGTGGCAAGGGACGGTCATTCGCCTTGTATGCCTGGGCAATGACGTCCACGATCCAGTGGGACAAGCGCTGTTTTGAGAGCGCACAGCCCCTTCTAGGACCACCGTAACACACAAAGAGCTGCTCAGACTGACGCATGTCAGCGGTAGTCTGGACATAAGCTCTAAGGGCCCGCACCGGGCATAGGAGTCTTGACCTCTCTTCCCCCTCTCCTGATGATCTCTCACTTCAGTTCTGCCTGTAACAAAGGTTCAACAGGAGGCAAGCATAGGGCATCCAGCACCAAGGGCAGGTCCCATGTAGGGGCCCTTGGGATATTCGGGGGGCGAAGCCTCAGAGCTCCCCTTTAAAAAGAGGGATACCAGCCTATGGCTCCCCACTGTGCTGTTGTCAGCCCTTGCGTGTTGAGCTGATATAGCAGCCACATACACCCTGACGGTAGCGGGACACCGGCCGTCGTCCAGGAGGGACTGAAGGAACTCAAGGGTCGTAGGTACCGAGCAATATGCTGGGTCCTCATTTCGCCCTTGGCACCAGTCAAAAAACAGTTTCCACCTGTTTTCGTACTGCCTACGAGTAGGTTGTGCCCTAGCATTTGAGAATAGTCTTCCTGACAGACTCTATGCAGTCGCTCAGCAGTGGGTCGGGCCCAGTGGCCAGACCCACAGCTGGAGGTGGCAGGGGTCGGGGTGCCACATCCGACCCTCCAACTGAGACAAGAGGTCCTTCCTGTTGGGGAGACGCCAAGGCGTCCCACAGCAGAGTCTGTGCAGCAGATGGACAGGTCCGCACCTAGCTGGGTTAAACAAGGAAGTTTAACAGGACAGCCTAGCCAGGCAGCTGCTGCTAGAATGAAGCAGCGCGTCTATCAGGAGCGGGGGCGAGAACACCGCCCTCACTGGTTGAGTTAATAACGAATGCCAGATGCAGCGTAGGCGGGAGCGGGGTGCGACAACACAGCCTTCACCAGCTACCTGCTGAACGGAAAGAGTAGAGCAACGCTCCTACTCGCCGAACACAAAAGGGATGTAACTACACCCATGTTACCAGCAGAGGGAGCGGGAGCGAGAGCACTGCCTTCACCTAGCTGGAAAAAACAAGAAGTTTTAGCAGGACGGTTTATCCAGTCGGCTGCTGCTAGAATAAAGCATCACGTCTACCAGGAGTGGGGGCGAGAACACTGTTTTCGCTGGTTGAGTGACTGTGTCCAGAGCCACCCCAATGAAGGTTAGGCTCTGAGAGGGGTTCCGACAACTCCTCTCCATGTTCACCTTGAGGCCTAGCCGGGTGACATGAGAGAGAAGGAGAGCCGTGTCCTGGATCGTCTGTAACCGGGATGGTGCACAGATTAACCAGTCGTCCAAGAGAGGGAGAGTCCAAATGGGAGCACCCTGAACTGGAAATGACGACCCTCTGAAGGCAAAGCGAAGAAACTGCCTGTGATGAGGCACAATAGGCACATGACAATAAGCGTCCTTCAAGTCGACGGACGTGAACCATTCCCCCCTGGCCACGGTACGAAGAACGTCCGCTGTGCTTAGCACATGGAAAGGTAAAATCCTTAGGAACTTGTTGAGTCTCCTCAGATCGAGGATTGGGCGAAGTCCACCGCCTTTCTTCCTTACCAGGAAGTAGGTCGCGTAGAAGCCCGGACTGTGAGATGGGGTCCACAGGCTCGATTGCACCCTTGGCAAGGAGGACTGACAGCTCCTGGTTTAGGGCGATTTATTTTGCCGGGTCGCTTATGGTGGTCATTTTGACCCGGCTGAAGACTGGGGCCAGCGTCGGAACTGAAGCTTGTACCCTTGATTTAAGGAAGCGCTAAGAGCATCCTGCTGCAGGGAAGCTGAGAGGGCGAGCATGAGGTGCCTACACGGCCCATGCGCGCCGCTGCATCGTAAACCTTAGTGAGCAGGTCATCAGTGACCCGACATTGGAGTCGAGGGCACCTGGCCTCCGACCTCAGGGCTTCGTCAGGGGAAACTATGAGGGAAGCAATTGTAGGCTCAACAGCCGGCGTGTGGTCAAGGCCAACTCTTGCCGCATCCTGCATGGCTACCAAGGCTCGGCCATCGGACGTAAGACTGTAAAGAGCCTTAGTGTCCCTCCAGCATGCATGCAACTCCCTCAGATACTCACAAGAGGGAGGAACAGTGCGGGTGGCGGGTGCCGGAGTGCGCCTAAAGAACGCACTGGCAGGCGCTGTTTCGGGAATGGAGAGCCAAGAGGAGTGACCTCATCTGGGCTAGCTCAGTAGTGAGTAGGTCCACCTTGGAGGACAGCCTATCAGGCTTAGTCCTCTTCTTGGGCGGTGCACCCGCAGCCTCTGCGGCCCAACGCCTAGGATGGGTAGGTTGGGCTGGAGTCGACTGTGCGGGGGGAAGGCCACCCTCAGTCAGTAGTTCAACCTCGGCAGCTCTTACCGCACGAGGCATGATGGTGCAATTCATGCACGGGTCCTCCGAAAGGCCCTCCCTCAGATGCTCGAGGCCAAGACAAGAGGGGCAAAGGTCATGGCCATCCTCTGGTTAAAGAGGAACCATACAGGTGTTAGAGCCGTTAGACCTAGCGATAGCTAGAGCACTCAGCTGCCTGTAAATAACTGGCCAGGAAACAAATATGCCGTGGAGGGGAGTGAGCACAATAGTAGTTAGCTTGAGCGTGAGCACTCTGCTAACTGGAGTGAGAAAAAATGAAGTCAGTTAATGGGTTTATGCCGTGAGAGGAGAGCGGAATACTCTCTCCACTAGCGCCGCAGCGAGTTAGCCTAAGCGAGAGCACTCTGCTAACTGAAGGCTGGAACGGGCATCCAACTGTGTGCAGGGAGAGGGGAGCGGATTCACTCTCTTCACTAGCGCTGTAGCAAGTTAACTTTGAGCGAGAGCACTCAGTTAACTGGAGGATGGAACAGGAACCAACTGTGTGCAGTGAAAAGGGGAGCGAAGACACTCTCTTCACTTGCCCTATAGCAAGTTAGCTTTGAGCGAGAGCACTCAGCTAACTGGAGGATAGAACAGGAACTAATTGTGAGCTGTGAGAGGGGAGTGAAGACACTCTCTTCACTAGCTCTGTAGCAAGTTAGCTTTGAGCGAGAGCACTCCGCTAACTAGAGGATAGTACAGGAATTAATTGTGAGCTGTGAGAGGGGAGTGAAGACACTCTTCACTAGCGCTGTAGCAAGTTAACTTTGAGCGAGAGCACTCAGTTAACTGGAGGATGGAACACTTTGTGTCGTTGCCACTCTTTGCATATCATGTATATATATATATATATATATATTTTTTTTTTTTTTTTTTTTTTTTTACCCTGTTTGTAAAAAGTAATTTCCTTAATGTTTTATGTGAGGGAATGGAAAATAGCTCAAAGCTAAATCTGGCACTGTTACGTTTGACACCTTTAAATGTTTTAAGTGTTCATTACAGTGCATTGTCCCTGTCAAATAAACGATTAAATAAAATAACCAATTGTGCGCCGTGAGAGGGGAGCGAAGACACTCCCTCACTAGCACTGTAGCAATTTAGCTTTGAGCGAGAGTACTCAGCTAACTGGAGGATAGAACAGGAACTAATTGTGAGCTGTGAGAGGGGGGCGGAGACGCTCCCTTCACTAGCACCGTAACAGTTAGCTTGAATGAAACCACTCAGCTTAACTGGACGATAGAACAGGCAAGGAACCAATGTATGCAGTGAAAGGGGGGGCGGAGACGCTCCCTTCACTAGTGCAGTAGAAAGTTAGCTTTCAGCGGGAGCCCTCAGCTAACTGGATGATAGTACAGGTAAAGAACCAAAAGTATGTAGTGAGGAGGAGGGCGGAGACGCTCCCTTCACTAGTGCAGTAGAAAGTTAGCTTTCAGCGGGAGCACTCAGCTAACTGGATGATAGTATAGGTAAAGAACCAAAAGTATGTAGTGAGGAGGAGGGCGGAGACGCTCCCTTCACTAGTGCAGTAGAAAGTTAGCTTTCACCGGGAGCACTCAGCTAACTGGATGATAGTACAGGTAAAGAACCAAAAGTATGTAGTGAGGAGGAGGGCGGAGACGCTCCCTTCACTAGTACAGTAGAAAGTTAGCTTTCACCGGGAGCACTCAGCTAACTGGATGATAGTACAGGTAAAGAACCAAAAGTATGTAGTGAGGAGGAGGGCGGAGACGCTCTCTTCACTAGCGCAGTAGAAAGTTAGCTTTCAGCGGGAGCACTCAGCTAACTGGATGATAGTACAGGTAACAGTAACAAATTAGCGAGAGCCCTCGGTTAATTTGTACACAATTATCTCATTAGTTTGAGAGTATATAGATATAGCACAATCAGCAATAATTGGTAGCGATCTCACCGGCTGTGTGCAGGAGCGTCCGCTCTTTACCGGTCCGGAGCTCCTGGGGTCCGGGCGGTGAACACCGCGGTCCCCTCCCTTGGGAGGACGGACAGCTCGTCGCAGCCTTTGGAGGGCGAGCGTTTTTCCTAGCCCGCAGCTCCGATCAAACGATCGCAAGGCTACAGGTAGCGATGAGCTAGAATCCCAATTTTCAGTAAGCTTAGCTTGGCTTCTACTCATAAGTAGTAACCTACGCAGCGAGAAGATGAAAAAGGACTGAGCCCGTTGACAGCACCGGAACTTATACCTTCCGGTGTCATACGGGGTCACACGTGACTTTGTTGATATAAATATTCGACCTACGCATGCGCGAGACAGAAGATATCCAGTGCTAAAGCACCGCCTCTGGCGGTCAGTAAGTATGAAATAGAACTGACAGCCACGGTGAAACTCGGGCGATTATTCGCATCGCGTCCGGTGTGAACGCACCATACACTTTGTTTAGTGTTGCAGAAATATTAAGAATGCCAAACAACCAACGTGTTTTCTGGAGTGCATGTGACTTTCAACCAACAGCAATTCAATTTGACATGTGAGTTAAAAAGACACAAAAAGACACAAAATAAATAAACAGAAAAACATGCAAGATGGACACTTCAACTTAAAGTCAAACCTAAAGAAAATGGCTATCAAGAAGTTGAAAAATGAAAATAGGATGCATGGCTAGTTTGGGCCATTTAAAACCGCTGACTAAAAGAAATGAAATGAAGAACATGGATGTAATGGAGAGAAAGAGGCGATCAAGACTACAGGAGGGGCGGCCATCCTCTACCTCTTTCTGGAGTTGGGCTTTTTCTTTCTCCAAATCCTGGAAGACAACCTTCAGCACCCCTACCTCAAGTTTAAATCTTCCCATGTCCTCCTCGAGCTCTTCATCAGAAACACCTAGGAGTGATGCTGAACGTCTGCTCATTGAGGGGGGACGAAACTTGGCGAATTCCTCAGGGTCCTCTTCTGAACTGGCATTGTTTTGATCAGCTAAATTAGCACTGCTGTCCTTCCAGATGAGGTCCAGATGTGGTTTGTGGGATGGCCTCAGTTTGGTCTCATCCTTTAAGAATGTGCTTCCGTCAACATCTGACATGTGCATGGTATGATCATCATTCAGAGCCGTGGTAACGTGATCTACGCAGCTGTTTCTTTGTGCTGTGGTGAGTGGAGGTGACGGAGATCTGCGCTCTTCAAGGACTTCATCAGTGAGTACATCTGACTCTCGGCACATGTTGCTCTCACTACGTGGGGGGGGCGCTGAAACCTGCATCGGGTCATCGCATAACGAGTTGTCAGTTGAATCCGCCAGAGAGTCTTCCTGTCCAGACTCCCTCTGCTCGGGTATGGTGAGAAGGACGGTACTCCTTGCTCTGGCCGTCGGGCGCACAATCACTTCCCCATCTTCGTCTTCATCGCTCGACTCTTCGTCTGCAGAAGTAGATTCCGCCGTGGCCTGTTCTTCTTCTACGACTTCTTCTGCAGTCCGTCTTGATCGAAGCAGTTCTCCAAACTTCTCTTTTAATTCCCCAGCAACGTTCTTGAAGGTGGATTTCACCTCCCGTTTTTCCACCTCCACCCACAGCTTCTCGTAGCGATTCTCCCATGGGACGCCATCACTAGCTTCACCTCTTTGTTCATAACTGGGTTGATCTTTAAAGATATGATCCTTTTCTCCATCGTCAGAGCCCGCATGGCCAGATGGATTCGAGTTATTTAGATCTAGCTCGCATATATCTACTGCACCATCTACCTCCTTTGATGGCATGGGTGGACAAGGAAGACAAAACACAGACAAGACAAAACATACAAAAACCACATTTGGACTTTAAATTAAAAGACACAATATTCAAACAAATATGGGCAGAATTTAAACATACAGAAATTGCTCAACATTTTTATTTACGATAAGGTAATTTGTGATTTGTTCTTACTTGTTTGGCACATATTGTTTAAAACAGAACATTTGATTTCTGGCACAGTACATGCTAATAGTATTTGTAGCCTTATCCCACAATTGCGACTGTGAATTTAAATATTTTACCAATTTTTTCTCACATTTTTGGGAAAAGAGATTGACTAACTTTGTTATTTACTAAGCAAAACGTCTTGCCTAGAGTAGGGCTGCTCAATTAATCGTATTTTAATCGCAATTACGATTTTGGCTTGCAACGATTATGAAAACAATCTAAATAAAACGATTTCTTTAAATTCTTTTTTAATGGTTTTTCAGTTGAATTATACTTAAAGTTCAGGGTAATCAACTGCTAAAAACATACTGTTCAACATTTCTTTTTTCAATAAATGGATGTTTTCAAAGTAAATGGATAATCGTTTTTAATAATCGTGATATCAATTATTGACCCCAATAATCGAGATTATGATTTTTGCCATAATCGAGCAGCCCTAACCTAGAGCTTCTGCAATTTCACAATAGTTTGAACTGAATGGTGATGCTGGGACAAACTAAAGTCAGGAATAAGATATCAACATATTGGTAGAAATGGTAGTTTGTGGGTGTTTCTCACCTTTTGTTGCTCCTGGTCAGACTCTTCGTTAGTTATGATGTCTCTTTCCATCGGTGAGAGCTCAGGGGAACCTAAGGACACAGAGAGTCTTTATCACGAACACAGGGCCTGAGCACACACATATCTGTAGTCAATCTAAAGAAAACCAGACAGCCTTACCTGGTGTAACCACTATCTGAAGCTCAGCTAGGTTTTGCAGCTGATTGTCAACTTTGGCTGTATTGCTAGTGGATGCCACATTGTCTTGTTCCCAATCTGATTCTGAATTAGAGCAGAGAGAGGAAAATGCTGTGATAATATCCTCTGTCTCAATGGTTTATATGTGTTTAGAAATGATATCACAGAAGGGCTTTATAGGCCTTACCTTCTTCACTCTCTGGTTTTGCAGGCACCATCTTCCTTGCTCGAGGCTGGGGTTGGGGCACGGGTTGAGGGGGTGTGCTGGGTGTTGTTGTGTTGGGGTTGATGCTTCTTGGAGTTGTTGGAGGTGCAGCTGAAGCAAGGTTTTCTTCCTGCTCTTTAGGTGGATAAGAGCATTCTGGGGACTCCTCCAGTCCAGGGGAGGGCATTCTGCGGCCGGGCAGGGTTCTCTTACTGGCCGTACTGGCGGAGTCCCAGTCTGACGCATCTGTGTCATAAGCACAAGAAGTTGTAGGTAAATAAACAACACATGACATTGATGCTGATGAAGGTATGTTTACACTGGGATAACAACAACACCCAACACTCAACCACTCAATGAAAAACATCTGGGATTGGCTGGGATGCTATTGCACTCACATCAGACTGAGGATTCAAAGGAGTAACTACAGCTACCAGGGTCAAAAGTTCACCTTTCTTACAAGCTAGTTCACGTTTACTGACCTCTTTTTTTAGCTTCAACAAGTGCGATGATGACAGAAAAATAGAAAGGGTGGTTAAGCCAGGGTTGCATGCAGATAGACAATTTTTTATGATTAAAAATAATGTATCTCCTTAAAGGTAGGGTAGGTAAGAATGGAGAAACCAGCTCGAGTGCGCTAGAATTTGAAAGTACACAACCGGAAAAAATCTGCCCCTTCCTTCAGACTTCCTTACAGAGCCCCTCCTCCAACACACACGAACGCGCACATGACCAATGAGGGCACGAGATAAGTTTGTGCACGAGATGGAAGGCTGACAGGCAGGTAGGCCATCCAGTTATTTTAGCCGGGCCGGCTCAGATGATTGGTCGTGCTTTTTACAGCGCTACGGCTTCCACAGATGACATTTTTGTATATATTTATTGTCAAAGCATTTAATGTATTCATTGCTATCGGGATGTTAAGAGCATTCCATGGAATATAACAAAAAGTGTTTCTGAAGTGAATTACCTACCCCACCTTTAATATTTGAGAGTGACGCTTTCGGGTGCTACTCAGACATATATAATCTACCAGCAAACGACCTGATAATCAGTGATTCTGAAAGAAGGGTTTGTTGCAAAAAAATCAGATTCATTCATTTAAATATTCATGGGTATTCTGTGTTAAGATGGAGCAAATCTTACATCTATATTTCTAATACATATTTTTAAGGTTGTTCTTAACCATAACTAGGCTATAGTTTAAAAAAAGTGGCTACGTCAATTTCTTCCAAAAGAGGTACATAAGGGGGTCCCCGGTCTGTTCTTTATCTAAAAAGGGTTTCTCTGCAAAAAGGACTATGTGTGTGCATTATGTTTAGTGGCAGACAAAGGCATTAGATGATCAACTGCCTTGTGATCACCATATTTAAAAAATATTACAAAAGGTGGAGAATTCGTTATTATTGATTACCTTCAAGATCATCAACATCACCAAGACCGAGCTCTTCCATTAAGTCTGTCAAAGAGAAACAGACTACCATGTTAACAACAACAGACCAAAAGGAACCACAATGCTTCAGGTTATTCTATCCACCTTTCTGCTGTTCGTGATCGGCTTCAAGTTTGCTCAAAACACGAAGAGGTTCCCACTTTGACTTCTCAGTCTGGAAGAAAGAAAGAAAACACGATTCCAACAGTTTTCACAATTTACTTGATTTTCTAGGACATTTAGTTGCTGGACCTACCTCTTTCTGTATACCATCATCTTTCTCAACATCTCCTTGTCTATTATCACCAGTATGGTTGTTTCCAACTGAAAGAGACATGACGTGTGAAATGTGTGAAAAACAATACACTTGTTATGTAAAAACCATTCTGGTGAAGCTGGCTGAGTTTGCCAGAACATCAAAACGCATTCCCATGCAAAACAAGCTCAAGGTTAATTAGCTTGAAGAGACAATGGTTAGGCATCGGTTGGGCATTTAGATTCCTGGTATTCACTGGGACACAATTTCAGCATTTGCCAAGCATTCTGCACTTTGTTATTTCTATAATTTGGGACAAAACCTGCTGAAACAAAGCTAGTTAAGAAAATAAATATGATCAAAATGTGGGATAATAGGGTTCGAGGGTAGCAGGCATGGTGGAGTGGCGTACTGTATGCTGCATGCATTCTCTTATGGTGATCATGAGGTGATGGTTACCATGCTGTTCCTCAGACCTATGAGTCAAAGCATTCATACCCTCTCCCTGGCTGCCTCTCGGCCTGCCTACACTCCTCCGAGGCTCTAGGATCCTATTCCCTCCTTCCTCTCTTAAAAACGAGGGAATATAAAACAAGTCTACAAAAGAAATGTAACATATTGTTGGAAAGGCTGTTTTGATTAATGGAAATTATATTGCATTGCACATTCTACAGCTTTTTTAGACCACAGAAAGTATCACAGACACATATCAATACATTTATACACTAAAGTAGGGCTGCTTGATTATGGCAAAAATCATAATCTCGATTATTTGGGTCAATAATTGATATCACGATTATTAAAAACGATTATCCATTTACTTTGAAAACATCAATTTATTGAAAAAAAACAGTTGATTACCCTGAACTTTAAAGGTGGGGTAGGTCATTTTGGAGAAACCAGCTCGAGATAGCTAGAATTTGAAAATACACAGCCAGAAAAAATCTGCTACTTCCTTACAGAGCCCCTCCTCCAACACACACGAACGTGCACATGACCAATGAGGGCACGAGATAAGTTTGTGCACAGATGGAAGGCTGACAGGCAGGTAGGCCATCCAGTTATTTTAGACGGGCCGGCTAAAATGATTGGTCGTGCTTTTTACAGTACTACGGCTTCCACAGATGACATTTTTGTATGGATTTTTTGTCAAAGCAAGATATTCATTGCTATCGGGATGTTAAGAGCATTCCATGGAATATAACAAAAAGTGTATCTCGAGCCGGTTTCTCAAACTTACCTACCCCACCTTTAAGTATAAAACAAAAAAATTAAACTAAAAAAAACAAAAAACTAATAATAATAATAATAATAATTTTCATAATCGTTGCAAGCCAAAATCGTAATTGCGATTAAAATATGATTAATTGAGCAGCCCTACACTAAAGCAGTTTTTTTATAAATATGATATAAAAAGGACATATTGTTTCTGAAGCGTGAAATGGCGCCTGGAATGATTAGATGCATCAAAAAAGTACAAATAAAAACGTACCTTCTTTTCTCTCTTCTTCAACAGTGTCTTCTTTAACTTTGATAAGCGAGCTTTGTTTCTCTTGCTGTGGAATTTTGGGGTTTTCAGAGTGGGACTGAAAGAGAAAAGGCAAACTGTGAGAATTTGATTGGCTAACATCTGATCCTCAAAGATATTACATAATGTGTCTTCACTGTACCTCAGAGTCCCAAGAGTCCTGCTCTTCCTCTCCCTGCTCTAGACCCAGCTCGGACAGGAAATCTGTTTCAACATGTGTAGATTTATTACAATGCTGAAACTGAAAAGTAATGGTAGATATAGAGAAAATACACAAGGCAGCAGCACTTACTTTTTTTTAATGAATAAGCACTTTTACAATAACATAGTTACTACAGTTGATTTGGTAAACTCATATAATTTCTCGATTCAGTAAGAATGTCTACAGTTGAAGAAAATCAAAAGTGTATCTGACTGTCATTAAAGCAAACAATATAAAGGTGCAAAGCTGTTATTGTTTACTGAGGAAAAGACTACCTGTAGGTACCAGATGTTGAAGTACAGTTGGCCGTGCATTGTACATAGTGCATCGATAATAAATAAATAGCTCCTTACCCCTTTTCTTATCTTTAGAGACTTCTGTTTCAGGAACAGCTGAGGTGGTTTCAAGGGACTCCGCACTTGCTTCAAGTTGTTCATTATCATCTGAGACATCTTCTTCCTCCTCCTCCTCACCCTCCTCCTCTTCTTCCTGCTCATCCTCCTCCTCCTCCTCATCATCCTGGTCATCATCATCCTCATCCCCAGTCGAATCTTCTTTCTAATAAAAGAAAAAACATTACAAATACATTTTACATAAGCATAAACTTCAAAAGCTTATTCTAGTATGCATGAGAGTAACACATGCGTCACTTCCGGGCAAAAATGACGGCTCCGCCCACTTTTGGGGGAAAACAAAGCTGTCATTTGAATGGCGGTCAATACAAATTATGAAGTTTTTGACAATCCGATCAGAAATTTAAGAAAACTGTGGATTTTTGGATCTTCAAAGAGCCCGATTACAAATAATTACATTGAATCACTTGAAATCGGCGATCGGGCTCGATATATGGTTAAATATAGCAGTAGGCGATCGATGTCCACAGATGAGAGTAACATCTACGTCACTTTACGGCCCCGCCCACTTTTGGGGGAAACCAACGCTGTCATTTGAATGGCGATGAAGCCTGAAGGCACAGAGCTCTTCTTTTACGGTCCTTTTTTCTTAGAGGAAGCCCAGAAACACTGGATTTGTTTTAATGTTTGAGGTGCAATAAACGACACAGCAGCTTTTTGGCATGATAAAACTATTATTTTCCGCCTCGCTCATGAGAGTAACAGCTGGCGAAATTACAATTTTCAAATGATTTAATGTGATTGTTTGCCGGAATGGCCATCGTAATCGGGCTCTTTGAAGATCCAAAAATCCATGGTTTTCTTACATTTCTGATCGGATTGGCAAAAACTTCAGAATTTGTATTGACCGCCATTCAAATGACAGCGTTGTTTTCCCCCAAAAGTGGGCGGGGCCGTAATTTTCGCCCGGAAGTGACGTAGGTGTTACTCTCATCTATTGCATATTTCACAAGGCAACTCCAATGGTATGAAAAACACTGGGAAAAGGATATAAAAATAGCTTGTAAAGTGCTGGTTTTAAGAGGCCACACTTCAGAAACTGTTACGCTACAACTAAGAACTACCTGTAGTGTTCCTATTTTACCTGAATGACCGGCTCGTCAATGTTTCTGACTTCTTGACTGTTCATGCCTAAGCTCTCTGCCTCATCCGGTGAGACCACATCAACATCATCAATGTCCGTCTGAGGTAACGCTTCATCGTCAGGCGATGCGTTCCCGTCTGAGACACAATGTTGACCGACAGTAGGTGGGCTTGAACACATATTTGTCCTTGTCGGTTCTTCATTGAGGTCGTCCGATGACACTCTGGTCTGGGAAACAATGGCACTACTATTTTCCAGCGGAACATATGAAGTTAATCTAGCCACGTCTTCATCGTCAGACACTTTGACCGTTGCGCTGGCGAAATCGTACAGCAGCCTCTGGTCCTGGCTGTCAGAGTCCTCACTTCCCTCATTATCTTTGTCGACATCAACCAGCTTGTCTTCCTCCTCCAGCCCGTTATCCTCTACAGTCTGATCCTTTCCATCAATAATAGATTCTTGATCCTTTTCATTGTCTTCATCTCCCTCCAACTTCTTGTCTATTGCGCTCGTGGGCCTTGACTTGTTTGGGGTGGAATGATTTGTCTCTAAGACGTTACCGCAGGCTTCAACATCATTATCCTTTGTCCCCATTGACTTCTGCTTTTCTGACTCATTACTTTCATCCTCATCATCATCCCAACTACTATCATCGCCTTCTTCCTTCTCCGACTTTAATCGGTCTTCCTTTTGTGATGTTTCAACCTCATCGTTATCTAGTTTATGGATTGTGGTTGCCTTTTCATCCTCAGGTACTGCTGGCACTGCAGTAGAAGGGTCATTTAAAACTTTCTCAACACTTTCTTTATCTTGTTCTTCCGCAAAGTCATCAGAACACTGCTTCTTACCAGTCTGGTTTGCGGATACAATATTTGTTTTATCCCACTCGGATTCATCAACTGTTGCTTTCGCTAGTCTGTTTTTGGACTGAAGGGTGCTTTTTGAACGTAACCCCAAAGCAGACACAAGTTCCTCTATCAGGGGCTGATGCGAGACACGTTTTGGACTTGGTACCCGTGATGATGAGGAATCCCACGAGGTATCTGGATGATCTACATTTGGTTGAGCTAATGAGCATTTTGAAGGCAGTGTTTCTGCTTCTGGTTGTACATCTGGAACATCACTTTTCTGATCAAGGGTCTCATTGTTTACCTCATATTCTTTGGGTAGGTCATTGTCACTGTCGTCTAACGAGGAGCCCCATGAAGATCTGCGTTTACTCTCTTTGAACAATTCTTTTTTTGATGCACCATCAGAGGAACCGTGTGTATTTTCACCTTTATCATTGCTCCAGGAATTATCATCCTTTTCCATTTCTCCTTCTTCCTCCTTTAACACAGCTGGTGAAGTTTCTGTGTGAAGTCTGGAAGGCAGGGGGCCTCCTTTTGAACCAAGGCTGTCATCTTCATCAGAAAACTTAGATTCTACTCTAATGGCCGACACGATACAGTCTGTTGCTGGCAGTGCGTAACTAATTGTTCCAGGTGGGTGGACATTGGCATCTTTCTCTGAGTCTCCTACAATCCCGGGACTAGTTTCCCTGCTATACGGGGTGTCAGCACCAGGTATGTTCTCAGCGTCAATAATCTTAAGAGCAGCAGTAACAGTGGGTTTGTCTTCAAATTCAGTCTTGTTGGCCTCAACAGAAGCCACACATTTGCCATCATCCTCTTCCTCCTCATCTTCTTCATCCTCCTCTTCACTTTCCTCATCATCATCATCTTCATCTTCTTCATCTTCCTCCTCATCTTCCTCCTCCTCCTCCTCTTCTTCATCTTCCTCCTCCTCCTCTTCCTCCTCCTCCTCCTCTTCCTCCTCCTCTTCCTCCTCCTCCTCCTCTTCCTCCTCCTCTTCCTCCTGAGAGTCTGACCTTGTGTTACTAGTCGAAGGCTGCTCTGATTGTTTGCTTTGCTCCTGATCGTCTGCTGTAATGAGTGTTTTGGGGGGAAAAAAATAGGACAGATCTTAAAAATGCAATCAGCACAGCTTCAACACCAAATATTTTACCTTTTTGTAGCTTTGAAGAGGGGTAGAAGACATCTGGGGTGCTTTGGACAGGAAGGAAATGGGAGAAGGATCTACTGGGCGCTGTGGAGCTTTGCTGGACGGTAACGCCTTAAGGAGGGATGGGATTCTCTGCACTCTATTCTCACTCTCTGGTTCAGATTCTGTAGCGCTCAGGGATTTGTCAGGTATCGCAGAAGCTACAAGGCAGGCAGGCAGGGATGAAAGATTACTACCAAAAAAACACAAACTATGGAGGAACACTGACAAGAGGCGCTTTCACACCTGAGTACTTTTCCCGTTTAGTTCCGATAGTTCCTGGGATTTTGCGTTCACACCAAAAAGAGAACTTAGTTCATGAGAACTTTTCCCCCCTTTTCAGTCCCTGCTAGAGAGGTGGTACTTTCGTGGGGAGAAAAAAGTTCCAATTTCTGATTGGCTGGGCGAATTGCAAACCACGCCCCGTAAAACTCGGAAAGGTTTTGTGAAGCCGCCATTGTATTTGCTGGCATTAGCATTATTAGCATTAGCATTAGCCCCACGCACCAACGGAGAGAGAATAACTTATGGCAACACAAAAAAAAACATGGGAGCGGTGGAGATGAGGAGGTGTCGGCGTTCTGGCGATTTACTCGGAAGGCTTCAGTAGAAGCTGCTGGGAGTCCCAGCAGCTTCTACTGAAGCGAGTCCCCAACTCCGGGGACTTCCGGCCGGGGACTCCGGGTGGCAGTATACGCCGTGAAGTTGTTTGCGGCCTGCCAGTAAACCCAAAGCAGAAGAAGAAGAAGTGAGGTCAGCGGCTTCATTTGCGTAATCTTCCCTCAGGGACTTATTCCGGTGTGAACGCGATCTGCTCTTTAGTTCCATGGGGGAACTACGTGCTGGGAACTAAGTACAGCAAAGTACTTGGTGTGAAAGCAGCTCTGATAAGGGTAAAAATATTCGCATTACCTTTTCCTCTTTTAGATGCAATCATTTTCCTCAGGTTTACCTTCGGTGGTTGCTGAAAGACAGCATAACAATTGAAGGATAGAACAAAATTCAGGAAAAACTCAGTCTACAAGAAGAAAAGGAACAGCAACCAACCTTTTCGATTAAAACTGATTCATCATCATCATCTGATGAAGCCCATTCATCTGCAGCACTTTTTGAAACCCTGAAAAGGTAAGAAGAATGGTTTGAGCCAGGACGGCGATTGTAATTCTAGGTTATAATCCACAAAAAGAGAACTGTGCTTACCGACTTAAAGACTTCGACTGAGAATTGTCTTCAAAATCTGCAAGAAAACAGAGCAGTTTACAGTATGTTCAGCATCAGGTGGATACATTTTAGGAAGGCATGTCATATTTTAATATATTATCTGTGAAATAGAGACAAGGAGAGCATGTCATTCTTTAAAAGCAGAAACAGTTTGGTGCACGAAGCGCTACAAATTAAGAAGCATAAACATCCATCTTTAGGGACTTATTGATCAGTACTGTCACCAGACTGACAGCATTTGACTGGTTGAACTATGAAAGCTCATCTAAGCAAAGTTATACCTCCCCCTGCTTCATTTGCTCGATGCTCTAGATCCAGTCAAGAGGTAATGCATGAGGAATAAATCAAATAATCAAAGTGAATAATAATTACAAACAACCATAATATCCTCACATCACTCTTATTGATTATTATGTGATAAAAATGCATCTCCCTACCATCTTTATCAATGGCTGGTCCTCCCAAAGAGAAGCCCGCTTCAACGTTTTGGGAAGGACTACCCAACACGGTGTTTTTCTTCTTCTTGCTCAGCCCTTGATTTGATATAGAGGGCCCTTCATTCTTCTGGGTACTGTGCTCAATGATCAGAAGGGAACATCTACAAGAGAGTCAAGGCAATGATGTAAAATGTCAGAAGCCTTAAAAAGTAAAAGTTTTAAACTGTAAAACTAAATTGTTTCCTAATGAATAAACAGACACAATTATCCATTTGAGAGATTTGGTAGTTTGTTCCAGTTTTGCACTCCATAGAGACTCCACAAATCCATGAACTGCAAAATAAATACCACTCTAGGGAAATATGTGCAAAGAAAATAATCAGAGCTTACGGATGATGACCATTCATCACAGCGTAATCATCGGCTGACCATCCTTTGGTATCCTTTATTGTGATATCGGCGTCAAACCTCAGAAGCAGCCGCAACATACTGATTTGTCCATTGCCTGCAGCTAACATTAAAGCGGACCTGCAGGTTAAAAAAATGATAGCAAAATGAAAAATTGTAAACAAAGAATTATGCAACATTAAAGGTAGGGTCGGTAAGAATGGAGAAACCAGCTCGAGTGCGCTAGAATTTGAAAGTACACAACCGGAAAAAATCTGCCCCTTCCGTCAGACTTCCTTACAGAGCCCCTCCTCCAACACACACGAATGCGCACATGACCAATGAGGGCACGAGATAAGTTTGTGCACGAGATGGAAGGCTGACAGGCAGGTAGGCCATCCAGTTATTTTAGCCGGGCCGGCTCAGATGATTGGTCGTGCTTTTTACAGCGCCACGGCTTCCACAGATGCATTTTTTCGGGATGTTAAGAGCATTCCATGGAATATAACAAAAAGTGTTTCTGAAGTGAATTACCTACCCCACCTTTAAGGTTATTGGACATGCTTAAGAAATGTCTCATTGTTCAGTACTGACCTTTGGCTTTGGTCCATTGTATTTATATCAGCCCGCTCTTTGAGGAGAAACTCAGCCATCTCGATATGGTCCTCACGGACTGCCACAATCAAGGGTGTGAATCCCTCCTAAATATGAGATCACAGTCAACAACTATATATTTTTCATGAATGTATCAACAGAACAGCAACAACTCATCATAGACTGAAACTCAAATATGATAGCTGACAGACACATTTATTTAGTTTTAATATCCTTCTTTATTTTCTAGCATTTTACTATAGCCTACAGATATACCACTGAATGCATCAAAATATTACATCTATCTCCCAGCAAACATTTTGAATTTTAATAGAAGGAAACTCATATATGTGTGGCTTAAAACGTTAATAATGGTTTGGCATGATAAGGGCTGTTAATTATTTTTTCTTCAATCAAGATAACAGGAGTATGCCTAATATTGTCCAACCACTAGCATCTATCATCACTAAGTTGTGAGCTGTTGTAGAAAGAAAGACGGAATCACCTTATTGTGTGCATTGATGTTGGCCTCGTGCTCCAGCAGAGCGATAGTAGTTGACATGGATGGGATGTTTGCTGATAAATGTAGTGCTGTATTGCCATTGATGTCGACCAGGTTAGGCTCGGCATGATTCTCCAGCAGTATTTTGACACAGGAATCATGCTGGCACTGCACTGCCTGATAGAGATGAGATTGATATGATTGCAGAGGTCAGGCTTTAAACAGTGTATGAGGAAAGTAGCAAACTTTGATCATCACAATATATTCAACATAAATGAAGAACCACTCTCTGGTGGAGTCTCTCATCATCCAGGATTACCTTCATTAGGGCGGATCTATTTTGATTGTCGCATAGGTTAAGCTTGGCTTTGCTCTCAACGAGAAACTGCACCACTTCAGCATGTCCACTGGCACAGGCAATATGAAGCGCAGTTCTGAAATGGTAAATGAAAGTGTTTCTCATTAGCGTGCAATCTTTTTCTTACAAAAATCCTTCTACTTAGCTGACCAGGATAATTTTAAGCTTATCTTTAGAGCACCTTGATGAAAAGCTGCACTCATTGAGGTGCGCATACTGTATATCAATGATGATATTTCACAAGCTATACTGTAACGTGCCTTAAGTAGCATACATAAGCAACTCACTTTTGAGACACCAATTGTAAATGGTAACTAGATCCCACTTTGAAACATAAGTAGAAAAGAAACAATGGGGTGTCATGTACATTTTAATTGTTGCTTAAAAAAGATGGCAGTTTGCTGTTTACAGTCAAAAGTACTGAACATGTCTTACCTAGCTCTAATATACAAAGACAAGGTTTCAATACTTGTATCAACAATATACCCTAAAGCTGCTACATTATGAAAACTATGGCTCTAGTATTGCAATACTATTCTTAAAAAGAGCTTTGTTATTTCAAGAGCACAATAAATTGATCCATCTGATAGGCTGCATTCATTTTTGGGGGACAGTTTTTGTTTTTAACCAACTCATTTGTTAAACAAAGGGATACAGTATTAAAATAGGTCAAGGGTCAATAGTGGACTCTTATACATACCAATTTTAAAAAGAGTGACAAAAGATGGTTAAACATAATGTGTTAACAGAGATATACAGTAGAGAAGTGTATATCTAATACAAATAAAATAACATTTATTAAGATATGCATGTGGACTATATTACTAGGGTTAATAAGACATACTGTACAACTTCAAAGATGTGACAACAAGTGCTTCAAAGCCACTTACCTGTTTTCCTTGTCAAGTTGATTGATATCATTCTTTTTGGCGAGCTGCCTCAACTTTGCCAGATCACCCCCTGATGCAGCCTTGTGAACCTTCCCGAGGTCCTTGTCTTTCAGGTCATAGCCAACAGAAAGCACACTCCCGTTGTCAGGAGTACCGGACGGGTGTTTCTTTTTCTTGGTGAAGCTGAATATTTTCTTCATTGTGCACAGCGGCACAACATTGCTTTTGCACCGTCACTAACGTTACCTGCCACTCATGAGGCGCCGGAGGATCACCACAGGCGGCTGTCCCATCCCTAAAAATAAGACGTGCAAAGCGGATTAGAAGTCTATAAAATAGTGCGGTGTTTCTTCAACATATAGCGTTAAATAAGTCCCACAAACACTCTTCCTCATACAGAAATATACAGTGAAACAACCTAGCTGTAGTGCACATGCGGTGCAAGTAATCAACTAATGCTACTAAGCATAACATTAAGTATCTTATTACCTTAATGTAGCTCTAGGTGACAGTAAAAACACAGCTGTCATGCTAACGACAGTAAACTACACGTACCGTCATTTTATTATCCATACCTGAAACAAGGACGTCCTCTGCGTTATTTAGCAGCAAAGCATATCAACGTTTCACTAGAGCCATGTTAATGCTATTACGATGCACAGAACCGAACCCGTCCAAATTGTCAAACGTTACTCGGCGTTGGTTATAGCATCTCTATATATCTTGTATCTTGTTACTATGGTAACTGTGCAAATGGTATGCTAACGTAACGCTAAATACCAAAGGTTATCCTATGTTGCTAATGCTAAGAACTCAATAAACCTACTGTTTTTTTTAAATGCTGTAACGGAACACTCACTGCAACACATACTACGCTCATATAAAATAAAAAAGCTTGAGTTTTGGTCAGTGTCAAAAGCTATATTCTGGATTAGTTGTTGCCTAGCAACCTAACCTCCGTTGGCTGCCTCCCACGTCGTCACTTCACAAATGATGCAAACCGCCACATTTAAAAATGGATTTGTAGCAGAGACGAGAACAGCTGGGATTGTCGTTGCAGCTTCAGTTTATTAAGCAAAGACTCGGTTTGGTTCAAAGACACTTGTGCTGTCCTTCCAGCAAGAGTGAAGGACTCTTTAGCTAATGCTATCCTGAGGTGAAACAAACTTAACCCTGCTAAGTAAATGCTAATTAGCAAACTCCACACATCAGAACCGAAGTGAGTATTACCAGCTAGGTTACTAAGAAGTATACAGTTAAGACGAATACAAAATAATCATGATTTGTTTCAAAGCTAAGCATTACGCAAGCATATGTGTATATACTGCTTATTAACTAAAGCACTAACCTGTTGATTGTCGGACTCAGAACACTACAGAGAGCTAAGCTAACGAAAGAATACTGACAAAAACTTGCTGGCTGTTTGGGGTTAGAAGGAACCAATCAGATACGAGTTCGCGGTCAGGAGTAACCAATAGGCTGGGAGTGTAAAAGGTTGGTTGACCAGTAAAGGAGGGTTGTTGGAAGCGAAGGTTTGTTGTGCAATGGCAAAGGTTTACCACTTGATGGTGACATTTGTCTTGAAATCTTATTCTGCAGTGCTATTATGATCTGCAGTTACATAACACTTTAGTTCCATACATTTTCTTTTGACAAATTATCAATTGTTATGATAAAAGAATGCAGGCAGGGGCTCACATCCAAACCTTAAAATGTAAAATGGTTGTAAAGTCTGCTCTCATATTGTAATGTATTTCTAGTGTACAGCAATGAACAGAAATACCCAATATAATGCAATCCAATTCAACCTCAGTCTATGTTCTCAAGATGCCATTAAACTGAATTAAGACATCTTTGACACACATTGTGTTAATCTTTATGCACAAGATCTCCTTCTACCCTATAGGGGAAAGGGTTGTTATATTCAGTAAGCCATATGGGTTTATTTTCCTTTTTACAGCTGCTTAAAGCTTCAGAAGATACTCAGTCAATGTTCATAGTTGATGTCCATGACAGCCATCCATGCCTCTATCCGATAATGTGTTTAAGATTGTTTGGTGGCAGGGGGTTGCCTTTCTCTGACAGTTGATGGTGTAGAATGGGGGAGTGAGAATGTGACATCTAACAAAGCTTCAAGGGCTGGAATTGAACCTCGGACATCGCGGTTATGTGGAATGCACTGCAACCACACAGGAGACAAGTCCCTCCCCATGTTCTACTTTTTAAACTGTGATTTGAGATGTTTCGTGGCCTCATGTGTATCTCTGCTTCCAGAAAAGCAAGTTTTTTTAATACAATTTCTTTTTTGTATTCTCACCTGTCTATAGGCTACTGTCTTGCCAACATGGTATTTGAATTGGATACAAATCAAACAATAATTTGAGAGCAGTGTTTATATCCAAGTGTATATAAGAATATCTCCTTTTAATGTCAAATTGAAATTATTATAATTATAATGATTAATTTTTTGCTTTCATGAAGTCTACAGATAAGATGTGTAACATGTACAGGGAAACGCTTCAGTCGTGCTTTGCATGCTAAATGATGTAGAAACCAGGTGGGAATGATGCCACTAAGTAAGAACAATTAAAAGGTGTGAGATAGCAATATGACTGCTATATATATACAGGGTGAGAATTGCAGCTACAGTACGTACTGTAAGTGTCTAACAATAGCAAGATGACAAATACAATCCAACCCGGACTGGCTCTGTTCAGGTGTCAAATAACTATACCTTATTTAGAATGATAATTTAACAAAATGGTACAGAGCAATACAATAAAGATAATTAAACTGGCACAAGGTACTTTCTTTCACTTTCTCAGAACATAGTCGATCAAAGCATCATTGTTAGAAATGTAGTGGTGTTGTAAAGAGCAAAGTAAGGAAATGTATATTATGAGTTACAGTTTCCAAGAGATTCAGAGATTAAGAGAGTTTTTGATTTGAATATTTTCTAACCACAGGATCGTAAGACATGTATCACTGACAAAAATAGTATATAAATAAGTCTACAACACAGGATGTACCTACATCTTAGACCACACCGACTGTTGAGTGATGCCTGAATTGTGTAGGTCCACTGAGTTCAACCACCCTGTTGCGAGAGGAAATATCTGGAGTCAACAATCCATGCTTGTGACGCTGTCGGTTGCTGGGATCTGGGATATTTTTGAGCCAGGATCAATGAGCCTGACTCATATGTCAATTCAAATCCCAGGTGCTTGTTATATGTGAACCATTAACCAATCTTTTTGACAGCCAATTGTCAATAGGCTGAGTAAAAGTTCAAAGCAACAGGAAAAAAACCTCTAAAAATCTATATTCTGTCTTTATTTGTGAAACAAGCGCTGACACAGACATTTTTCTTGTCTTTGCAGGTCTTTTGCAGATTATAGATGACAGGCAATTATCTTGGTTGGAGCCCTCCGCCACTGCAAATAAGATGTTTTGATGTAATACTAAGCTAGAGTTTCTAAGCCACCAATCCTTGTTGCAAAAAGAGTAGTTACTTTGTTATTGCAACACTTGCTCAAATTGTCACTTTCTCGGTTTGGAGCAATTGTATGAGGAGTTGTTTCAAAACCAACTAGCCAGCCATCTCCCTCTGATGTTATATTGTGTCTGTCTACCTTGATTTGACTTTGATTTGAAAGTGCAAACAATCCCCACTAAAATGTATAGCCTACTATCTTTAAAATACAGGACAGAATGTATTACTAGTAAATTGTAAAAAACTCCATCCATCAAAAACACCTATGACGTACATTGCTAAGAAGATTGATATTGTGGTTGTTGGAAGTAAAAAAAGACAGAATAGTATTTCTGGAATTCTTATCTTCTGGTATTTCTCTCAAAGTATGTAACGAGACATATCTTGGGTAACGATTGTCAAATGACTTATCAGATGATAAAGATATAAGAAGTTATTATGCTCACTTGTAAATTCACAATTTGTTTATATTTAAAGCATTTTGTACCCAACTATATACTGCCCACTTGTGGTGTAATTATAGAAGAAGCATGTAGAGACTTATCGTGGCCTATCACGATGATGACTTCAACTTCAACAAAGTGTAGTGCCATAATAAGAGATCTTATCTTACGATGTATGTGCAGGCTTTCATAAATGTTATTATTCTGCCCTAGGCTGTAGTTTTGTGTGTGTTTTGTTTCACATTTAGTATGCTATGGATTCCCTCTGTGTGTCCTTTATAAGGTCATTCTTATTGTTATTATTAATACACCTGAGGTTAAAGGAGATAACATCACGAGTGACTATGAAGCTTTGTTAAATATGTCTCATATATATTACACATAAATGTAAGTTTGTGTAGAGTATGGCTCTAATCCCAAACAATATCTGTGTCCGTCCCTATCCTTTTTGTTGCCTGCCTCTCGGCCCTTTACCTTGGGATGCTTTATTTGTTCCCCCAGTTTTATTAACATTCCCATCCGGTCCTGGTATGTAACAGACATCAAACTATGTTCATTTAATCTTTTCATCATTTCAACAGTCATATTAGGTTATTTAATGTGAGGCGTACACACACACACACACACACACACACACACACACACACACACACACACACACACACACACACACACACACACACACACACACACACACACACACACACACACACACACACACACACACATTCAGGGTTTGATCTTATCTGCAATAGGATTTATATTGTCATCTTATTATAATCATCACATCATCGCAGTACTGTGCTTTATCTGAACCAATAAACTCAACAGACTGATCTCCTCCTCTGTCCTGATGTAAACTTTGATCAGCTCATTGATGTCCTTTTACGGCTATACTGCGCGGTATACAGTGTAAGAAGAATCTACAACCACACTGCTAGACATGTCAGTTAAAAATAAGAGTGTAAGCTTCATGGTGCTGGAGGAAACGTCAGACGTCAGTTGGATTTATCCTCCAGGGTTCATAAGTCCCTTAGAAAAGGTAAACAAGACAGGGGTTTGCATATGTCTACCTCATTTATATTTATCATGCTTATTTAAACAGGCCAACGACATAAAATAACATAACAACTTGAGCTATTCCAGTTATCTGATAGCGTTTATAGAAAAACACCTTGAACATCAACTTCATACAGTTGCATCCTGTCACCGTCATAGGAGCACGCAAGTGTTTTCCTGTCAACACACCGCCTCACAAGACTGAGCTGTCTCTCACAGGGAGCTAATCCACACCTCATCAAACTGACTGACAGTCCACAAATGGTCCCTCTACAAGAGCGGTGAAAGGTGTTAGTGTTAGCGCTGGATATTGGGCATGGGGAGAAGAAAAACGACATTCACAGAGGAATTACCGATCAGTAACCTTTTCAGTGATTCATAGTGTGAGTGAATGTGGAGGGAAAGAGAGGCTTGCCTCAGTGGCTGATTATTTATAAATGCATCTCAAAAATAACATATTGAGTATGCATGGCCACATTCAATATACTTTAATCTTACATCATCTATGTCGATATGCAGATGGCTTTTGGTCCTTATAGGGAAACTGTTTCTGTTTCCACAAGAAAATGTTTGCATTTGTCACGTGATCTTTAATGTATGTTTCCTGCAATTTAACACCCAGCCACTTGACTTCATGCCTCCGTCACAGGCCATGAATAGTGACATTAAACTGGAAGTTGGGAACTCAACCGGGGCACAATATTCCCATACATTTTCCTTTTGCTCTGAGGCAGTTCAGCAGGAAGTCCATGGTGCCCTTTATGTGAACCATTTGCTGTTTTTCATTCGAGAGCTGAAGTCTTTCATGTTCTTTTTATGGTACGGTTAATTTAAAACAACTCAAGTGGCTTCAGGGTTAAGGCCACTTTATGTGTTTGCTTTGAATGGGGCAAGCTTTAAGGAAGTGCATGTAGAAATATCCTTTTCCTCAAATTGTCTCTTATTGCTCCCCTCTGACCCCAAGAATGTATGGAAGGATATATATGAATACTCTACGACATGTGGTGAAATACAGGGCAAAGATTAATCTACAGGGCACACTGTATATTTGAAATTAGAGCAGTGCTGCAATGGGTGTTTTTATTACCAACAGTAAGTATGAAAAAGGGTAAATTACTGATTAATTTAACTTAAGAATTCATATGGTCCTCATGTAAAATTAAATTATACATTTCATTAAATAGTTCAGAAGCTCTCTTCCCAAGCTCAAAATAGGCTTCAACAGAACTTGGACCTGTGATATTTGAGAAACAAATAAACAAAACTGGGAGATTGTTAGAACACTTTTGGACTCAAATGCTTTAAAACCACACATATGCCTAATATTTTGGCAATAATAACGAGTTCAAACCTGGAAATCTCTCCGCTTTTTATTCACCCACACATCACCAAAACAAGACATTTAAGTATTGTACCAATGATCTAAATGCTAAGAGTCAAATCTGTTATGGTTTTGCTTCAAAAGGCTTTATTATGCTTTTTGGGGTTTTCACTTGTAGTATTATATAGGTGTTTGTGCATGGTAATAGTTTGCAAAGACCAAAATCCCCAAGTTCGCTCCAGAAGGAGTTTCTCTCTCATCTCCCAGTTGCAGCCATTTTTTTACATGCACAGAAAGTTCAAAACACATAACTCGGGGTCAAGGTGGGCGAACTTTGTTTATATATTTTTTTAATAACATGCGAGGAGATGAAACCCTGTAACATTTTCATCTCATTAGTGAGAGCACACATGATAAAGGTGGACTTGAGTAACACAGATGCAATGAAAGGTCTGAGGTTGAGTAAAGGCTTTGCTCGCTGAACTTAAATAGTGTCAAGCAGAAATGACTGATGGTGCATACAACGTGTGCTGCTCTCTCCAGCAGACTGTCCAAAGAGTGATGATGAAAACCAGCAGCAGCTTTAAATGAGATGTGAACTGCAAAATAAGAGGGATACAGATACTTTGAACCTCCTCCACCCAATTCCTTTCTGGAACATCTTGATCTGAACAACTGTCTGTCTTCTTAAAATGTAAATCAGTGTAAGTGTAAGTGTCATAACCACATTTAATCACATTCAAAGTAGAAACATAATCTTATTCATTAGAAGAAAGCTGCACTCTCACCTGACAGAAGCATGGTGTCCAGCATGAGGGAGGTAGGAAAAGGAAGGAAATCGAAACACGAGAAAAGACAGCTTGGAGCAGATGTCTGAAACTGCATGAGCCACAAAATCTAATTTTCTATAACAAGAAGTAGACTTCTTGATAGAGTCCGAGACAATATTCCTTTCATGCAGTGAAGAGGTTCAATCTGATCTAATGGTCAGATGTGCTTTTTTCATTTCCTTATTTAACATGTAAACATGTCTGCCGGTCAGCACCATGCATTGACGGGGTTGTGTTATTTCAAATGTATGAGGCACTCGCAGGGGTCAGCGCGTGAGACCACAGACATAGCCATATATTTTCACCCCCAATCAGGGACACCAGGGACGAGTCCTGCTGCTGTAGATTGAAAGGAAATCACCCCTGTTTTTTTTGGCTCCTCGCTGGATAAATGAGGGCCGTGGGTCGGAACATCTGGAAAGGATTTTGTTTCTCATCATCTGCTCGGCTGGGAACCTTGGCTTGCTGTCAAGAAGGCACAGCAACAGCTCGAGTCACATCAGCTGAGAAGGCGGGAAGGAGTGTGTTGACATGCAATTTCTCAATGGGAATGTTTAATGAGTCACCAACCATGAGAAACACATGAAGGACAACGGAGCAGTAGTAAGAGATGTTGATGTGTTATCAAATTATAGAGTATTGTATTGCCACTTTAAAAGATAAACTGGGATAAAAACTCACAATTTAGATTATTATTATTATCACACATATTGAATACATTTTGAAGGCTGTTATTTGTAGTACTGCTGAAATGAATTGCTCTCTACTGGTGTTTCCAAAAGTTTGTTAATTAGAAACAGTATTTTTTTTGTCATGTGTGTGTGTTTGCGTGCGTCGTCTCTGTGTGTGTGTGCGCGTGTACTAAACTAAAATAAGCCATAACATTTCATACAGGACAAACAATATAAATAAATGTGTGTAAGCCAATATAATGTTGTATACATGTTCCAGTCCTTTTTTTCTAAACAAACGCTCACATGACTTACTGACTAATTCACAGAAACAAACTTTGATACACAGTAAATCCCTGGCAACCAAACAATGCTTAATATCCTCATTACATAAACACATCTGATGAAGTTCAACTGTTACCACCTGTCGTGCATAACAGTGTTCAGGGAATCATTCATAATGGGACTCCTGGCTCAGTAAAAGAGTTGTTTATTTTCTCATTGGAGGCCAGTTTGCTAGTTCGCATGTCCATTAGCGGGCTAACATCAAAACATATGGATCTAGAAGACAACAACTCTGTTAACAAATGGGAACCAAATCAAATCCCATGGAATTTTACGATGCACAGTGGAGAGAAAGGATAAACACACTTTCCTGCTTAAATTTAGTGTGTCTTTAGATAAATACCAAGAAAACTCTGTCGCCGTACATTCATTATCCTCATTTAAATGTTAATTTAATTAAATTATGTATCAGATTTAAGATCCTTCTAGTGTTATTGAAATGGTGGGACTTAATTAAAATATGTATATTTTCTTACCATCTGGTAGGAGAGTGATAAAGAAGCCTACTTCAGAGATAAGACCTGAGGCTGCATTGCAGTGTTTTTAAAATTGCATTTTCTACATGAAATACAAAATGAAGTAGATGAGACGGTCTCAAACTGACATTAAAGTTCAACTTTACACACCAAAAACTCATTTTATTCACATATTCTGACAGATGTTCAGTGCTCGATATGCATGTGATGAAATCCGGTCGCAATACGATGTTGGCTTTAAGGCGTCAACAACAAACAGAATCTGAAGCTCTGTGCACTTTCTTCATACATTTTGGAAATGATGGAGTAGTTATCAAGAATTTCATTACACTGAAAAACATTTGAAACGTTGACTTAAATAAATGTATTATGTAAATAAATTGCATATAATTGTTTTTAGGTTAGTTGAGAGCAATAATATTAAGTTTAAATAACAAATAATAGTTTGAACTTAAAACTATTGCTTTCAACTAACCAAATACAATTATGTGGAACCTGGTGACATAATACATTTAATTAAAATCAATGCTTCATTTTATCAGTGTAGTAATGCGTATGTGTATGGCTTTGGGCTAAATTGTCCATATATTTCAAAGAATCACAGTTAATATGCTTGAAGAGTGACAAACTTAGCATCGTATTGCAGTAGCAGCACTTGTTTGGAATATACTGAATATACAGAACAGCGTTTATTTGCAGTGACTCTGGGTTGCAGTTCAAATACATTGTGGTCAATCCAAACTGATTGAAGCTGATGTCCTTGCCCATATAAATACCAATCTAAAGACAAACCAACAAGCCTAAAGTCAGAGTATTTTGTATTAAAAAAATAATGTTTTGTGGAGTATTCCTTTAAGGTTATGATTGTGGTCTTATATAGAAAAGTTAATACTCACTAACTTAAAGGATTTGATAATATACAAACCCAAGCTTTCAGTGTTGACTGCTGCATTTTCTCTTTTGGTTAAGCTGAATGATTGCCACATAATACTTCCTGCTGTGAAACTGAATGATTCCACTGAAAATCAATTCATCCTCTATGATTTTGAACAAATTAACTGCCGACATGTGTTTGAGACGTGATTGGTAAATCTTCCCCATACTGTTATTTTAAAGCAAAGGCAGCTACATATCTGAAATCTCCATGTAATAGTAGATGGGAAATTTTAAAAATGCATATATTTAATGAAGCAGTTCAAGTTTCATGTACCCTATTCGAAAATAACTGTGAGCGTTATTTGCTTGCGGTCAAACAGAAAATTGTTCAGCAATTAGGAAACTCTGAGGCACACGTGTGATTACTTGTGGCCGGCTACACATACATTTCTTACCACAATTTAATTTCCCCTCACCATGACGTACTGCACAGAGACTGCTTTTGTGGATACCACAAACCAACAGAAAATCATCACAAGTTAATACTGGGTCCACAAACTTGGAAACAATTTCAATTCAATTCAAATTTTCACAAATATTATTTTTGTTAAAAATACAAATACACGCTTAAGAAATAATGGAGATATGCAAAATGGGACTTGAGAATATAGGAGCCCAGACACTAAACAGAAAGTATTGGATATATATATTACTTACAAATCTATAATTTGAGACATTTCATATATAATACAGAAACATGTACAAGCTAAAAACACCTAAAAAATCAAATACCCGTAAAATAATCCAACACCATAAATGGTTATTTTATCAGTCTAAACATCAGTTAAAAATAGGTAAAAATGTGAGGATATATTGATATATGACAAATGGAAAATAATGGTTCAAAAACCAGAATGCTCTTTGTCTCCTTCTTTGTCTTTGAGTGAACATTTCCCAGCTTTGTGTGAGGACAGTGACTCATCAAAACAGATGAACAAGTCAGGGAGACTTACCAGGGGGCCAAGTCTCTTGCTGCGTTTTATTATTAGTTCTATTTCCTCTCATCTATTTCCCCTCAGCACTTGGTAAAACTTAACAAAAGACATTGCAAGGAGGCTACTTAAGGATAAAGAAAGCCCAATCCACTCTGGTTGGTAAGCTGGCTTTGTTTTGATTGGTCAACTGATTAGTAACTTCCTGCCCCTTAGCAAATCATGTACAATGAGTTGGAGCATTAGCAAATAGAAGCTCAAGTGTTACATAGTGATGTCACTAAGTTAACAAGGGAGTCTAATTGAGGCGTTTCAGGTAGGCAGTATCTGTATAAATGTATCATGATTAACATTAATGCTATGGATTTATATTTTTCCCATTGGTTTACAGATCATTTTGGGAACAATAAAATCACACAAATAACAACAATATTAACTGCAATTAGTTGTTAAGCATTTTCAGTTTGATTATCTTTTCAAATGACATTTTCTCAATAATCTTCACTGAGCATATGAAATAATACACATGTAAGCCTTCACCTTTACAGCCCTAAAATGTCAATTAGAAAAACTAAAAGAGCATGTTAGTGTATTTATTGTTCATTAGATTTGTTTTCTTACAATGTATTAATCTACTCCTTGCAATGCATTGTGGGTGCTAAAATCCCGTGGAGTGACCCTATTTGTTCACTCGCTGCACTCAGCCCTCAGAGAATGACTTCACTTTAGTTTTTCCAATAAACCGAATTACACTTATGATGCTGAAATGATTTCCTTCGAGGGCAAGAACCAAGTGAAGTCGTCAAGGGCATGTTGAACAAGAAATGAAATTCGGTCTTCTTCCTATCAACAAAATCCCTTCTATCAGCTTGCCTGGTCAGGTGTAATGTGCATGCAGGGTCACAGATGCATACAGCATTCATACAGATTGGGTTTATTAGCCTGTTTTTATAATCATATAAAAGTAATGACTCAATAATGTTCAGGTTTTGAGTCACAGTGAGGCATTGTTAACAACAAGGGAGTGCATTGTAGCCATAAATACTCAGATGCTTTCATTAATGAAGTTTATAATCACCTGAAGTAATAACATAGATACCTTTTTTCAGATGTTCAGCCTCCTTGCCAAATTAATTTTCATCAAAGGTTTCCTCAGAGGCGTTTCAATGGTGCTTCCTGACCTAGAAAAAAACGCAGAATTACTGCAATCTTTCTTGTTCCTTTCCCTCTTTACTCGATATGAAACTTACGTTGGTTTCTGATTCCCATGGCATTTCATTATTCATAAAGACCACACTATAATCCCTGATATATAGTGCCTCTGGAAAAAGAAACACTTGAGAATGATACTGCATGTATATGGCAGTCGGGCTGGGATATGGGACTGAGAGATGTGGTTTATGTCAATGGACGCTGAAGATCTAAAGTGACAGGGTCGATCTAAGAGAGTCATCTGTTCTTTCCGGGAGTCAGTTGCTATAGGGTTCATTTAGTAAAGGACTGAACATTGTGAAAAATATTGCCATCTATTGTAAGTAAATTGTTTTCAGCACACTAAATTGTATTTGTGTGGCCAGTGTAACTAATGGATGATTTAACAATATAAGACTGAAGATAATCTTTTTTTTCCTTTTTCTTTTCTCATGGATCCTATTATTATTATTATATTTTTGTAATTCAAAGATTAGCAACTTAAAGTTTGAAAGTGCTCTCAACTTTCATATTCATTGTTTAATAAAGAATATCCATACATTTCTTATTTCTTGCCGTCTTGCTTTGTACATTCTCAGGCACACTTTTGTAGTACCATGTTTGCCTTGGAGTAGCTTTCACCCAAATAGTATTCACTTAAGTCTTACAGTATGATAGAATAATTATACATTTCGCAGGATACCTGACACTCATTTCATTGTAAAATGCATTTTAATTATCAGAAATTGAAGATTTAATTGGACAATATTCGGGCCTTAACATGAGACTCAACACCATTTACCCACTTGTCTGGTTTCTAGCTGGAGGAAACCAACACAGAGGGTTTATATATTTAAGAGTTTGTTTTTAGTGAGACATTTCCTGAGGTATGTACACATGAGACGACTTCCATTCGCTCCCTTATACATTTCGGGGGGGGGGGTTTCCTCATCCAAATTGAGGGTCTAAGGCTAGACAGTGTCGTATGCTGTACATAATTCAAAGCCCCTTAGGGCACCTTAGTGATGCTGATATTATGACGTGACTGGTGCAATGATATTAAACTATTCTTGCCTCTTTCACTGAAGGCAAGACAAAAGCATAGAATTCGATTTCTCAGATTGATTGAGCTCCAAAGATGACAACAACTAAAAGAAAAGTTTCACATTTGTGTCAGCATCCTTTCAGCTCTTGAGCAAATGTAATCATAGGGTTTAGACATTTCTAGGTACAATTTATGAAGACACAACAGTCTGGTTTTCACGGAGGAGCAGCTTCCAGCAGAACACCGCTGTGACAGATTAAGGCGGCCTGCATTTTTGTTTTGTGAAAGTGAAGTTGGCTCACTCATTGAGCTGCTTAGAATAAAGTGTACTCTTCAATGGAACAAGTGAGTCGGCCTCATTTTGTCAGAGCCATCTTTGAAACTATTGAGAAAAACAACAGAAATGGGTCATGTGTGTATCGTGTGTGAATAGCGGAGCAGACCTCTGACACTTATTACATTGATTGCCCTAGTTTTTCTGAAGGACCACAAACAAAATGAAGCAGGTGGATGCAATATCAGCTTCAGTGACCACAAACAAATAAAATCCATATGGCAGTCAATAACCCTTCCACCACGGAGCACCTCAGCAGGATGTCGATAGATGCTATTGGCTTGATTCTCTAAGACCACACTGAGGCTTTCTCTTGCCATTGACAGTCCTCTCATACCCTCAGCTGCTTACACATACAAAAACATTGATGCAATGTATTCATGCAGTGATAGAAACCACTGAAAAGACACTTTTGGCTTTAGAGTGCATATCTTTAAATCTGTATGCTCCAGTTCGCATGTATAATCTATTGGTAAATATGTTAATGATTTTTAAATGTATGACTTGCTTTACATTTAAATGTTTTCTGCACCATTGGATGACGTTGTGTTATCATGTTGGATGGTGTGGGTTTTAAGGGATTAGTTGTGTTTAGAAATTATTACATTAAAGGTGGGGTAGGTAATTTTGGAGAAACCAGCTCGAGTGCGCAAGAATTTGAAAATACTGCCACTTCCTTACAGAGCCCCTCCTCCAACACACACGGACGCGCACATGACCAATGAGGGCACGAGATAAGTTTGTGCACAGATGGAAGGCTGACAGGCAGGTAGGCCATCCAGTTATTTTAGCCGGGCCGGCTAAAATGATTGGTCGTGCTTTTTACAGTACCACGGCTTCCACAGATGACATTTTTTTATGGATTTTTTGTCAAAGCACTTAAGATATTCATTGCTATCGGGATGTTAAGAGCATTCCATGGAATATAACAAAAAGTGTATCTCGAGCCGGGTTTCTCAAACTTACCTACCCCACCTTTAACCATCATAAAGAAATATGATTATGCTTACCATGTTCACCACCTTAGTCAACATGTTAGTTTTACAATTGAACTGTGCAGAAAGTACAAATGAAGCTAAAAAGCATATAGGGTTGGCAAGTTTTATCTATAAAGCCATGTTGGGTAAACTACCAACTTATATATGCTCTTTGATCTCACAGAGAGTGGCAAGTAGCTATTGCCTGAGATCCCAGGATGTGTTTTTATTAAATGTGCCAAGTGCTAGGACTGTTTTAGGTACAAAAGCTTTTATGTGCGCAGCCCCTCTAGCTTGGAACACTATGCAATTTGTTTTGAAACTGAGCATTTTGGTTCCCCTGCATAATTTTAAAGCTCGGATAGATGAAATGTTATTTGATACCTGTCATTGTGAATAGGTTGTAATTTGTGCCCCTGTAATTATGTTGTATGATGTCCTTTTTGTTTTCTGTTGTTTTTATGTGTAACCAATGTGCTGCAGGTCTCCCTTGAAAAAGAGATTGTTGATCTCAATGGGATTTTACCTGGTTAAATAAAGGCTACAAACAAACAAAGTATTGAGACATAAACCAAAGTAATAGAGATATTCTATTACAAAAAACTATTATGAAACCTGAAAATGAGCATAATAGGGCCCCTTTAAACTCTTCCTGAGGGGAACTGAATGTGAGCACCAAGTGAAGGGCAGACGTTGCCATCCCTAGAGCCACATCGCTAATGCAGCAACAAAATAAATAAATCACCACACTTTTTGTTCGGCTATATTACAAAAAGGTTCCTCTGAATAGCTTATTGTGATTTGCAAGCTAGTCAGTAACCAGGAGTACCAAATGAATCTAAGCAAGTACCTCCTAAATTAGTTGTTTCAGGCATGACACAAATCTTCCCCCTAATTTCAGTCTTTGAGGTCAAATAAGCTGTAGACCTGTCCCTTCTCCATGGTGGGCACATAAAGTGAAACTGATATCCCCCCCAGATTCTGGAGAAGTTTGCAGTCTTGTTTAAATGGATCTACACCTCTGTACATCTTTTAAAACTCTTTTTGTAAGTGCAAGTTAGTGGAAACAGTGAGACTCGACAATAAACTCAACGTCCAGCCACTCACTCAGCACAGTCCATATAAGCAAAGATATAGCATTGCTTTTGATGATGATTTACTAGAATGTACTGCTGCTCCTCTCGCTTGTTTGAAGGGCTCAGTTTGATCTTCGGCAAACTTAGAAAGAGGTCAAGGTATCGACTTGTTTCATAGATTTCAATTATTTGCTTGTTTTGTATGTTTAGGATCACTGACCCGTGTCATTGTCAAAACAAATGGCGCTAAAATTTGACCTCAAAGTCAAAGCATTGTCTTATTTTAATCAAATTTGTTTTGAGCAGGAAGCCAAAGAAACATCCGACTGACTGCACTGTACGTCCAATCTTAAAGTTTTATAACCCAGAAGGGATTCTCGTGGGTTTATTATTATTCATTATTTAAAGTGTAAGTAGCAATTTCATTTTGTAACTGGTGGAGCTAGTTTTACTACTTGACATAAAGTTGAGTATCTTGATGTAAAGCATTGTGTTTAATGAAGGAATGTGTGTTCTGCACATCGCATCTATCATGTACATAGCAGTTAAAAAAGTACAATAATTTGAATAAAATGTACTGATATACGTACTTATACAGTAATTAAATCAAGGTACTTTCCATCTCTGCCATAAGCTAATTCTTTGACACAGCCGTTGTATGTAAAAAAAGGATGTCAAAACTTAGCAGGCACGCAACAATAATATATGATATTTCTATTTCTTGGAAAACATGGCTTAGTGCTGTAGATCGAAGAATGCTTCCAGGAACTTGGCACAGATGTTGTTTATTCGCAGCTGTGACATAGAAAGCCTCCCCTTTTCTGGTATCCTGTCACCACTTATAGAGAGAAAAAAAAGAAAAACACACCAACTTCTGCACGGAAAAGTGATTTAGAAATGAGTCAGTGATCCACATGCTTTGTTCTTAGGCACCCTGCTCAGTGGGAGTAAGGGCCGGGACATATATTCATAGCAGCATTTTCACGTCACGTGTCATTAGATCCTGCGGAAGAAAGTTATGATCAATGCCAGCCCAGTATTGACCTTTTTACTTGGCCCCTGTCTGCGTGGCCTGTGCGTGTTTCAGATTTCTAACTGCGTTGAGCAACACCAAGACAAAGTCCAGGATTCTTTCAACAAACTCACAATATCATAAATTTACATCGCCTGTGGGGCTTATGGGAGGGGAAGAAAGGCCTCAGAAAAGCCCAATTGAAATTTCTACTATAACAATATTAAAGGTATCTGTTGCATTTGGCACAGCCAGTGTTCATTCATCTTATAAATGAGGTTACAATGACACTGTATAGGAGACAGAGGAAGGTGAGGGACATGAAATTCTCCTGATGAAAAGACCTTGAACTCTTCTCTGCTTGCTTGTTGCAGCGCCGTTACACTGAAGACAGCTGCTGTCTCCTCCATACGTCTCATCTCGAGTGATGCTTGACCTGACAGGGCTAAGATTAAAGAGGATTATGGGTAAAGAGGATGGCATGCCAGGTTGGTGTCATCATGTGAGGCATGTTTCCACTTAGCTTGGCCCCCCTATCTGACAGTTAAAGAGCTGGAATGCACTGGTGATCATCTGTCCATCCACATACAAAGTGCAGGGTCAGATGTGTGCACACGCACCATCACATGTTGACAGACATGCATACTGTCATCGTAAAACCATCCACAAAACAGTTCACTTGAAAGAAACATTTAAGAATGAGAGAATTCCTAAAGGGTCTTGTTTTATTGATCACAGTACATAAACTAAAATGCAAAGGCAAAAATATTTGGTTTATTATTTCCATATGTATCTTTCCAAGTCCCAGCTATATAATTGATGCATGTGGAACCTTTTATTGTCTATGTCTGAGCTTGTTGAAGTGAAATTAAAGAATTGTCATTATATTACTCACTTTAGGATGTAACAGTTTTGTGATGTTACTGTATAAAATAACTCCATTATGTTATTCTTGTGCAGCTGTTAAATGCAATACAACCGTTAGTATGATTGATTATTTAAAATAATATGTGTATTGTTTGGATGAACAATTAAGCACAATTTACTAACCTTTAACTGTGTCCTTAGGGTGGTTGTATTATGCAGTTTAACACTTTATGGGATAGCATGATACATAATGCAGTTTACAGTAGTGATATATGGATGGATTAACAACATTCAATTATTAGAAATGATCAAACACAACTCTGTAATTTAATGTTAAGTTATGGTGTGTTGGTGCATGTTTACACTCATCATCTGAAGTGTTAAAAGTTGTCAATGTTAAACTCGGGTGGTATCCATGATTGGCTTTCGAACTGTCTTAAAAATATTAAGAAGTGACATTCTATTTTTAATAACGTACCCGGTAACCTGACAAAATAATGCAATTAATTGAATGATGTGCTCCTTGGCGGGAAGTCATGTTCCATTACAAGTGTACAAAGCCAGCTAGCGTGCATGCAAAACGAGCCACCTTATATTCCTTATATTTCATAATAGCCCAATACACACCACTTTAACATGGACTGATTAGTATGGTTGCAATGGTTCAGATTTGATCATCAGTTTTTGAGGGAGGGATTTAGTGAATGGTCATTACTGTAACTGATCATTAGTACTCTTTTGTAACAGCATGCAATCTTGGATAACTCACCCTATATGTATTTAAAATATTCCACAATAATAGCTTGAAGTGTTTAAAGGATTACTCGTTTAGACAATCTTAGAAAACAAACAATAGCTCTATCCATCACTTTCTGTGTGCTTTTGTTCCTGATCAGCAACAGAACTAACGTGAAGATTAATGAAAATCTGGTTTTCATGAAGCCTTTCATTTGTCAGCAGTTTGGAAGCAAATCTAATCCAACTTTGCCCGTCAAAATCTGTCAAACTATAAGGGCTTTTTTTTCTTCCAGTTTTCTCAAAGTGTGCGTGAAATTAAACATAGGTTCTACAAAACCTCTCTTTCAGGCTGTTTAGGTTGAAAGCTGCAATAAATTATTCTTTACTTGTAACAGAAAGGCTATAATACGCTGCTGAGGGGTTGATAGGGTTGTTCGACATTGATCAATAACAGCATCTGGCATAAAAAAGGCATTGCGTCAGTGAGACTTGTGTGTCTGAACCATAGACTGTATATATAAAGGTCTGAACTCACTTTGCACCTTGTATTCTTAGTTGGAAAGAGGCACGCTCATGCATCTGTTCTAGAGCCAAAAAAGAAAGATGTATATTTATTACTGTAGAAAGAATTTTGTATTGTGAAATACCTCGTTAGATATTTCAGATTTTCTGATAGGTCTCTTCTGTACAGTATTTTTCCAACACAAACTCATCAGCACTGTGAAATATGCTTGTATCAAGCACACGATGTGCCAGACACCTGTTGACAAGGCAGAGGTCAATACAAGTTATGGATTACTTGATGACTTTTCAAAGGATTTTATTATGTGTATGTCATATGGTACTTAAGAGACCCAATAAGTCATTGTGCTTTCCAATAAGTGTGTTTTGAGGGTTTTCAGTAAGCACTAAAGTATGGAGACAGTTATGCAACATGCACTGAATATAAAAAAGATCAATAACATTTCTTAAATTACAATTTAAGTTAAAACTGGAAGGTATAGTTTCACACACAACATGTCTAGCAGCTTTGGCCTCAAGTCTCTTAGCACAAAATCATGTAATCAAGTGCATATCATTAAAATCCCCTCTCACAAAGTTCTCATTTTAGATGAGTCCGATGGAAGGGTTAAAAATGTCAGCTGGAGACAGTTTTTTGTAGCTAGCGAGCTAAAGCCATTATTTTGCCTAGGAAAATCGATTTTGTCCTGCCGCAAAAAGCAAACAGAGTGGGGCCTCTTCATTATTTGTATCCTTGTATTTTGTACTCTGTGTGAACTTGTGTTGTGTTGGAATATTGTGATTACTGTATATGTCATGTCTATATTTTTTGTGCTGAAACTTTGCATTGAGCATTTTTTCACCCATGCTGTAACAAAAACAAATTCCACAGACTCTGGTTATGTGGATACCCATGTGCAACCAATCACCCGTTGGGCCCTATTTCAATCGCAAATATGCAACAATGGGAGTCCTGGCTTAAAGGACATTTGAATTTAAAGATGATAGAAATAAGTTTCCAGGAAACAGGATATCATTCATTTTGTAGACTCTTTTCTCTTAACTTGCCATAAAAATGACCTGAAATAAATAATGTATAATCGATCCTACAAAGTCGAAACCACTCTGCTGTTCCTTCTTTTAAAGAGGTCTTAACTCAAAAAATCGGGAGCCAGTATTCTTGATCACCCTGCCCTTTCGCTGACTATGAATTATAAAAAAAAATCTTTGAGCATGTGGTTTGACTTTACGTCTAATGCCAAATTTGTCCTTTTCAACATTTCTGCATTCAAAACCAGCTTCAGAACGCTTACAGCTTCACTAAAATATGACACCATCATAAAAGTAATGCATGAAGACAAATGATCCGGCACAGGACACGCTCAGCCACAGCTTTAATTTAAAACACAATATGAACGCTTTGCCCTCCCCAGACCTCATATTGGAATTGTAATGAAAACTGATTGCCACCAGCTACAGCACCTACTCGTGTGAAGATGAGCGACTGTCTCCACTCTGTCTTTATTCAAAGGTTTTATCACAAAGCAAACATATGTAACGGAAATAGGAATGTAGCAGGGAACAAGCTGTGTGATAATACCGCTTTCATGACAAGAAATTAGATACTATGTCCCATCAAGCAAATGAAAAATAAAACAAATACTCTAAACGCTTATTGGATTTTGGGAAAGGTTAACCCTTCTCACGGGGCTTCAGAGCATCTCACTTGTATTGTTATGTCTTGATTATGAACACTCACTGATAATGAGAAAGAAATTGTTTAACAAAAACAATTTATTTAAAAAGGTCACTTGCTGCTTCTGGAGGAATATGACAGTCAAGGCAGGTCAGCTGAAAGACTCCCCTTTAAAAGTAAGGACATATATGATGAAACTCTTGCGAAACACACTAAAGAATGCATTGTGGGAGTGTATATACACATACAGCTGCATGCATGGTTACTGAAATATGTTGTTTGCATTTCAGTGATGCATGAAATGTTTTTGGCTTCACATCAAGAACATCTTTTGTTAAAATGTTCTCAAGATGTTTAGCAGCCCATGCACTGATGTTCCCTGACCTGTACTGTTAAATGACTTGTTTATAATGCATCAAACCACTACATTGATTTACAATTCATATATTTTAATAATTTCTCTTTGTCATTAATGTACTCAAAATGATGCAAAATATGGCTTTTGGACGTTTGAAAAGTGTAATGCTTACTTTTTATATATTATCCAAGTGAGTAATGGAGCAGTTACATACTTAAACAAATTGATGAGGCTAACAAAAAAATAAAATACATCACCTTAACATGAGACTTAGCAGATTTGTCTTACTGAGCAAAACAACCCTTTTATGTTTGCTTTGGAGTGCCTGCCAGTTACATGGTCTGTGCTTCTCATGCAACATATATCCAACCTCAATCATGGCACCTGTGTTATGTTATCTCTTTCTCTGTATATCTCCTGCCACATCGCTCACCTGAATGCTGTTTCTTGCTGATACGGCCAGTGCTGCATCCACCTGTACACTGCAAAGTTTACCATTCACTCCCCACTCTCTGCTGTTTCCTTGTGGGGAGTGGTGAGGTCAGAGACTAAACTCTCGTTGAATACTGAACATGTTCTACTGTACATTCCCACTATAATTTGTTCCATGTGAGTTGGCTGACAGAACTGGGATCATGCAAGCCTTTAGTGTAAAGCAATCCCATTGCGACTATACAGAAGTCATGCAGTGCGTATTCTAAGAAAATGTTTTCTAGGAATTTAATTGAACACATATAGTATTTCTTAACGTTTTGAATGTGGTTGTTGACCCTTAGTCTGTGATTTAACTGTGTTATATATATATGTTTGACCAAAAGAGCTAGGGGAACAATGTGGGTTGGACAGTCTTTGTATTTTGTGAACTGCACAGACCAAATAGGATGGAGTATATGGTGAGGGGTCACATTTCCTCAATAATTCAACTCCCACAATCAGCTTTTGGGATATAGTCTACTGGAAGGGAACATGCACTGATAAACATCCAATCCTAAAGAGAGCTTAGCATTCCACCATCAGGCTCTTAAGGGTCCCTTGAGATCTGCGCAATATCCTAATTCCATATCGTTCACATATTCACATCATGTTACCGATCAACTCATAAAGATATTTGACTGTTCTGACACTGCATCCTGTAAGATTAGACGTCACCCCGGTAAAGTTTACATATCTGACATTTTTTAGGCTGTTGGGTCTTGCCACATGACAAGCAAAGCGTAGGCATAGGTACTCATACATTAATACTTTATTACAAACACTTAAATTCAAAACTTCTAATGGGGAACCAATGCTTTTAAACACAAGACCAAATGGATGTGGTCAGCAACAGCATTCTTAAACTGGAAATCAAGACGGATGATTTGTTATTCTTACAGTCATAGTTATTCAGAGCACGATTTGAGATGTTTTCCATTCATTAGTGTGATGCACGTCGAATATTATGCTATCGTTTAACAAAAGTTCGAGGTCTCAACATATAATTATATTGTGACATTTTCATAGCGACAGACTGAATCACTGGAATATGCAGTATGAAATGTACGGCCTCAAGGGGCCCTATTATACTTTTTGAGGATTTACCTCTCCTGTAGTGTGTTATATACTGTAGGTTTTTGTGCATGTAAATGGTCTGCAAAGGCTAAAATCCCAAAGTTCCCTCCAGAGGGAGTTTCTCTCTCACACTCCCACCCTGCCTGAATTGCCTCGATTGACTCCTTTTTTGGCTTAAATGAAATAAATAAAGCACATTTTTGAACATTAAAGGATGTAAACATTTCACAATAGAGGCACAGAATACATGTTACTTTTTAGACGCTTTTATCCAAAGCGACTTACATACTCAATACTGTGGACAATCCCCACAGGAGCAATTTGGGGTGAAGTGTCTTGCCCAGGGACACAACGACATAATGACTACAGTGGGGTTTGAACCTGTGCTCCCCTGATCCGAACACCTACGCACTATCCACTGCGCCACAGCGTCCCTGAATACAATTATGCAATAATCATGCATGTATCATGAAAATATGCATATTAGGGTGCCTTTAAGTCTCCAATATGATTGCAAAGGAACAAATACATATGCAAAGTGGCCACAGCTTAGCAACGCAAGTCATCAAGCTTTGACTTTTAAACTTTGAATTTCCAATCCTTGATAAATGGTTTTAAAAGGTTTTCCGCTGGCAGTTTTACAGCTCTAGTGAATGAGATCAGGCAGTAATAAAGTAATGTCAAGTCTTTTATAGCTCAGTTTAACTTATTATGTCCCAAAGGGCTTCAGGCCCACGACAGCACGGCTCCCTGACCCTGCTCAAGCTCGCTAAGAGGGAAAACAAATACTTTGTAAAATAAATGAAGGAAGCCTCTGGAGAGGCAAGGCAGAATTAGTGTCTGGTGGTTTGCCTGAGATTACATCTGTCCACAGTTTCTCATTCTTACAGAGTCAGTTACCAGTAAGCAATGAATTCCCAAAACAGAAATGTTAGATTGTACTAATTCCCAAAAGAAAGGACCGCAAGAAGCAATACACGTACACAGCAGCTTATGAATCTTAAATTAAAGGGGAACTCATGGGTAATACTGCATGCTTAAACCAAAGTTGAATGAATCATTTTGTGACTCGAGAGGGAAGTGATTGAAATCTGACAAATTGCCTCAAGTGATGTCACTGAGTGAGAGAGTAGCTTTGTTTATCTGCTGGACGCTAGCGGCTTGAGGCTACATTAGCTTGTCTGGCAGGTGGGTGAGATCCAGCAGGAAAAGGAGCCGGATGCAGAGAATCCAGGAAGACAGAAACCGTTCAGTGATTTATTATAGAAGGGAGTTACAATAGCTCATAGGAAAACAGGTAGATACTAGAGGTTAGGGTGAACACAAGGAACTGCATAAGGACAAGCTAGCAAAGAATGAGTGAACATTAGCTAGTTGTGTACTCCATGAAACAGCAGGAAACAGTGGAAACAGGTCAGATGAGTGGAACATGTGAAAAGGGCATCTGGTGGATTCATAGATTATGCAAGCCAAAAAATCGTTATGACATCATAAAGTGGCCAAAATCTGATCAGCTCATTTTCAGACAAGTTTTTATATAAATGGATCAGGACAAAAAGTGAGCGAATCTTTTTTCATGAAACTTTCAGAATCTCTTTACACAGAGGGGACACATGTTATGTATAAAAGACGGGAAAAAGTGGATTTTGCATAATAGGTGCCCTCCAAGACCCCCAAAGGACGGACTATGGACCTCCAGCATGTGTCCCTAACATGGGCACTTAGGTTATTTCCATCATCCAGGAAAGAGAACGTGAAATACACCTATATTTGTCCCCTCCAAGACCGCCAAAGGACGGACTATGGACCTTTAGCATGTGTCCCTAACATGGGCACTTAGGTTATTTCCATCATCCAGGAAAGAGAACGGGAAATATTTGTCCACCTTTAAGGTAAAACCATCAAACCACCATCTAAATTTGATGTTCCATGTATCTCATTGTCCCTTTTTAGTCTTAATAGATATGATGAAAGTAATTGTTAATGTCCAAAGAGCACATATTGTCTTTAATATACATGTACGACACAACTTCTTGACACATTTTGGACATGACCTGTCTCTGACACCTTCAGCTGACCTATTTTAAACTCAAGCAAATAATGCCTTCCCCTGTCTGTGTATTCGCAGTGTCAACACAGATTGCCATAATGCATTTGCACAGGATATGCGCCAATGAACAAAATGGGAACATTGAGGAAACACAAAGCAGAACTGTTCATTAGTTTTCATGGTGTCATGTCTGGCTACCACTTATACGTCATTCAGTAGATCAAGCTGACCCTTAGTTCCCTTATAAATATGGAACCAGTAAATTAGATTACTTACTAGAAGTTAAAATAAGAATGAACACAACAGCACGAGTGTCTGTGTTTGACTGATGGACAGTTGATCTGGTTAAAGCTAAGTTGTTCTTTTCTTCAAGTCTGATTAACTTTCCCCTTGCGCAAACTTTGCAATGGAAATGTATGAAAAGAGGCTTAACATCAATCAGGTTATCTGCATGAATAAGTCCCCTTTGATTCCATATGCTTCTTTTATGTTTTTTTTTGTCTTCTTCTAAAGCCTTCCTAAAAAATATGCTTGAAAAATGACACGCACATCTCTCACTGACAGTATGCAGAGAGAGACACGCTGTGAAAAGATAAATATGTGTCTGTCTAGCAAAAGCCTTTCTCTTCACTTTTCTTTAAGAATCTAACGATGCTTCTTCAGATTTCTTTTGTCATTTAACTTTAAAAAAAAATCCCCTATTTAAGTCAAAGTATTACAACTTATTTCCTTCTTTTTCTTTCAACTTGTTCTATCGATCATTAAATCAATGAATATCACTAAATTATTTCTGGGGCAAGTTATTGATTATGAGCTGAGAAGAAAGATAAATATTAGCTAAATATCCTCCTGTCCTTGTCAAGGGATTTAAACTGATTATACAGTCTTATCCTCATGTGTACACACAAAGCTTATTTCTGATAACCCAGTCAGCTAAGATCTCTTTGTAAACTTTTGCATATTGAAAGGATTATTTTCACTTCACCCTCTTTTGTGGCTTTTAATGATTGGAATGATAATGATAAAGGTATGAGTTCAACTTCTTTATCCTCTGAAGTACATCTGATTTACAATAATAGTTTTGACTTGGAAACCTCTTTTGCCTAAAACAATCAACTATGCTGTTTAAAGGTGACTGACTGATGCAGATAATAAGAGTACAAAAGTGATACAATGTGTGCCCTATAGAAATCCCAAATATAATTTCAATGTGCTGTAAATAACTTCTGAAGCTTTTGTGGCATAAACATATGTATGTGTACAGAACCTACATTGTTCATTGTTTTCTACCTTAAAGAGGCCCTATTGTGCTTTTTGCGGTTTTCCCTTTCCTGTAGTGAGTTAGATTTGTTTGTGTATGTAAATGGTCTGCAAAGGCCTAAATCCCAATGTTCCCTCCAGAAGGATTTTCTAGAAACATTATATATCCTCTTTAAAATAGTTTATTTGTCTTATGCAGTTCTAAGTGTCTATGCCATGAAGCTATGTAAGGCTGTATTAAAAATGTGTTAACTGATTATAATTTGTATTTGTAAAGACATATTTCAATGTTTACTCGTGCTTGCATGCAGATACAAATAGCACAAATCCTGATAGACCATGTCTGTACAAACAGATACACAAGCCATCATTACAATAATCAATTAATCATGAGGACAGGCTGACCCAGGTCACCAATGTCTGCCAAGGCAGAGTGAAAAGATGATTAATTAAGTCTCAGTGTCATGACGTGGTGACAAAAGCCCACAAGCCCGGGTCCGAAGCTGTACTATGTATGCCTTAACCTGGAGAAGCACACACACACACACACACACACACACACACACACACACACACACACACACACACACACACACACACACACACACACACACACACACACACACACACACACACACACACACACACACACACACACACACACACACACACACACACACACACACACACACACACATAATTATGGTTTTGCCGTTTGGAACATGGGATTGCTTATTGAAGTGGAACATGGTGCTTGAGTGTGGTGGAAGTGCTTGCTGCAGGTTTACTTCACTCGAAATGTAAATTGAGATGGAATTCATGCAGAACCATCATACTTGATCAGGTCTGCAGATGGAATATGAATTTCTTGTATGAATAAAACAATATTTAAGTTTGCCAACTGAACCTGTGGTGATTGATGAGGAGTAAATCTCTTATGTACGGTGTTCCTGGAGCTGATATTTAAAGGGCATACTTTGGTGTATAGAAAATAAACAAGATTATTGGCACTACTAAAAACAGCTTTAGTAATGTAATCTTTATATAGATCAGCTTGAAGCTGCACAATGTAATGTTATATGCTAAATAATATAACATTATGGAATCATTTATTTTTTGCTGAGCTATCCAGTCGCTGTCCTTCAATTTAATATTTTGCTTAATCGATTTTTCTCATAATACTTTACAAACGTTTTCTGGAAGGTGCTGTTCAACTTGAATGATCTTTCTAATGGATTTAGAGACCCTTGTTTGTATATTGTATTAAATACGTGTTTCTGATATGTTTTTTCCACACACAAAGTTACCAAATTAGATATTATTTTAACAAAGACATCTAGGCTTACTTCCCCATTGAAAGACGACCGTTCAAGTAGGTTCAATGCAGCCAAGTGAATTCCCTCTGTGGTGACTGAAGTGGCTTTCATTCTCTGACCCTTTATAGTCTTGATTTCCCTGCTGGGGATGGGTTGAGTGCAGGTTGTTAAAGCGTTCAGCAGCCTGTCCACTCACTGCACTTCCCGTTCGGGTGCATCAAGAGAGTAGCAGATGTTTGTCTAGATTACAGCTGCATTACATTGTTAGAGCAGCTTTCCTCTATACCTCGAGGCACTTGTTCGGTTCTGTAACCAGAAGATTAGAAGTGGTCACCAGTCTGCATGAAAACACTTCAGACAAACATGAAAAAATACAAAAGAAAACATACCTGAAGCTAAGAACTTTCATATTTCCTGTTTGTGTCATTGTGTTATTATCTGGAGAACCTAATTCGTCAGAGGAGAGATGGAATTGTTTGTTTTTTCATTCTCTTAATTGTTCGTAAATGTCAGATAAAAAGGTGTTCTTGATAAATGAAATTCCCCTTGTCTTTTTTCAATATCTCACAGATATTAAAAGGGCTCCAGGTCATTCACACAGACATGCCTTGCTTACTGATCTTTATTGGATCACTTCTGTTATATCCGGAGTCACTACTGGGATTTAAGAGTGTGAATCATGACGCTTCTTTTTATGATAGATATGTTTGGGCTGTCCTCTAGAACCCAAGTCTGCAGCTATTTTTGATCAACACACAGCAATTTAATAAAGTCAGATCACCTTCACAGAAAAACGGGCCCATGAGCATTAAGACAAAGATCACTCCTCCAGAATAGATGATCTTTAAAGAGGCTTTCTTACAAACAAAACAATAAAACAATGTTAAAGTAGAAGGTTTATCTTTTCAGATTGTACGTACTTCTATGTTTGTATAACTTATATTAATTGTTTTATGAAAAGATGTATCACCTCTATTCTATCACCTGAACATTGGTAGTAGTCATTTTACCAGGAAATTCAAATTATGCCAGAAAAATGTATTTGGAAATGGGATAAAACTGTTTTAAGCCTCTTTGGGAAATCAATACTTCACTGATTCATTTGTTGTATTCCACACTTCCCAATCTTCGCTGCAGTTGATCAACAAGTTTGTTCAAACTTTCAAAAGAGGACCATACATAATTCTGCCATAGCAACAAATGTTATAATCAACAATGTATGTCGGTAGGTATAAATGCTTTATGACAACTGAAATCATTGCGACAATCAGTTTATGTGGACACCAGTAACCCAGACACACAAGTTTATCTGGTTATTGCTTGTGCATGTTAGCGTCATAAACTGGTTATAAAGACATGAGGAAATCACAACAGAAATATGCTAGCTGGAGCACTCTGAAAGAAAACAACACACTGACATATCAGAAAACCAGAACTTAAATACATGCAAAACTAATCACAAGGGCGAGACACAGCAGGGCAGGGCAGGAAAAACACAAGGGCACAGGAAACACAGTCAGATGGTGACATATACTCAGTATTTACATATATATTTACAGGTCTAATCCTTAGCTCAAATGACAAATTAGCTTAGTTTGTAGAACAAAACAAGTGATAGTACACCATATTTCTACACAGTGAAATTAAGGTGAAAGTCCAACACTGGCAAAGTTGAGGTAAACTGTGTGGTGCAGTCTTCCTTTAATGTGGCTTGAAAACCAAATGTGTTCAGCTCAGCTGCACAGATGTGACAGAGGCTGAGGTGGGAGTGGATCAACACCTGCAGGCAGACAGAACCTGAAAAATGTAATATCTGCAGAGAGCTAAATCACTTTTTTTTCCATTTAAAATGAAAAGATGTAACCACTGAAAAATAATGTGCATGTAAGAAAGTGTGTTGTATTGTGTTCTACATCAAACAGCTGAGCCATTGCCAACTAGCAGGTTGAAGTATGCAGTGTGAGGGTGACGTAAACATGGGTTGGATTTTAATTAAAGGTACAGTAACTGTACCAACAGCAACCATGTTATAAAGCCATTGCTACCTGAAGATATAGTTCATATCTTCAGGTAGCAATGGGCTTAACATTGCTACCTAACAGGTTAATAACAGAGCATTGTATTTTTGTCACGCAACTTCCTCATACAGTAGGAGTTGGCGACTCATTGCTGCCCTACTTTAGGAGTTTGTTATCTACAGGTAAGACAATACTTTTCTTTTTTAAACACTCCTTTGTGAAACCTGTGCTGTTCTGATGGAATGCAACATTAAGAAAGAAGAGTAAATGAATGACTTAATCCTGATATTAAAATGTTGTTGAAACTGTTTTAAATAGGCATAGTTTCATATATGCCGTTTTGGAGGCTGATGATGGTACTACTGAATTTAACTGTGTTTGTACTTGTCTTCCCTCGTTGACATTGTGACGTGTCACAAGGTGCATGGACGAGACAGTCATGATCAGTTTAAGTAATCTTATGGTGAACTCAAACAATGGATTATAGACAAAGGGGGTATTGTAGTAGTAGGATTGTTTTCAGGATGTGTACAGTACTTGACATACTGGAAAATTAGAAATGGCTGGTCAATACTTGTGATCTACAGTGTGTCAGATTAGCACCAATACAAACACTCATAACATGTATGTAAAAGCATTTTTTGTGAACCTGTTTATCAAAGAAAAAACTGAAGTAATTTACTGAATTGATTTTCACTACAAAACTCTAAACACTTAAAAATATCTTTAGGTCGAATTAAACACTTTCAGAAACATGTTCAGATATCATTTACGAGTGGTGATGTTGCGTCCAACCATGTGATTACAACTTCAAATGAATGTCTGTTCAATACTTTTTGGGGATAATATCTAATAAAACCATATTGCTAAAAACTGTATTACTTGCACACTGTTCAAAGCTGTAGGTACCCTTGAAGAGTATCCTTGTAGGGCATTAATAACTTTACAATGTTCTCACCTCTGCCTTCTCTTTAGATAATGGAGCCGATTCAATCACCTGAAACTGCAGACATTCAGCCACTGTCTCCCTCTGTTCCTGTTCCTCCCACCCTGAGAGATGGAGAGTGTTACCATGTCTTCATTAGCTACAGCAGCACTGACTGCCAGTGGACCCACTGCCTCATCGACCAGCTGGAGGCCTGCGGCCTGCAGGTCTGCTACCATGAGCGAGACTTCACCCCCGGCCGCACCGTGTTGGAAAACATGTCCGACTGCATCCAGGAGAGCCAGAAGGTCCTGCTGGTTCTCAGCCCAGAGTTTGTGAGGAGCCGCTGGTGTCTCCTGGAGGCCAACATGTCTTTGTTCAGTCCCAGTACTGCTGAAGCCAGGAGTCTCCGTTCCTCTCCACCTCTGCCACCTCACCTACCTCGAGGCCAACGGCCCCGACTTCAAGAAGAAGCTGCTCAAGGTGCTCTGCACCCCCAACCAGCAGCTTCAAGGGTCCACTGTGCTGCCCTTCCATCCCCCCTCCATCTACAACGGGAAGGCCCTGCAGCCGTTGATTGCTGTAAATGAGGAGAGACTCAATAAATGGGATTGTGGTCAGTTCAGTGACATGGAGGTACCAGACCAGCTACGCCTGATCATCGAGGACCAAGAGAAGTACAGAAAGGCTGTGAGGACGATCAACAGGGTTTCTCAAAATAAGCGACCACACTGGGTTACAGTTATGATGTTAATTGCTGCTGCGATAATGTGTTTGTCTTTGCTCGCTCCATCAACTTATATGTTAATCATGTCAAATGCTTATAACATACATGTGAACAAAACTCTTTGGGCGATCGTTTGTTGTAGTTTGTATTGTTTATTCTTTGCGACGGTAATTCAGTTGTCTCTCTCGAAAAAGGACCAAGCGAAGTACATAGTCCGGGAGATGCAGAAAGCTTTGGGCCAGGCAAACATCATTCTGTGTGATGAGAAGGTGTTAATGGGCTCTCAGTCAAATTCAAAAATCTATCTGGTGTATGTTTCTCTGAACGGTTGCAAACATGAGTTTGCAGAAACGTTTTCTGATCAGGTTTGTCCTGAAGAAATGTTTCAAAAAGCTCTGCTGTACTTCTCATCAGGTTACGCCTGCTGCCTTGCTAAAAGACACTTCCCCTTTCCCCTGCCCAGCTCCACAGGTCACCTGGAGGGAGGGGTGTGTTTCTGTTAGTACGTGTCCCAGCAGCTGAGTGTGGACCAATGGGAGTAGCAGTGTCCACATGTGTGACCTAACTATTTAATAATAACTGGATCATCATGAAATGTCTGCATTATTATAAGACACTTAGTCCCACTGAAGGCACAGCGACTTTATTCATGTTAGCCCTCAGATATCAGAATGAGTCTCTTTCACAAACCTTCACCTGCTTCACAAAAGCATGAACGGTGAGCAGGATGTTTCTCACCTCTTACTTCCTGACTTTACTTTCAGTTATTTGCCATCCGCACCATGCGATCACTCTTCATTGTAATTGCTGGAATTAAGGTTGTCTAAATCAGGTACGAACATGCATTGTTTTGCGAATATTTTTGTTTTCTGTGAATTTAGTTTTGATACGTAAACTGAGCTTCATCATTCTGTTGTTTTTAGAAACATCAATCGAGGTATGAAAGCTTCTGTGTCCTCAAGCTATCTTTTGGGTGAATCACCTTCCTGATTGACTTGTTCTTCTGTTATTTCCAATGTGTATGTTTCTTTATATCTTGAATGTTTAAAACTCTGACAAACTCTGTAAGTAATCTTGTTTAATTAATGTTTTTTATACAAATAGGCTAATTATGATGGAAGCAGCAGAGAGCTTCTTGAATATGGATTGTTATGCAGTGAGTGACTGTAGAAGAAAGCTTTAAAATGTGTGATTTTGTATTACTTATAATCAACTGAAAATCCTTGCCTTCTACTTTTTACAGTGTAATTTGTAATCATAATATTACTAACAGAACTCAACTTTTCTGCAAACCTAAACTTGTTTGAGAGCCTTTTATTTTATATTACACGTGGGAGTATCAGGATGACTTGGAGGAACTTCTACGTGTATTGACATTGACTTTATTTTCAAACATTGGATCCGAACCAAATACAAATGTAATACTCAAGGTTGAAAAAAATGAACATATTATCGTTTGCTTTCACTGGGGATTAAAAAAATATGATTTACTTTTCATTATTCTGAGTCTAATGAGAATTATGTGCTTTTCTAAGATGGCCGCTTTTGGGTGATTGAAAACTTTAAAAAAAATCCTTTTATAGAAGTATGCTGACAGAGCATCTCGTTAGCCTTGTTGATACAAAATAAAATATGTGTTTTATTTCTTCTGAAGGTATTATTAGTAAGTAAATGTGTGGCATCTATGTTCTGCCAATATCACACTCCGAAACACAGAGTTCGGAAAACAACAATACAATTATTTAAAGACAACTTAAATCACTGAACTTCATTCACTGAGTCTCAGTTGGACTTTCAAAGGTGGTTTAAAAGGTGGAGATATATTATCATAAAAAACAAATGCCTAGAATTGTTGAAAAAATCATGCCTATATCTCTAAATCATATTTTCTTTTTACTTTAGTTTTTTTTGTATAGATAATGGCCCAATTAATTCACTTGAGACTGCAGACATTCAGCCACTGTCTCCCTCTGTTCCTGTTCCTCCCACCCTGAGAGATGGAGAGTGTTACCATGTCTTCATTAGCTACAGCAGCACTGACTACCAGTGGACCCACTGCCTCATCGACCAGCTGGAGGCCTGCGGCCTGCAGGTCTGCTACCATGATCGAGACTCCACCCCCGGCCGCACCGTGTTGGAAAACATGTCCGACTGCATCCAGGAGAGCCAGAAGGTCCTGCTGGTTCTCAGCCCAGAGTTTGTGAGGAGCCGCTGGTGTCTCCTGGAGGCCAACATGTCTTTGTTCAGTCCCAGTACTGCTGAAGCCAGGAGTCTCCGTTCCTCTCCACCTCTGCCACCTCACCTGCCTCGAGGCCAACGACCCCGACTTCGAGAATAAGCTGCTCAAGGTGCTCACCCCCAACCAGCAGCTTCAAGGGTCCACTGTGCTGCCCTTCCATCCCCCCTCCATCTACAACGGGAAGGCCTTGCAGCCGTTGGTTGCTGTAAATGAAGACAGTCTCAGTAAATGGGATTGTGGTCATTTCAGTGACATGGAGGTACCAGACCAGCTGCGCCTGATCATCGAGGACCAAGAGAAGTACAGAAAGGCTGTGAGGATGATCAACAGTGTGTCTCAAAATAAAGTTTGGTTCCGCCCCGTCTGGGTTAGAGTTTTAATTTACCTTTTTGGCCTAATATTTATTTTCCTGATGGCTTCATTCAATACATTTTCAACGGCTATATTTTTCCAAGTCGTTTCAAAGGTATTCAGAGACTCTGTTGTAGCATGTGTGCTTTTTCTTTTGAGCTTTTTCTTGGTTCCATTGGGATTGTTTATTCATATCTGTCTCTGGAAGAATGATGATGAAAAGTACATAGTGAGGGAAATGAAAAAAGCTATTGGCCAAACAAACATCATCCTCTCTGAGGAGAAAGTGTTAATGGGTCGTCGTTCCAACTCAAAAATCTCTCTGGTGTATGTTTCTCTGGACGAGAATGTTTGCAGAAACGTTTTCTGATCAGGTTTGTGCTGAAGATTTGTATCAAAGAGCTCTGCTGTACTTCTCATCAGGTTACGCCTGCTGCCTTGCTCAAAGACACTTCCCCTTTCCTCAGCCCAGCTCCACCGGTCACCTGGAGGGAGGGGTGTGTTTCTGTCAATATGTGTCCCAGCAGCTGAGTGTGGACCAATGGGAGTAGCAGTGTCCACATGTGTGACCTAACTATTTAATAATAACTGGATCATCATGAAATGTCTGCATTATTATAAGACACTTAGTCCCACTGAAGGCACAGCGACTTTATTCATGTTAGCCCTCAGATATCAGAATGAGTCTCTTTCACAAACCTTCACCTTCTGCTTCACAAAAGCATGAACGGTGAGCAGGATGTTTATCATCTCTTACTTCCTGACTTTATTTTCAGTTCTTTGCCATCCGCACCATCGATCACTCTTCATTGTATTTGTTGGATTTAATGTTGTCTAAATCAGGTACGAACATGCATTGTTTTGCGAATATTGTTGTTATTGTGTGAATTTAGTTTATATACTTAAACTGAACTTCAACATTCCTTTGTTTTTAGAAACATCAATCGAGATATGAAAGTTTCTGTGTCTACAAGCTATTTTATTCGTGAATCACCTTCCTGATTAACATTTTCTTCTGTTATTTACGATTGTATTGTTTCTTTATATCTTAAAGGTTTACAACTCTAAGAAACTCTTTACTTAAGTTTTTTCAATTACTTATTTACACATACTGTAGTCTAATTACAATTTATTTTGATGCAGCAGAAAGCTTATTGAATACTGATTATTATGCAGTGAGTGAAGGTAGATCAACATTTTTAGACTTGGATTTAGTTTTACATAAAATCAACTGAAAATCCTTGCCTTCTTCATTTTACAGTGTATTGTGTTATTTTATCTAATCCTAATTTGAATAACATATCTCAAGTTTTCCACAAACCTACATTTGTTTACGAACCTTTTGCTTTATATTACATGTGAGTATCAGGATGACTTGGAGAAATGTACACAGATCATCCATAACATTATGACCACCTGCCTAATATTGTGTAGGTCCCCCTTTTGCAGCCAAAACAGCCCCTACCCGTCGGGGCATGGCCTCTACTCTGAAGGTGTGCTGTGGTATCTGGCACCAAGACGTTTGCAGTAGATCCTTTAAGTCCTGCAAGTTGCTGGTTCACCGGTTTTCCTTCCTTGACCACTTTTGATAGGAACTGACCACTTCAGAACGGGAACACCCCACAAGAGCTGCAGTTTTGGAGATGTTCTGACCGAGTCGCCTCGTCATCACAATTTGGCTCTTGTCAAAGTCGCTCAAAACCTTTTGCTTGCCCATTTTCCCTGCTTCCAACACATCAACTTTGAGGACGAAGCGTTCCCTTGCTGCTTCACATATCCCACCCACTGACAGGTGCCATTGTAAAGAGATAATCAATGTTCTTCACTTCACCTGTCAGTGGTCATAATGTTATGGTTGATCGGTTTATATATGTATTGAAATTGTGTTTATTTGCAAATGAGGTATCCAAAACAAATACATTTGTACTACTCAAGGTTTAAAAAATGTGCAAGTAATTTTTAGCTTTCACTGTGGATTTACAAACTAATGATTGACTTTTCATTTGACTGAGTCTAATCCAGCTCTGAGGAAGGGACATTTGTCAAAATGATGTTACATTGGAAGTTATAAATGCTTTATGACAACTGAAATGTATTAACTATAAGTTATTATTTATGTGGACACCAGTAACAGTTAAGAAACATGAGTTTCTCTGATTATTGCTTGTGCATGTAACCCTCAGTAACTGGTTAGAGAAACATGAGGAAGTCCTTATCTTGGTTTTGAGAAACCAACATATGCTAGCTGGAGCACTCTGAAAGAAAACAACACACTGTGACATGCCAACTATATTATGCCTCAGAGGGTAGAGTGGGTCATATACAACACATTATATAAATGAACTAAATATTTTTATATTAAATATTCTTTCAGGTACAGACACATGGAGCAGTGAGGACACACATGCAGGACACACAAATACCTCCTAGACAATTCAGACAGAACAGGGCAGGGCAAGGCAAAAACAGAATCAGAAACAGGTTTATTAGGTTTACACGTACGAGGAATTTGACTTGATGTCGTGGTGCATACATAAAAGTAAAACAAAAATGTAAAACACAGATAGAGAACTAGAAAAATATTTAAAATAATAACAACTATAGTAAAAATATAACAGTATTTACTGAACAGAACTCTTACATGATTGAGAAACACCAAAAGAAAACCAGAACTTAAATACATGCAGAACTATCTCAAGGACAAGACACAGCTGGGCAGGGCTGGAAAATCACAAGGGCACCAGGTGAAAAGAATCAGGTAATGGAACAGGAAGGAAAACACAGAGACAGGAAGTGAAAACAGACATAACACAGGGGTGAACACTTTTCAAAATGAAACAGAAAACACTGACAGATTGTGACATATACTGCATATTTACGTATACATGTTCAGGTGTATCATTAGCTCAAATGACTAATTAGCCTAGTTCTTAAAACAAAATAAGTGATGATTAACAACATTTCGACACAATGAAATGTAATGAAAGTCCAACCCTTGCAAAGTTGAGGTAAAATGTGTTCAGCTCAGCTGCACAGAGGTGACAGAGGCTGAGGTGGGAGTGGATCAACACCTGCAGGCAGACAGAAGCTGAAAAATGTAATATCTGCAGAGAGCTAAATCACTTTTTTTTCCATTTAAAATGAAAAAATGTAACCACTGAAAAATAATGTGCATGTAAGAAAGTGTGTTGGATTGTGTTCTACATCAAACAGCTGCGCCATTGCCAACTAGTCAGGTTGAAGTATGCCGTGTGAGGGTGACGTAAACATGGGTTGGATTTTAATTAAAGGTAAAGTACCAACAGCACCCATGTTATAAAGCCATTGCTACCTGAAGATATAGTAAATGCCTTTAATAACAGAGCATTGTATTTTTGTCACGCAACTTCCTCACACAGTAGGAGTTGGCGACTCATTGCTGCCCTGCTTTAGGAGTTTGTCATCTACAGGTAAGAGAATACTTTAGTTTTTTAAGCCCTCCTTAGTGAAACCAGCGCTGTTCTGATAGAATGCAACATTAAGAAAGAAGAGTAAATTAATGTCTAAATCCTGATATTAAAATGTTGTTGAAACTGTTTTAAATAGGCATAGTTTCATATATGCCATTTTTAAGGCTGTTGATGGTACTACTGAATTTAACTGTGTTTGTGTTTGTCTTCCCTCGTTGACATTGTGACGTGTCACAAGGTGCATGGACGAGACAGTCATGATCAGTTTAAGTAATCTTATGGTAAACTCATACAATGGATTATAGACAAAGGCAGCAAGGGGGGTATTTGTAGTGGTAGGATTGTTTTCAGGATGTGTACAGTACTTGACATACTGTAAAATTAGAAATGGCTGGTCAATACTTGTGATCTATAATGTGTCAGATTAGCACCAATACAAACACTCATAACATGTATGTAAAAGCATTTTTTGTGATCCTGTTAGTCAAAGAAAGAATTGAAGTATTTTACTGAATAGTTTTTCACTACAAAACTCTAAACACTTACCTAAAATCTTTAGGTCGAATTAAACACTTTCAGACACATGTTCAGATATAATTTACTATAGATGATGTTGCGTCCAACCCATGTGATTGCAATTTAAAATGAATGTCTCTTGAATACTTTTAGGGGATAAATAGCTAATAAAACCATGTTGCTAAAAACTGTATTATTTGCACACTGTTCAAAGCTATAGGTACCCTTGAAGAGTATCCTTGTAGGGCATTCATAATTCTGGCGATATTCTCACCTCTGTCTTCTCTTTAGATAATGGAGCCAATTCATTCACTTGAGACTGCAGACATTCAGCCACTGTCTCCCTCCCTGCGGCCTGCAGGTCTGCTACCATGATCGAGACTTCACTCCCGGCCACACCGTGTTGGAAAACATGTCCGACTGCATCCAGGAGAGCCAGAAGGTCCTGCTGGTTCTCAGCCCAGAGTTTGTGAGGAGCCGCTGGTGTCTCCTGGAGGCCAACATGTCTTTGTTCAGAGACTGCCTGGAGAGGAAGCCCATTGTCCCAGTGCTGCTGGAGCCAGGAGTCTCCGTTCCTCTCCACCTCTGCCACCTCACCTACCTCGAGGCCAACGACCCCGACTTCAAGAATAAGCTGCTCAAGGTGCTCTGCAGCTTCAAGGGTCCACTGTGCTGCCCTTCCATCCTCCGTCCATCTACAACGGGAAGGCCCTGCAGCCGTTGGATGCTGTAAATGAAGACAGTCTCAGTAAATGGGATTGTGGTCAGTTCAGTGACATGGAGGTACCAGACCAGCTGCGCCTGATCATCGAGGACCAAGAGAAGTACAGAAAGGCTGTGAGGATGGTCAACAGTGTGTCTCAAAATAAAGTTTGGTTCCGCCCCGTCTGGGTTAGAGTATTGATTTACATTTTTGGCATAATATTTGTTTCCTTTTTGGTTACATTCAATGTATTTTCAATGACTATATTAGGAGACTATTCAAAGGTATTCACAGACTCTGCTGTATGTGTGCTTTTTATTTTGAGCTTTTTCTTGGTTCCATTGGGATTGTTTATTCATATCTGTCTCTGGAAGAATGATGATGAAAAGTACATAGTGAGGGAAATGAAAAAAGCTATTGGCCAAGCAAACATCATCCTCTCTGAGGAGAAAGTGTTAATGGGCCGTCGGTCCAACTAAAAAATCTCTCTGGTGTATGTTTCTCTGGACGAGAATGTTTGCAGAAACGTTTTCTGATCAGGTTTGTGCTGAAGATTTCTATCAAAGAGCTCTGCTGTACTTCTCATCAGGTTAGGCCTGCTGCCTTGCTCAAAGACACTTCCCCTTTCCTCAGCCCTGCTCCACCGGTCACCTGGAGGGAGGGGTGTGTTTCTGTCAGTATGTGTCCCAGCAGCTGAGTGTGGACCAATGGGAGTAGCAGTGTCCACATGTGTGACCTAACTATTTAATAATAACTGGATCATCATGAAATGTCTGCATTAGTATAAGACTCTTATGGCGCATTTCCACTACACGGCCTCGCTCGGCCCCACTCGGTATGGCTGGGCCTCGTTAGGACTGGCTCACTTTATGGCGCATTTCCATTTCCATTACATTTTAGGAACTGGGGTAGTATCTATAGTAACGCAGTGTAGGCGGAGCCGTGACGTGATCTTCAGAGAACCCCAGAACAAACAACACAGCCGTTAGCTGTTAGCACTCAGAGCTCACAGCTCCTCATATATGTTCAGAAACTAGACAAAAGTTAAACAAGTACAAACCACAGACTGCCTGTGTCATGGTGAGTACAGTCGCTGCTTTATTTATGTCTGTATAGGCCGTTGTTGTGAGTGTGGACGGTCGGAGCATATACTGCGTTAGCTTAGCCAATCTCCATTTAGAACACACGCATTTTAAAAGGTTTTTCCCCTGCCGTCTGTCTGCAGACTTGTCAAAGCATTAATTCATGGTTTTTACTAACCGGTATCAGTATGTTGTTACTTCGGCATCATTTTGAAACGTGTATTACAATTAAATCACGGTCAAATATGTCCATCTTGTTGTAGTTGTAGCCCCCTTGCCAGCGATTCTCTCTCTAGTTTAGCATACTCAGCCCGACTCAGCCTCGTTGTCTCTGGCCCTAGACCCGCGATTTTATGAGGCCAGAAAAACTGTGAATTAGGACCCGCCGGCCGGTACTAGGCCAAGTGGAAACGCAACCAAAGACGGGCCGCTGACGTCACAGCCCTCTTAAACCGGGCTGCGCGCTGTAGTGGAAACGCGCCATAAGTCCCACTGAAGGCACAGCGACTTTATTCATGTTATCCTTCAGATATCAGTATGAGTCTCTTTCACAAACCTTCACCTTCTGCTTCACAAAAGCATGAACGGTGAGCAGGATGTTTCTCATCTCTTACTTCCTGACTTGACTCAGTTCTTTGCCATCTGCACCATGTGATCACTCTTCATTGTAATTGTTGGAATTAATGTTGTCTAAAACAGGTACGAACATGGATTGTTTTTGAATGTTGTTGTTATTGTGCATAATTTCTTTGTTTTTAGAAACATCAATCGAGGTATGAAAGCTTCTGTGTCTACAAGCTATTTTATTCGTGAATCACCTTCCTGATTAACATTTTCTTCTGTAATTTACGATTGTATTGTTTCTTTATATCTTAAAGGTTTACAACTCTAAGAAACTCTTTACTTAAGTTTTTTCAATTACTTATTTACACATACTGTAGTCTAATTACAATTTATTTTGATGCAGCAGAAAGCTTATTGAATACTGATTATTATGTAGTGAGTGAAGGTAGATCAACATTTTTAGACTTGGATTTAGTTTTACATAAAATCAACTGAAAATCCTTGCCTTCTTCATTTTACAGTGTATTGTGTTATTTTATCTAATCCTAATTTGAATAACATATCTCAAGTTTTCCACAAACCTACATTTGTTTACGAATCTTTTCTTTTATATTACATGTGGGAGTATCAGGATGACTTGGAGAAATGTACACAGATCATCCATAACATTATGAGACCACCTGCCTAATATTGTGTAGGTCCCCCTTTTGCAGGCAAAACAGCCCCTACCCGTCGGGGCATGGCCTCTACTAGACCTCTGAAGGTGTGCTGTGGTATCTGGCACCAAGACGTTTGCAGTAGATCCTTTCTGTCCTGCAAGTTGCTGGTTCACCGGTTTTCCTTCCTTGGACCACTTTTGATAGGAACTGACCACTTCAGAACGGGAACACCCCACAAGAGCTGCAGTTTTGGAGATGCTCTGACCGAGTCGCCTCGTCATCACAATTTGGCTCTTGTCAAAGTCGCTCAAAACCTTTCACTTGCCCATTTTCCCTACTTCCAACACATCAACTTTGAGGACGAAGCGTTCCCTTGCTGCTTCACATATCCCACCCACTGACAGGTGCCATTGTAAAGAGATAATCAATGTTCTTCACTTCACCTGTCAGTGGTCATAGTGTTATGGTTGATCGGTTTATATATGTATTGAAATTGTGTTTATTTGCAAATGAGGAATCCAACCCAAATACAGTTGTACTACTCAAGGTTGAAAACATGTGCAAGTTATTTTTTGCTTTCACTGTGGATTTACAAACTAATGATTGACTTTTCATTTGACTGAGTCTAATCCAGCTCTGAGAAAGGGACATTTGTCAAAATGATGTTACATTGGTAGTTATAAATGCTTTATGGCAACTGAAATGTATTAACTATAAGTTATTATGTATGTGGACACCAGTAACAGTTAAGAAACATGAGTTTCTCTGATTATTGCTTGTGCATGTAACCCTCAGTAACTGGTTAGAGAAACATGAGGAAGTCCTTATCTTGGTTTTGAGAAACCAACATATGCTAGCTGGAGCACTCTGAAAGAAAACAACACACTGTGACATGCCAACTATATTATGCCTCAGAGGGTAGAGTGGGTCATATACAACACATTATATAAATAAACTAAATATTTTATATTAAATATTCTTTCAGGTACAGACACAGGGAGCAGGGAGGACACAAATGCAGGACACACAAATACCTCCTAGACAATTCAGACAGAACAGGGCAGGGCAAGGCAAAAACAGAAGCAGAAACAGGTTTATTACCAGGTAGGTTTACACGTACGAGGAATTTGACTTGATGTCGTGGTGCATACATAAAAGTAAAACAAAAATGTAAAACACAGATAGAGAACTAGAAAAATATTTAAAATAATAACAACTATAGTAAAAATATAACAGTATTTACTGAACAGAACTCTTACATGATTGAGAAACACCAAAAGAAAACCAGAACTTAAATACATGCAGAACTATCTCAAGGACAAGACACAGCTGGGCAGGGCTGGAAAATCACAAGGGCACCAGGTGAAAAGAATCAGGTAATGGAACAGGAAGGAAAACACAGAGACAGGAAGTGAAAACAGACATAACACAGGGGTGAACACTTTTCAAAATGAAACAGAAAACACTGACCGATTGTGACATATACTGCATGTTTACGTATACATGTACAGGTGTATCATTAGCTCAAATGACAAATTAGCCTAGTTCTTAAAACAAAATAAGTGATGATTAACAACATTTCGACACAATGAAATGGAATGAAAGTCCATCACTTGCAAAGTTGAGGTAAACTGTGTTGTGCTGTCTTCCTTTAATGCGGCCTTAAAACAAAATAGTGTAGTGCCGAGAGAAGGGAGACGGAGGCGGTGTATCGGAGGTGCAAATCTCTCTTTATTGGGGAGCAGAAACTGACATGCTATCGGGTCGAAGCCGCAGAAGAGAAGAGAAAGTGAAAGGGACACACACACTGTAGGTACCCCGGAGGTACCGTCAACATATATGTCCGGGCGGAAACAATACCCCCAACCTGTAGTTCCCGGATTGAATTATGTAACCCCAGTGTATGAATCAGTGATCACTACACAAGCCCCCCCAGAATTCAACCATGGACACAATCCTCGCGTCCGGGAGGAAGCACCACAGGGGCCGAGGAGGGCGGGCCATGGAACGGGCCGTCGTCAGGGGGCCGCAGGAGAGGGTCGCGTCGTGGGGACAGGCGTGAAACACCCGGAGGTCCCCAGCAGGGAGGAGCGCTGCCCGGCCGCAGGCGAAGGCACAGCGGCGGCGGGCACGAAGTCCTCGGGAGGAAGGAGCCATGTCCCCGGGAGGAGGGAGACGTGGACAGGGGAGAGGCCAGACGGGGCGCCGTCGAGGCGAACCGTGAGCCGCGGTTAGAGGAGAGGCCAGGCAGGGTCCCGAAGCGCGCCACCCGCGGGCCGATGAAGGCACGGGTGACGTTCGAAACCGCCGAGGCGAGGGAAGAGGCGAGACGGGGTCCAGAAGCGCGTCACCCACGGGCCGAAGCAGCCGCGTGTGACGTCCGAAACCGCCGTCGAGGTGGTGATAATAGCGAGAGGGTCCACATGAGGCCGACCAGACATGGTCGAACCTCCTCTCAGACACCAGAAAAAGCTCAAAAATGGTCGTCCCGTCCACGAACAAAAACAGGTGGGCGAAATAGCGAGAGGATCCACGCGAGGCCGACCAGACTTGATCGAACCTCCTCTCCGGCACCACAAAAAAACTAAAATAAAAATAAAAAAAACAGTCGGATGTCAGCCGCTAGCTGCTGTGGCTAGCCGTTGTTAACTGTTGCCAGCTGCTAGCCGATAGCAGTCATGGCTAGCTGATCTCGGCGGCCGTTAGTCTCTGGCCGGACATGCAGCCGCATGTCCCGAACCAACCCGGCACGGTCGCGTACCAGCCCCATGGAAGGCTTGCCGTCCCCCAGAGCCGAAAAGCCGTGGAAATGGCGAGCGTCGTCCGCGTCCATTCCGTGGGGCGCACCGAGCCACAGTCCGAGCGCACGTGGCAGCTACGGAGGTCTCCAAAAATCCCCGGCATTTCGAGAAAAAACAAGAGTCTTTTTGCCGTGTTCGAGTCAGTCCCGGATCCTTCGCGAGACTTATGTCAGGGTCACCAATGTAGTGCCGAGAGAAGGGAGACGGAGGCGGTGTATCGGAGGTGCAAATCTCTCTTTATTGGGGAGCAGAAACTGACATGCTATCGGGTCGAAGCCGCAGAAGAGAAGAGAAAGTGAAAGGGACACACACACTGTAGGTACCCCGGAGGTACCGTCAACATATATGTCCGGGCGGAAACAATACCCCCAACCTGTAGTTCCCGGATTGAATTATGTAACCCCAGTGTATGAATCAGTGATCACTACACAAGGCTTGTTTGAGACGAGCTGCGGCTCGCCTCGAAAGTAGACGAGAATAGCCGATCGCAGCCGGGGGAGGTCTCAAAAAACTCGCCTGAAGTCGGACAGCTCGGAGTCGGCTTCTTCTTCTTCTTCTTCTTCTCTCGGTTTTTTTGGCGGATTTTAAACAACTTTAAGGTGCATACCGCCACCTCCGGAGTCGGCTTGACTCGGTTTGCATTTATAAATGCACACGGCATCTATTGCACGTCTGTCCGTCCTGGGAGAGGGATCCCTCCTCTGTTGCTCTCCCTGAGGTTTCTCCCATTTCCCCTTTAAACTGTCGGTTTTTCTCTGGAAGTTTTTCCTTGTATGATGTGAAACGTAAGGACAGAGGGTGTCGTATTGTCATACTGATATTCTGTACAAACTGTGAAGTCCACTGAGACAAATGTAACATTTGTGATATTGGGCTATATAAATAAACATTGATTGATTGATTGATAAAGAATGGACAAATGTGTTTAATCGTTAATGTCAGATATGTACTAAGTAAATACATTTGTTCCTGCTCAAGATTAGATTCAACTTTATTGTTATTGCACAGATTACAGGTACTGAGGCGTAGGCTCCACGAGGACGAAAACGGGTTGAATCCGCATATTTCTCATGCGTATCGCCCTTTAAGCTCGACGACGCCGTAACAGAAACGTAGAAACAGACCCCGCAAACGACAACGGGTCCAAAGGTGGATAGATCTGGGAACGGAGCGCTCTGGGGGGTCCAACGGGGCCGTGGGGTCGCCTATACGGTCATGCGTTTCATAGCCCCGCCTCTCCCCGCCTCTCCCCACCTCTGCTGCTCACCCCCGCAAAAGTACACTGCACACTGAATTCAGATTATTTATCTTTATCTCGATATGAACATAAACGCGAGTGAAGTCTAATCTGACAGGACGGAGACACGCAGCTCCTCCGGCTGTGAAGCAGCCACACACTTCAAGTCAGATCACCACCCTTAGCTATTTTAATTACCTCTCAAACTACCTAAACTAGTTATAAATATGTTTATTTTTACTGTCGGGTTTACTTACTGGATCAGCTGCTGCATGAGGAAGCATGAAGATTTAAACTTTAACACACATTGACCGGCGAAAAACTCTGCGCGGTTCCCTCCGCCCCCACCGCGGAGAATAAACAGAAGTGCAGCCATGACAACCATTCTTCTTCGCTGCTTTTGTGGAGGAAGTTACAGCGCCACGTACAGGTTCGGCATATGTACTGCAGCTTTTCCAGCGGTTGGATGTAAACGGAGCCGTCTCGTGGAGCTTGACACAATCCGGTGTATATTGCGTGTGGTCGGAAGGTTTTTTGCGGTTGCGTTTGCGTTACTCCGATGCGTTTTGCCGTATTTGTCCTCGTGGAGCCGGGGCCTAAGACAACAAAATGCAGTTTAGCTTCTAACCAGGAGTGCATAAAGCAGTAAAGTGAAAAGTAATGTACACAATCTACAGAATAAAATATAGAATGAATTGAATGATGAATAAACAGTGAGGGGTATGAATACACTATATACACAGTAGCCTAGCCTAGTATTAACAGTGTGTTGTATGAATATGCTAAGATATATAAAGTATGACAACGGTAAGCAGTGCAAGTATAGTATACAAATATATAGATATTAATTTCATGATGACAAACATTGATGATGATGAAAAATGTGAATGGAAGTGGCGACGTAAAACTGACACAAAACAACAACACACTTTTGCCGAGCCAATGGAGAGTTTCATCACCAGCACGGGGTAAAAACCTCCAATGAGCGCTCAGCTCGAGATACCAGCAAGTCGTTTCCCATCAAGCATTTTGCTTCCGCAGCCCGGGGAGAGAAACTGCGCCGCCTCGCCGCGCCTCGCTCTCAAGTCTGCGGGCGTCTTTGTCCCGCGAGATTTCAACGTCTCATGTAGGCGAGCCTCCAGAGCAAGTCGGACAAAATGACTAACCATCATGCAACGCACTAGCAAGACGTTGATCGCAATTGCGCAGGTCTGCGCAGGTCTCGCTTGTCTCAAACAAGCCTAATATCTGCAGAGAGCTAAATCACTTTTTTTCCATTTAAAGTGAACAAATGTAACCAATATAAGATTGAAAACGAATGTGCATATCAGAAAGCCTTACCACCAGTGTGTTGTATTGTGTACTTCAGGCAGCTGAGTAAAACATTGCCAACCAATCCTGTTGAAGCATGCAGTGTGAGGGTGACGTAAACACATGGGTTTGATTTGAATTAAAGGTACAGTAACTGACCCAACAGCAACCATGTTATAAAGCCATTGCTACCTGAAGATATAGTAAATGCCTTTAATAACAGAGCATTGTATTTTTGTCACGCAACTTCCTCATCCAGTAGGAGTTGGTGACTCATTGCTGCCGTGCTTTAGGAGTTTGTCATCTACAGGTAAGAGAATACTTTAGTTTTTTAAGGTCTCCTTAGTGAAACCAGCGCTGTTCTGATAGAATGCAACATTAAGAAAGAAGAGTAAATTCATGTCTAAATCCTGATATTAAAATGTTGTTGAAACTGTTTTAAATAGGCATAGTTTCATATATGCCGTTTTTAAGGCTGTTGATGGTACTACTGAATTTAACTGTGTTTGTGTTTGTCTTCCCTCGTTGACATTGTGACTTGTGTCACAAGGTGCTTGGACGAGACAGTCATGATCAGTTTAAGTAATCTTATGGTAAACTCAAACAATGGATTATAGACAAAGGGGGTATTTGAAGTGGTAGGATTGTTTTCAGGATGTTTCAAACTGGACATACTGGAAAATTAGAAATGGCTGGTCAGTACTTGTGATCTATAATGTGTCAGACCAATACAAACACTCATAACATGTAAAAGCATTTTCTGTGATCCTGTTTATCAAAGAAAAAACTAAAGTAATTTACTGAATAGTTTTTCACTACAAAACTCGAAACACTTAAAAATATCTTTAGGTCGAATTATACACTTTCTGACACATGTTCAGATATCATTTACGAGTGGTGATGTTGCGTCCAACCCATGTGATTACGATTTCAAATGAATGTCTGTTCAATACTTTTAGGGGATAAATATCTAATAAAACCATGTTGCTAAAAACTGTATTACTTGCACACTGTTCAAAGCTATAGGTACCCTCGAAGAGTATCCTTGAAGGGCATTAATAATTCTGGCGATATTCTCACCTCTGCCTTCTCTTTAGATAATGGAGCCGATTCAATCACCTGAAACTGCAGACATTCAGCCACTCTCTCCCTCTGTTCCTGTTCCTCCCACACTGAGAGATGGAGAGTGTTACCATGTCTTCATTAGCTACAGCAGCACTGACTGCCAGTGGACCCACTGCCTCATCGACCAGCTGGAGGCCTGCGGCCTGCAGGTCTGCTACCATGAGCGAGACTTCACCCCCGGCCGCACCGTGTTGGAAAACATGTCCGACTGCATCCAGGAGAGCCAGAAGGTCCTGCTGGTTCTCAGCCCAGAGTTTGTGAGGAGCCGCTGGTGTCTCCTGGAGGCCAACATGTCTTTGTTCAGAGACTGCCTGGAGAGGAAGCCCATCGTCCCAGTGCTGCTGGAGCCAGGAGTCTCTGTTCCTCTCCACCTCTGCCACCTCACCTACCTCGAGGCCAACGACCCCGACTTCAAGAATAAGCTGCTCAAGGTGCTCTGCACCCCCAACCAGCAGCTTCAAGGGTCCACCGTGCTGCCCTTCCATCCCCCCTCCATCTACAACGGGAAGGCCCTGCAGCCGTTGGTTGCTGTAAATGAAGACAGTCTCAGTAAATGGGATTGTGGTCAGTTCAGTGACATGGAGGTACCAGACCAGCTGCGCCTGATCATTGAGGACCAAGAGAAGTACAGAAAGGCTGTGAGGATGATCAACAGTGTGTCTCAAAATAAGCGACCACTCTGGGTTACAGGTATGATGTTAATTGCTGCTGGGATAATGTGTTTGTCTTTGCTCGCTCTATCAACTTATATGGTAGTCATGTTGTTTGCTGATGATAACATACATGTGAACAAAACTCTTTGGGTGATCGTTTGTTGTAGTTTGTATTGTTTATTCTTTGCGACGGTAATTCAGTTGTCTCTCTCGAAAAAGGACCAAGCGAAGTACATAGTCCGGGAGATGCAGAAAGCTTTGGGCCAGGCAAACATCATTCTGTGTGATGAGAAGGTGTTAATGGGCTCTCAGTCAAATTCAAAAATCTATCTGGTGTATGTTTCTCTGAACGGTTGCAAACATGAGTTTGCAGAAACGTTTTCTGATCAGGTTTGTCCTGAAGAAATGTTTCAAAAAGCTCTGCTGTACTTCTCATCAGGTTACGCCTGCTGCCTTGCTAAAAGACACTTCCCCTTTCCCCTGCCCAGCTCCACAGCTCACCTGGAGGGAGGGGTGTGTTTCTGTCAGTATGTGTCCCAGCAGCTGAGTGTGGACCAATGGGAGTAGCAGTGTCCACATGTGTGACCTAACTATTGAATAATAACTGGATCATCATGAAATGTCTGCATTATTATAAGCCACTTAGTCCCACTGAAGGCACAGCGACTTTATTCATGTTAGCCCTCAGATATCAGAATGAGTCTCTTTCACAAACCTTCACCTTCTGCTTCACAAAAGCATGAACTGTGAGCAGGATGTTTCTCATCTCTTACATCCTGACTTTACTTTCAGTTATTTGCCATCCGCACCATGCGATCACTGTTCATTGTAATTGCTGGAATTAATGTTGTCTAAATCAGGTACGAACATGCATTGTTTTGCGAATATTTTTGTTTTGTGTGAATTTAGTTTTGATACGTAGACTGAGCTTCATCATTCTGTTGTTTTTAGAAACATCAATCGAGGTATGAAAGCTTCTGTGTCCTCAAGCTATCTTTTGGGTGAATCACCTTCCTGATTGACTTGTTCTTCTGTTATTTCCAATGTGTATGTTTCTTTATATCTTGAATGTTTAAAACTCTGACAAACTCTGTAAGTAATCTTGTTTAATTAATGTTTTTTTATACAAATAGGCTAATTATGATGGAAGCAGCAGAGAGCTTCTTGAATACGGATTGTTATGCAGTGAGTGACTGTAGAAGAAAGCTTTAAAATGTGTGATTTTGTATTACTTATAATCAACTGAAAATCCTTGCCTTCTACTTTTTACAGTGTATTGTGTAATTTGTAATCATAATATTACTAACAGAACTGAACTTTTCTGCAAACCTAAACTTGTTTGAGAGCCTTTTATTTTACATTACATGTGGGAGTATCATGATGACTTGGAGGAACTTCTACGTGTATTGATAATGACTTTATTTTCAAACATTGGATCCGAACCAAATACAAATGTAATACTCAAGGTTGAAAAAAATGAACATATTATCGTTTGCTTTCACTGTGGATAAAAAAAAAAAGATTTACTTTTCATTATTCTGAATCTAATGAGAAAGATGTGCTTTTCTAAGATGGCCGCTTTTGGGTGATTGAAAACTTAAAAAAAAAATCCTTTTCTAGAAGTATGCTGACAGAGCATCTCGTTAGCCTTGTTGATACAAAATAAAATATGTGTTTTATTTCTTCTGAAGGTATTATTAGTAAGTAAATGTGTGGCATCTATGTTCTGCCAATATCACACTCCAAAACACAGAGTTCGAAAAACAACAATACAATTATTTAAAGACAACTTAAATCACTGAACTTCATTCACTGAGTCTCAGTGGGACTTTCAAAGGTGGTTTAAAAGGTGGAGATAAGGTGGAGATATATTATCATAAAAAACAAATGCCTAGAATTGTTGAAAAAATCATGCCTACAGTATATCTCTAAATCATATTTTCTTTTTACTTTAGTTTTTTTTGTATAGATAATGGAGCCAATTAATTCACTTGAGACTGCCGACATTCAGCCACTCTCTCCCTCTGTTCCTGTTCCTCCCACCCTGAGAGATGGAGAGAGTTACCATGTCTTCATTAGCTACAGCAGCACTGACTACCAGTGGACCCACTGCCTCATCGACCAGCTGGAGGCCTGCGGCCTGCAGGTCTGCTACCATGATCGAGACTTCACTCCCGGCCGCACCGTGTTGGAAAACATGTCCGACTGCATCCAGGAGAGCCAGAAGGTCCTGCTGGTTCTCAGCCCAGAGTTTGTGAGGAGCCGCTGGTGTCTCCTGGAGGCCAACATGTCTTTGTTCAGAGACTGCCTGGAGAGGAAGCCCATCGTCCCAGTGCTGCTGGAGCCAGGAGTCTCCGTTCCTCTCCACCTCTGCCACCTCACCTACCTCGAGGCCAACGACCCCGACTTCAAGAATAAGCTGCTCAAGGTGCTCTGCACCCCCAACCAGCAGCTTCAAGGGTCCACCGTGCTGCCCTTCCATCCTCCCTCCATCTACAACGGGAAGGCCCTGCAGCCGTTGGATGCTGTTAATGAAGACAGTCTCAGTAAATGGGATTGTGGTCAGTTCAGTGACATGGAGGTACCAGACCAGCTGCGCCTGATCATCGAGGACCAAGAGAAGTACAGAAAGGCTGTGAGGACGATCAACAGTGTGTCTCAAAATAAAGTTTGGTTCCGCCCCGTTTGGGTTAGAGTATTAATTCACATTATTGGCATAATATTGCTTTTCTTGGTGGTTGCATTCAATGTATTTTCAATGATTAAATTAGGAGAGTATTCAAAGGTAATCAGAGACTCTGTTGTAGCACTTGTTCTCTCTAGTGCTAGCCTGTACTTGGTTCCATTGGGATTGTTGATTCATATCTGTCTCTGGAAGAATGATGATGAAAAGTACATAGTGAGGGAAATGAAAAAAGCTATTGGCCAGGCAAACATCATCCTCTCTGAGGAGAAAGTGTTAATGGGCCGTCGGTCCAACTCAAAAATCTCTCTGGTGTATGTTTCTCTGGACCGCTGCAAACATGAGTTTTCAGAAACGTTTTCTGATCAGGTTTGTGCTGAAGATTTGTTTCAAAGAGCTCTGCTGTACTTCTCATCAGGTTACGCCTGCTGCCTTGCTCAAAGACACTTCCCCTTTCCTCAGCCCAGCTCCACCGGTCACCTGGAGGGAGGGGTGTGTTTCTGTCAATATGTGTCCCAGCAGCTGAGTGTGGACCAATGGGAGTAGCATTGTCCACTAGGGGTTTCACAACTACCTATATTTACTAGTCGACAAGTTTTTCAAAATAGTAGTCGACTAGCCGACTAGTTGTTACGTAATAATAAAGACACACAAAGAGAGGTGTAAAACTGTATTTTGTATTGTAATTCATACAGTTACGTTAAACACTGTAACAAAGCAGCATTTTAATTTGTGTTACATGCTGTTACATGGCTGATTAAATAAAAAACAGTAACTGGACTCACCAAATCTTCTGCAAAAACTCTGTTAAGAACATAAATGCAACGTAAATCCACTGCGCATTGCGCAACACTTTACTCGCTGACTGTCACTGTCCTCCTCGATAACGATGTCCACCCTTCCAGGTTTTTTGTTTTGCGTTAAGGAAGACAAAAGCATCAACATGTGAGGGAAAGAGGCTTGACCGCTGTCGGGTGACAGTGGTGCCTGCCAGGGAAAACATCCGTTCACTTGGGGTGCTGGTGTAGCCAGGTAGCTCCTGGAAAGCTTGGCTAAACGGGGAAAGCGGTTTGCGTTTTGTGCCCACCACTTCAGAGGGTTATCCATTGTGGGGATATGGGGTGTCTGCTGGCAGTAATCCCGTAGCTCATCCGCGCCACTGTTGACCCGTTTTTTCTTGTTGCTCTCGAAATGAGGTCCAAACAGCTGTTCAAAGGGGGGGGTGTTAGTGGAGCACGCTCGTGAACTTTTAGTGCCGGAGCTAAAACTGAAACTGTAGAGCGCATAATTGCGGCGCATTTGCGCATAAAATGAGGAACCCTGAATGTCAGACGTGTTTTGCTGGAGCATTTTGCAGCACCTCAGCGCCAATGTCGGCATCCTCATCTCCCACATTTGTCTCCATTTTGTTCACGACTAGTTGACTTGGGCCTACAGCGCCAACTAGTGGTAGAGGTAGTCGACTAGTCGACTAGTCGATTAGTTGGTGAAACCCCTAGTGTCCACATGTGTGACCTAACTATTTAATAATAACTGGATCATCATGGAATGTCTGCATTAGTATAAGCCACTTAGTCCCACTGAAGGCACAGCGACTTTATTCATGTTAGCCCTCAGATATCAGAATAGGTGCGTTCACACCATAGACTGTATATATAAATGGACGTAGGGTCCGTGACGTCACCCATAGGATTCTGCAGAGTTGCCGAGAAGCCCTTAGTAGGCGGAGTCGGCCACTAACGGCTCGACAGTGGCGTCAGAGTCAGACTCCCGCCTGCTACAGCCTGATCCAAATAAGGGCAAAGAGGCGGGACCTTCTGCCAACGGGCGTGAAGTTCCAGACCTAGCTCAGGCTAAGAAGCTAAGCTAACATGCTCCCAGTATTAAGCTAACAACCCAGCTTGCGGTCACTGCTCCTCGTTCCCGGCATATTCTGAAGGTAAGATCCCCTGTAACTTTACATAACTTGTCCTTTTGATTTAAATGTTCTTGAACCTACACTATACAATTGTATAATTAATAATAATTATAATAATTGTTTTTTAAGTGCTTCACCGTTTTTCAAATATAAATGTCATTTGTAACAACTTTGTAAACTAGCAGATATGGCCAGTGTTGCGTGAATTAGCCTATGGAATTAGCCATAAACTGTGGCCTATACAGTATGTAAAGGAATTAGCGTATTGTGAATTAAACAAAGCTTTTCCCTATGACTTAACTGTTCTTGATATTACACTATACAAGTTTAAAAACGCTTCTTCATGATTCAAATATAAACAGTGTAATATGCATGGGCTAACAAATGCAAAATGTGCATATTTATACTTTTTGACCATCAATTGTATATACATTTAATCCAACGTTACTGTTTCAACAGCGCTGTGAGAGTATAAATTAAATATGACTGTAGAAAAAGAAAGGCGCTTTTATATTGATTAAACCATTTTTATTTCTTTCAGAATTAAGAAAAAAAGATGGGAACCTCCTCCACAACCTGTAAGTTGATGGTCCTGGCTTACTTTACATGACTTCAGATGGTTGACATTACACACAAACATACTATATCTATATACATATATATATATATATATATATATATATATATATATACGTCAGGTGTGATTTCATAGTTATGTTGTATGTTATTGTCAAAGGAACAAAATGAGCAACCCTTTATACTTAATTTGATATTCCTCATTATCTGAAGCATTTGTTACTCTCATTTATTTTCCTCCCATAGTGACTGTATGGATAATCGGAGACAGCTATGTCCGGCGTGGAGCCCAGAGAGCTACAGAGACCATCGGCAGCAACCTTGGCCTCGACCTTCGCGCCTGCTGGTTCGGTTGGGGTGGACTGCACTGGAGAGGTCTCCTCCCCTTCTTTTCCAACTCCCTGCGAGGAAGAGCAGCCCCGGATGTCCTCCTCATCCACTGTGGCGGCAACGACTTGGGGGATGTGCCCAGTGTTCACTTGGTGAATCAGATGAAGGAGGACCTGCACCAGCTTCACCATCGGCACCCTGGCATGAAGATCATGATCTCCCAGATCAACCAGAGGTGCCGATGGAGGGCTGGTGCAAATCCTGTCAAAATTGACAAGGCGCGGAAGTTTGTTAACAGTGTTATGGCTACTTTTGTTCATAGCCTAAATGGTGCCATTGTTGACCACTCCAACATTAGACATGACAGTCCTGGGCTTTTTTTGCGAGATACTGTAGAGTTCATTTCACCCCTAGGGGAAATTATATTTTTTTAAAGTCACTAGCCAATTGCCTGAAAGACCATCTCCAAAGACTGTGAACTGCTAAAATGTCAGTATCACTGTTTTTGGATTTGGCCTTTAGAGTATGTTTTCTAAGGCCCTTGCTAAGCCCAGACTGTCATGGCTAATGTTGAGTTAGATATTACATCTGTAGCCATAACACTGTTAACATGGCTGCTCTTCCTCTTCCCCACATCCCACCCCCCCTCTTCCCCCTCCCCACATCCCACCCCACCCCCCCTCTTCCCCCCAATGGACTCTGTAGCTCTCCAGGCCCATGCTGGGCATGGCTGTCTGTCAAACCTTTTTTTTTATTATTTGTTATTATGTTTTTTGTTATTTTATTTGTTAAAATAATTCTGTAAATATTTTAAATAAATCACATTCATATTTTCACTTCTTTTGTCTACTGCTTACTGAAGATGTTAGCTATCACATCCAAATCTGACTATCAAATGAAAGGATAAGCTAACCATACAATACAGAAAACATTACACATTAAGGCTCAAATCTTTTCCCAAGCCGTAGCAGTCTGAAAAGAGTCCCAAGTTTAAAAACACAAAATCTTGACAATGAATACTACCTTGTCATTTATCAGTGACAATGCAAACACCAAGAAGGTCTTCCCTAATCCCATGTATTTTAGCATCAAATATTTCATAAGCATACCATAGAATGTAATTATGAAGTGCAATACCCACAATCCCTACAGGGTCGTAACATCACAGAAAATAATACCTTTTAGAGAGTTTCTAAATTGTTCAGTATGCAGATAATTATTTGTTTTACAAAAGAAACATTTTTCTCAATAAATGTTCCCACATGTTGTGAGCATCAACTTTAAATCTTTTGTCATCAAATAAAAAACATCTTAATTTCCTTTACGACAACATTTTGTTTATAACACCACTACATTAACAATAAGCATAGGAAAATTATAAATGTATAATTTAAGATTGTGCTTTTACTCTTTATTTAATCAGATCTATTTCTCATTGAAAATGTACGACTTAAGTACACTAGAAAATAAATGAAAGATGTGCAACAACTGTATCAGTAATTCAAATGATATAACTTATGTACAGGGTTGGGAGGGCTACTTGCCAAAATGCAACCAGTAACTTAATGTGAGTATCAAGATATAAAAGTAATGTACTGTAACCTGATAACTTTATTTTTCTTTTGGATTACCTCAATATCAAATGCAATGCAAATAAACACAGGAGAGAAGAAATATTAATATGATTTTTTTACTTAAATGTATAATATACATAAAGCTGATTCAGGCAGTAGGTGTATAGATTCACAATTAAAGTATTAGCCTACAGAACAGTACCGCTTCCAGAGAAGAGAGAACATCTGATCATTTTACAACAAACACTATATGCTCTTTTCAGGTTTTGAATAAGATTGTAATCCTGAGTTTCCCTATTATTAAAAAAAGTCAAACTAATCCGATTACATCTTTTCCTATGTAACTAAGGATTACACTTTCCTTTTTTTCTATACGATCTTGATTCGTGTTGGATGTAATCCATTACTACCTAAGCCAATAAAAGTCATAACTTTTGGAAAATTGTCTCAAGTTATAAATTATGCCTTCAATCTCTTTCACGTGGGGAAGACATCACATTGGCCGAGGCGTTGCAACTTCCCTCAAGCGTCCTACATGAAAGAAAGATCACATGTTAAAAATGTGTGCACAAACTATTCAGTATGACCCGTCTTAGTTTAAAGCCCACTCACCACGACAAGGTGTAGGTCAGGAATGGGAACATATAAGACGGGACAAAAATGCAAAAGAAACTAAAAAGCATGGACACAGGACATGGACAAACAAAAAATAAAAATTAGACAAACACACACAACAAAGTCTGCACACAATGCTAAAAACTAGTGCATAAGGGTCAAGAAGAAAACACAGGTTAAGGCAGTTGTCAAACTCTTGAAAGATAGAGCTGAGATAAATGTTCGATAAAAATGTAATAGGAACGTGAATTTGATGAACAATCAAAAAGAGGTAAACAATGAACAAAAGAACACTGATACATTACAAAAGTATGTTTTTTATAAAAGTTTTACATTTTATAGATATATATATATTTTTTTTAATTTGCATTGAACTGGTCCTTAACTTGGACAAACACATCAAGAAACCATAGCATACAAATGAATATGTGAGCTTATACATGTATTTGAATAAGCATATGTTTAACAAATCAATATGAGATTAGGCCCCGTTCATGCAGACTCTAAGACATATTGAACAGTTTTCCATATGCTTACTCGTTTGGCAATGAACAGTTGCTTAACTTTGACACACAACTTATGAAACTATCTACAAAAACATGAATATGGAGGTTGCAAATGTGGTTTATGGATAACAGATCAATATAAACTTAGGCCCCGTTCATGCAGACTCTAAGATATACTGAACAGTTGAGGTAGGCAATATGTTAAGGCTCTTTGAACATTTAGTATGTTACATTCCAATGTTTTGTCTTTGAGTAGCATCCCGGCTTGGATTTTTGAGAGTATTTTACAGTTGGGGCCCCGTTCATGCAGACTCCAACTGATATCACAATAAACACTGAAAACAACAAACCAATAATTTAATATATATTATATAGATGTATAAATATATTTACAGATATTTACAAATATGCACACACAAGTATAGACAAACACAGATAATAAACAGTTGGGCCCCGTTCATGCAGACTCCAACTAATAATCAGGTTCACACAATACCCACACTGCAGTGCCACAAATACGTTAAAAATACCCAGAATATTTAACAGCAGACATTGAAAGTTACTCAGGCCCCTTTCATGCGGGCTCCAAGCAACATATACAATGTTTTCCAAAGAGAGTAAGGCTTGTCACTAGCCATGTTCCATGTTCCTTGTTCTAGGTCCGTAAATTACAAAAAAGGTATTAATTGGCCATGACACGTAAAACACAAACCAATAACTTAATATATATGATATAGATATATACATATATTTACATATATTTACAAATATGCATACACAATTTTTGACAAACACAGATAATAAACGTACACCTGCAAAACACAGAAATGGCCAACAACCTTTTTTTTAGTCTCCGTAAAAATGGATTAATTTGGTCAGTTTTCTACGGACTACTTTGCCTTCTTTAATCTTATCCGTCTGCCGCCTTGCTATATGATTTAATCTGACTTTGCAGTACAAGGCAGAAGCCATCTTTACCAGAACATGGACATGGTTAGCTTCAACACACATGTCAAACATGTGGTTGTGCAGCTGTGGGAAGAGATTTTTCTCAGAACACTCAGAAAGCACCTGGTGGACAATTGCTGCTGTTGTTCCTCTTCCCTGTGGAGCCTTTCCTTCATTGGCATTCAGAAGCCGCTGAAAACATCTTTCGGTAACTTGACACACTGAAGTGATGCCTGGTGATGGTTTCTGTAGGCCACCTCTGTTCTTCAAAGTTACAAATGGATGCACAGAGTCAGCTGATGTCAGTGCATGTGAGCAAGGCATGCAGGTGACCTTCTGTTCTATCTTTTTGACAATGAAGCCTGCGATGTATGAGATCGCTGCTTCTTTGTACTCAGATAGATGGTTAACATCAGGAAGGTTAGCAAGGGTGTCATCCTCAGTCACAATCTCTTCCACCGGCTCAATACCCAACCTGCGTGCTATGTTGATATTTGCCGGTGTTGAGTCAAGGATGGTTGTGTTGTCACGAAGAAGACAGTTACCTGTGCCTTTTTTCACCTGGTGCCTTACAAGGAGACACTTGTACGCCCCTCGGAACTGCCTGACATTGGGGTTGTTGTTGTAACCTCCACGCGCTCTGATTGCAGAGAAAAACAGCTCCAAATGATCCTGACTTAGCTTGTAGGTCAGAAGGTATCGACAGGGGGCAGCTGGCTGCTCTACCAGGTCTTCGTAGATGCCAATAACACTTCTCCCACAAGCAATGAAACCACAGATGGGTGTTTTCTTCTGTGTGGCATGTAAAGGAACAAGTTTGTTGTCCTTTCCTTTCACTTTAAGCCCACAGAGAAGGGACTCAGCTTCTTCTAGAATACCGATGGCACGGTGTTTAGTTGCTGGCTTGATGGGTGCTTTGTGTCCTCTTCCGAGTGGGTTTCGGCTGTTAAGGACGTCAAAGGCTGCATGAATTGTGCGCAGGAACTGAACTGTGGCTGCACTTCCAGTAAACTGAGGATACTTAAGCTCCTTTTCGGAATATTCAAGGGCATCTGCCACACTGCTGCTAAATAGTTGGGCTGCAAGATTGACCTTCATTTTCTGATTTCTCCACTGGATGTGCGCCATTTTTAGCTTGTTGCCAAGACGCAAGCCCTCCTTCTCCTGCAGCTTGTGGAGCTCCTCAATGTACTTCCACATTATCTGCTGGCCATCTTCTCTTACCAGAACCCCAACTGTTGAGAAGACATTTCGAAGAAGCTTGAGCATATGACATGGATCCAGGATCACATAGATCTTTTGTGTGTGATCCTCAGGATGGAGAAAAAATGATCTCATGTAAAAAATGTCCAATTTGGCACCAAGCTCCCTGATCATGGCAAAGTTTTGGGAGGGTCCATCGCATGTCAAAGAGATAACCCTTACTCCAATTGCATGAAGCCTAACAAGGCTCTCTCGGATGAGGTTTGCTCTCTCGGTTCCAGTCATGCTATTTATGAGGAAGTAAGCAATGGGGATCTTCCAAGACTCGTTGATTGCAACAACCATAAGGACCAATGCTTGGGTTGCAATCACATTTTCAATTTCTCCAGAGCCAATGTCAACATACCCATGAATTTGGTCCCCCCCAAACTCAGTTTGCTTATGGATGTACATTTCATCCATCATTAATGAGCAAACTGTGTCTTTCCCTGCTTCTTTCCTTTCAGCAACATGACTTTTTAAAGCTGTGAATGCAGCAACAGTAAATCCAGGATCTGCCGAGATGCTACTGTACCATTTTCGAATGGTCTGAGGATGAGGCAAAGACAAGTGAAACTTCTCTCTGACATAGTCATAGGCCTTTGGAGAGTAGAAGTGCAATGTGGTGGCAAATTGCTTCATGTTTTCAGAAAACACTGACTTCTTCTTTTTTTGTATTCTCTCAAAGACCTCTCGGGGAACCTCATCAAGACCATCAAGAAGAGAGGCACAGTCAGTTGAAATAAGGAGTTTCTTCTGAAGTACTTTTATTACACCTGCCAAGGAAGAAACTCGTGCCTTCAGTCTCCTTGTCTGCTGGGCCTTCAACCTCAGTTTTTTGCGAGCTGCGCATAGCTTAACCTCAACTTGGGAATGTATTCTTTTTAGTGTTTTTGGAGACTCAGAAATAATGTAGCAGTGATCACTCAGAGAGCCGCTAGCCAGCTGTGTTGTAATGGTGTAAGAGTGAACAGAGGCTGAGTCTGCCTGTTTTCCAATTTGTTTTGTTTGTTGGCTGCTGCTACCCAAACCAACATCCTCACAAGCATTGACTGTTGGAATGTCATTATGCTCGAGATGTTGAACAACGGCTTCTTCAGGTGTGTCTTGTATCATAATGATATTGCTCTGATCAGCAGCAAGACTGTTTTCACCACTACCATGGTCTACATCTGCAACCTCCTCATTGCTATTGACAGTAGAACTAGGAGTGTCACTTACCTCGTCATTATTACTCACCCTGCTTTTCCTTCTAGGCTGTTGTTCTTTGCCATTGGTGAAATAGAAAATGGTGGGCACTGCAGTGTTTTTCAGGCATCTCCTTCCCTAATAAAAATAATAAACAAAAACACATAAAATAACTTTTTGAGGTCTGTAGATATTCAACTTTCTTTTGAATAATGTTGTTTTAAATTTAAGAGTGCATTATAAAAGACAATAGAGGGCCAACATGTTAACTATGCAGTTAATCCATTCAACAATTACGTGTTTCCAAGATTCAGATTCAAAGGTTTTATGTCATATGCACATAAGCTACAGTGTAGGAATGGCAATGAAAATCTTCTGTCCCGAGTTCCTCCAACAATGCAACATAGTTATATAAGACATAAAACAAAAGAAATTCAAAATTAAATTAAGAATAATAAATTAGTGCAGGCAGAAATCTATATACACGTAAATATAATAAGACGTAAACAAGAACAAAATGTAAAGATAAATATTGTATAGTAAGATGAAATTAAATCCTTTTTTTTTTTACAGTGATAGCTATTAAGATAAATAAGTTATAAGATGACAACAGATGAATGAATGATGCTATTAAAATAATATAAAAAAAGGTAATATAATTCATCTGTTTTTAACATAGAGTATGTGGGGGGAAATGGCAATTCTCTATCTATGATAAAGAGTCTTTGCATAAATTGAAGAGAAATGTGATGGTTTGCAAAACAATTCGATTTCTATGTTTCTATACTGACAAAATCTTAATTTGGCCTTTAATCAAAAGAACATTACTCATCACTGATGTGCAAGCTGTGCCATAACAATTATTTTGCATTGTATGATGTATAAAATGTATTTAATTAGTAACAACAATTTACACCTACAAATTGAACCATAAAAGTTTTTTTTTTTTATAAAAAGGATCTGTACCAATGAGTCAGTGCTGAAGTGATGACTCTCAAAGTGTTCACTGCACAGGCGAGAAGAAAATGTGGGGGTCCATTTATTTCTCCGGATGTTCAGCACCCACTGGTCCAGCCTGTCTGGATCACCTAAAGGAAACCTTTATACAAAAATACATGAAAAGTTATATGCTAGGTGTGTAGGGTTACAGACTGCTTAACAAGCAAAACATAGAACTTAAATTAGTGATGCAATGCTGAAATGTAAAAATGTGAAAACATAGGTGTTTTAACCATCCTATTGTCTTAGTTTTCCCCCCCTTACTTTGGTGTTCGCGGTCAAATTTGACCGGTCCTGTTTTAACTGCTATTACATTAACACAAAAACCATTAATCATCACCACATTTCATTTAACACTCTTTCAAACTGTGGGGGGATGGGCACATAAGAGCGGGAAATGTATCAAATTGTTCTGTGTGTGTTTGTGTGTGGCAAGTGTGATTCACATGGGGGGATGGGCACATAATGGGGGGGGGGGAAACACATCTAGTGTGTGTGTGTGTGTGTGTGTGTGTGTGTGTGTGTGTGTGTGTGTGTGTGTGTGTGTGTGTGTGTGCGTATGCGTGTGCGTGTGCGTGTGCGTGTGTGTGTGTGTGTGTTTTATCCTTTATATACACAGTCTATGGTTTTATCTGATCCGGATGGTTACCAATTCCTTTTCTTTATGGCGGTCATTTTGGACCGGGAACACCATGGGTGTTACAAAGTTGACTAAATCATCCAAAATTCAATGAAAGTGGTGATCAGTATATGTTCAACTGTCTACTGTGAAGGATATCATAAAGCCTTAATGCAATCGAATGTAAAACAAAAAAGTTATGATTGATGAAAGTAGTAAATCGGTCAGATTTGACCCAAAGACAACACAAGGGTTAATGCCATATTCACTTAATAACGCATGAACAACTTTTACAAATATTTTCTATATAGTCTGTGTTGGTAAATGTCATCTAGGTTGCACATTTCCTGCTGAAATACATGCATGGGCCTACCAAGTTACTGCGTGGCACTTTGGTTTTGATAAAACAGTGTAGTTCCACTATATAAACGTTACATTCATAATCAAACGAGACAATCTGCAAGATAAATAGCTATTTGTTGTTATTCTTAATGCTTGTCATTCACACGTTAAGAAAATAAAATAAGTACCGATACATAGCAGAACAATTGTGGCGATGTTCAGCTTAATAAGCCTTGTTCAACATCATTTATTTAGCTAATACTACAGCGGGCTGCAGGCGAACCAAGTCCGCGTTTCGCTGCATTCCTTGATCTCCAGTTATAACGCCGGACTCCCCTGCTGGCCGAAGCTAACGGAGCCGCAGGGACTAGCGCGTCCCGGCGGTTCCGTTAGCTTCGGCGGCGCGGACTCCGGCGGCCACCACTGGGATAATTGGGTCCCCTTTTAACATTTGCTCCCGTTTATATATACATACATGTATAAAGGGTTACGTCCTTAGCTGGCTAATAAGCTACATAACAAGCTAAGCTAACAAGCACACAAACACCTGCTAACAGGGTTAACATGTATAATATTATAATTTTACTCACCGAAAAAAGCTGAGAGTAGACTTCTTGGAACTTCTGTTAGTACATTCAAGCGCACAGCACGACTTTTTAATTGTCTGGTATTTGTAACAATATTCCCTAAAAGGCACAATCACCACGAACACGGTCAAGTACAGTAACTACAACTAACTAACGTTGTAGCCTCTATGGTTGTAGCCTAGCAGAGTGGACAAGTTGCTGTTAGCTGACAGTGAGGCACGTACCTGTCACTCAATGTGACCACGCCCTAATTTATGCAAAAACTTTAAGACCTAATATAAATAAAAGGGTTGTGTTAGAAAACAATTCACTCACAGATTCATAATCATGAAGGTGGAATCTAACTATATTCATAATAATATTTATTGGATCCATGGGTAGAAACATGTTTTTTTAGGCTGTGAAATTGGGCATTTTAACATTGGGGTCTATGGAAATTGCTCCTTTCTGCAGTCAGCGCCTATCGGCCAATATATGAACTGCAGTTTGTGGCACTTCCGCATTGGCGTCCCGGCTCTTCCCCAGAGTTTGCCGCTTGGTTCACACCGGAGTACTTTGGTGTACTTTTCCCACAATAGTTCATCAGAACTACGATATATTTGCGTTCACACCAAAAAGCCCCAGGAACTAAAGTAGCTCAAATGAGTTCGTCCGACCCGCTTTTCAGTCCCTGCTAGAGAGCAGGGACTGTTGTGGGAGAAAATAGTTTGTACGTCTGATTGGCTGTGCGGAATGCAAACCACACCCGTTTGACTCTGAATTTTTTTTTGGAAGCGGCCATTGTATTTGCTCGCTTACCCGAAGAGATTACTTTTGTGAAAGCAGTTATTATAGCAACACTAAATAAATCATCGGAGCGGTGGAATTGATGAGGATGTCTCGGCGCTTCTGGCGATTTACTCGGAGGACGCGAAGTGCGGCATTCAGAAGCTTCTACTGAATGCAGTTTCTGTGGATCAGCAAAGTTAGCAGACCTGGCAAAGTCATGTCGTGACGACTACGAAGGTAAAATAAAATACATGCACTGCACTGTTTTAATCTGCACAATACTGGTCTTAGATGTACTTTTATTTGCTCAGTAGATCGAGCTAGCCATGCTAGAACTTGCTAACGTTAGGTCCAAGCTGGCTAACAACATCTAGCTAGCTAGCTATTCTCAGCCGTGCCCGCTATGAACACGTTTTGACTTGTGAATAAGTGTGCAATGTTCTGTAATTTGCTTCACTAACTCATGGCACTAATCGTGTGTTTCAGGCGAGGTGTTTCTCTCAGGATTAGAAACTAGTTTTCCCCTCCGGGATAAAACGATAATATAACGTTAGCAATTAGCATGCTAGCTGGACATAATGCTACCTCTGTATTGTTACCTCTAACAATACATTGTAGTTGCTATAATTTCAAGTAGTTTGCAACATTCATTCTACATGTTAATGGTAAAAGCTTAAACAGTTGATTACCTGCATGCCACAAAGACTGATGTTCTAATATTTTTGCACATTTAAGTAGAAATGTAATTGAAATTCTATTTACTGCCTAAACATTGTTCCTTGTCATAGTATTATCCTAAATAGTTTGACCTTGTTTCCTCAGAAGGCTTCTCAGACTACATGGAGGATCCCTCAGAGAAACACAGTTTCCACGTTCAGTTCCCCCCCGCTGAGAGTAGGCAGCTCCACACCCTGCGCCCGGTCAGCGGACACCATCAGGACTACTATCTGATCACAGAGGATCCCATCCTGACCGCTGCTGTCATACTGCAGCAAACAGGAGGGAATGGAGGTGAAAACACACTTTATACATTTAGATATGTGGAGCACAAAGAAAAGCATTGCTAAAAAACATTTAGCAGCTAAACTGTGGATAACAAGTAAACCACATTGGTTTGTTATTCAATATTCAAAAGCTTTTTGAATCATTACATGTCACTTGTTAGACGCTTTTATCCAAAGCTTACATACTCAATACTGTGGGCAATCCCCACAGGAGCACTTTGGGGTGAAGTGTCTCAGGGACACAACAACATGCTGACTGCAGTGGGGTTTGAACCTGTGCTCCCCTGATCCGAACACCAATGCACTTATCCACTGCGCCACACGCCTCCCTATCATGTCCTGAGAGCCCTCCATCCCCCAATTGTTAGTGCCTTCACCATTTAAAATGTTAATAGTCAAATCAAAGGTGTTCCCCGTGTTCCTCCTGTTGTGTGCCTGCAGAGACAGACTCAGAGGTGGAGATCGCCCACAGTGATGACTCTGACGTGGGGGGGCTCTCTGTTATGGGCTGCTCCCCTTCCGGTATTTGGACAATGTTCTCTCGTTGTTGCTATTAAACTGATCTTGTATCTTGCATATTTCACCTTAGGAAAGTGGGCACACGATGACAGCTTCCTTGACACCATCATGGCGATGGACCGCCGTGCCATGGTCAGCAAGGAGAATGAGGACCTGCGTGCCAAGGAGATGCACGACGAACGGCTGCTGCATTCACACAAGGCCCAGGAATCGAGGTGGAGCAACAAAATACCTTTCAGGCTGGGCTTCTGGCAGTGCTAAGCGAGCTGATTAAATCCAACAGGCCTTCAATACAAAAATTAAGAAAAACTTGTCGTTGATAAACTGTACAATGACTTGTTGGGAGGTGTGTGGTGCAGTGGTCTGGTGCGTTGGTGTTCGGATCAGGGGAGCACAGGTTCAAACCCCACTGCAGTCAGGATGTCGTTGTGTCCCTGGGCAAGACACTTCACCCCAAATTGCCTACACCTGGGACAGTTAATTTTGTATTATTGTGATTATATATATATATATATATATATGCCACTGTTATTAATACTGACACCTAACTTTGCACTAAGGTGTGTCTGCTGCTGAGCCTACCTATTGTTATTATATATATATATATATATATTGCCACTGTTATTATATTGTGTTGATACTACTGACACTTATTGATCTGCTGCTGATAAATAAAAGAGAACCTACATGCACAGCACTAGCATCATGACTGTCTTTCTTTAAACCAGCAGCAGTGCACAGACTAACCTGTGTGTGTGTAACGTAGTTCTTCAGGTGTGTATGCTTAACATGTATGTATTTATCACAGTAAAGATGGTATACAACAGTTTTTAACCTCATCCCATTGTCTTTAACACACATTTAACATAATAATATACTCATTAATATACAAATATACAGTATGAGTACTGTTTTGATACTGACATTTAATCTTTGCACTAAGGTGTGTCTGCACTATTGTAATTGTGTCTGTTGACTGGTAAATAAAAGAGAGAACCAAATGCACTACAAAAGATCAGCTTATTGTCAATTTACAATTTCCATGCTGGAGTTGAAAAGAGCCCTTGGACATTCGGAAATCTTAGATCCACTGCACGTTGGCACCACCTCCCACCAAGCCGATGTTCTATTGTTCACCCAGAGAGAGCGCGGGACACGACGCGTTCCGTAGTATTCGCATATCTGGAAACACATACAAAGACACAAATTAGCCCTACATAACTCCATAAATCCAACATTAGATAGTATTAATGTAATTTAATGAACGTACCATTGCTGTTCTTTGGGCGTGATAACGATCATCATGCTCAGCTCTCCTACGGCGAAACATGTCCATAGCGTGTGCTTTTCGTGGTCCAATCCTTTTATTAAGGCTTCTTAACCGCCTCCGACTCAGCATTTCTATTGCATTTGAATGGTCTATTTGTATTTGTGGTTATTGGCTTAAATAACTCAGTTACGAAGCTGTATAACACGACCACCAAAACGTCAACTCCATACCGTGCCTGAGGTCGGAAGGTAAACAGAAGCATACAGCGGAAGCGGAAGTTTTTTTTCTTCTTCTTCTCTCGGTTTTTTGGCGAATTGCAACTTTAAGGTGCATACCGCCACCTACTGTACTCGCCGTGAAGTTGTTTGCGGCCTGCCAGTAAACCCAAAGCAGAAGAAAAAGAAGTGACGTCAGCGGCTCATTTGCCTAATCCACCCCCAGGAACTCATTTTGGTGTGAACGCGATCTGCTTTAGTTCATCAGAACTAAAGAGCTCTCATGAACTAAAGTTCTCATGAACTACTGTGGGAAAAGTACTTGGTGTGAACGCCCCTAATGAGTCTCTTTCCACAAATCTTCACCTGCTTCACAAAAGCAGAACTGTGAGGAGGATGTTTCTCAACTCTTACTTCCTGACTTTACTTTCAGTTCCTTTCCATCCGCACCATGCGATCACTCTTCATTGTAATTACTGGAATTAATGTTGTCTAAATCAGGTACGAACATGCATTGTTTTGCGAATATTTTAGTTTTGTGTGAATTTAGTTTTGATACGTAAACTGAGCTTCATCATTCTGTTGTTTTTAGAAACATCAATCGAGGTATGAAAGCTTCTGTGTCCTCAAGCTATCTTTTGGGTGAATCACCTTCCTGATTGACTTGTTCTTCTGTTATTTCCAATGTGTATGTTTCTTTATATCTTGAATGTTTAAAACTCTGACAAACTCTGTAAGTAATCTTGTTTAATTAATGTTTTTTTATACAAATAGGCTAATTATGATGGAAGCAGGAGAGAGCTTCTTGAATACGGATTGTTATGCAGTGAGTGACTGTAGAAGAAAGCTTTAAAATGTGTGATTTTGTATTACTTATAATCAACTGAAAATCCTTGCCTTCTACTTTTTACAGTGTATTGTGTAATTTGTAATCATAATATTACTAACAGAACTGAACTTTTCTGCAAACCTAAACTTGTTTGAGAGCCTTTTATTTTATATTACACGTGGGAGTATCATGATGACTTGGAGGAACTTCTACGTGTATTGATAATGACTTTATTTTCAAACATTGGATCCGAACCAAATACAAATGTAATACTCAAGGTTGAAAAAAATGAACATATTATCGTTTGCTTTCACTGTGGATAAAAAAAAAAAATATTTACTTTTCATTATTCTGAGTCTAATGAGAATGATGTGCTTTTCTAAGATGGCCGCTTTTGGGTGATTGAAAACTTAAAAAAAAATTCCTTTTCTAGAAGTATGCTGACAGAGCATCTCGTTAGCCTTGTTGATACAAAATAAAATATGTGTTTTATTTCTTCTGAAGGTATTATTAGTAAGTAAATGTGTGGCATCTATGTTCTGCCAATATCACACTCCAAAACACAGAGTTCGGAAAACAACAATACAATTATTTAAAGACAACTTAAATCACTGAACTTCATTCACTGAGTCTCAGTGGGACTTTCAAAGGTGGTTTAAAAGGTGGAGATATATTATCATAAAAAACAAATGCCTAGAATTGTTGAAAAAATCATGCCTACAGTATATCTCTAAATCATATTTTCTTTTTACTTTAGTTTTTTTTTGTATAGATAATGGAGCCAATTAAATCACTTGAGACTGCCGACATTCAGCCACTCTCTCCCTCTGTTCCTGTTCCTCCCACCCTGAGAGATGGAGAGAGTTACCATGTCTTCATTAGCTACAGCAGCACTGACTACCAGTGGACCCACTGCCTCATCGACCAGCTGGAGGCCTGCGGCCTGCAGGTCTGCTACCATGAGCGAGACTTCACTCCCGGCCGCACCGTGTTGGAAAACATGTCCGACTGCATCCAGGAGAGCCAGAAGGTCCTGCTGGTTCTCAGCCCAGAGTTTGTGAGGAGCCGCTGGTGTCTCCTGGAGGCCAACATGTCTTTGTTCAGAGACTGCCTGGAGAGGAAGCCCATCGTCCCAGTGCTGCTGGAGCCAGGAGTCTCCGTTCCTCTCCACCTCTGCCACCTCACCTACCTCGAGGCCAACGACCCCGACTTCAAGAATAAGCTGCTCAAGGTGCTCTGCACACCCAACCAGCAGCTTCAAGGGTCCACTGTGCTGCCCTTTCATCCTCCCTCCATCTACAACGGGAAGGCCTTGCAGCCGTTGGATGCTGTAAATGAAGACAGTCTCAGTAAATGGGATTGTGGTCAGTTCAGTGACATGGAGGTACCAGACCAGCTGCGCCTGATCATTCAGGACCAAGAGAAGTACAGAAAGGCTGTGAGGATGGTCAACAGTGTGTCTCAAAATAAAGTTTGGTTCCGCCCCGTCTGGGTTAGAGTTTTAATTTACCTTTTTGGCCTAATATTTATTTTCCTGATGGCTTCATTCAATACATTTACAATGGCTATATTTTTCCAAGTCGTATCTGTGCTTTTTCTTTTGAGCTTTTTCTTGGTTCCATTGGGATTGTTTATTCATATCTGTCTCTGGAAGAATGATGATGAAAAGTACATAGTGAGGGAAATGAAAAAAGCTATTGGCCAAGCAAACATCATCCTCTCTGAGGAGAAAGTGTTAATGGGCCGTCGGTCCAACTCAAAAATCTCTCTGGTGTATGTTTCTCTGAACGGTTGCAAACATGAGTTTTCAGAAACGTTTTCCGATCAGGTTTGTGCTGAAGAAATGTTTCAAAAAGCTCTGCTGTACTTCTCATCAGGTTACGCCTGCTGCCTTGCTCAAAGACACTTCCCCTTTCCTCAGCCCTGCTCCACCGGTCACCTGGAGGGAGGGGTGTGTTTCTGTCAGTATGTGTCCCAGCAGCTGAGTGTGGACCAATGGGAGTAGCAGTGTCCACATGTGTGACCTAACTATTTAATAATAACTGGATCATCATGAAATGTCTGCATTATTATAAGACACTTAGTCCCACTGAAGGCACAGCGACTTTATTCATGTTAGCCCTCAGATATCAGAATGAGTCTCTTTCACAAACCTTCACCTTCTGCTTCACAAAAGCATGAACTGTGAGGAAGATTTTTCTCATCTCTTACTTCCTGACTTTATTTTCAGTTCATCGATCACTCTTCATTGTATTTGTTGGATTTAATGTTGTCTAAATCAGGTACGAACATGCATTGTTTTGTGAATGTTGTTGTTATTGTGTGAATTTAGTTTAGATACTTAAACTGAACTTCAACATTCCTTTGTTTTTAGAAACATCAATCGAGGTATGAAAGTTTCTGTGTCTACAAGCTATTTTATTCGTGAATCACCTTCCTGATTAACATTTTCTTCTGTTATTTACGATTGTATTGTTTCTTTATATCTTAAAGGTTTACAACTCTAAGAAACTCTTTACTTAAGTTTTTTCAATTACTTATTTACACATACTGTAGTCTAATTACAATTTATTTTGATGCAGCAGAAAGCTTATTGAATACTGATTATTATGTAGTGAGTGAAGGTAGATCAACATGTTTAGACTTGGATTTAGTTTTACATAAAATCAACTGAAAATCCTTGCCTTCTTCATTTTACAGTGTATTGTGTTATTTTATGTAATCCTAATTTGAATAACATATCTCAAGTTTTCCACAAACCTACATTTGTTTACGAATCTTTTGTTTTATATTACATGTGGGAGTATCAGGATGACTTGGAGAAATGTACACAGATCATCCATAACATTATGACCACCTGCCTAATATTGTGTAGGTCCCCCTTTTGCAGCCAAAACAGCCCCTACCCGTCGGGGCATGGCCTCTACTAGACCTCTGAAGGTGTGCTGTGGTATCTGGCACCAAGACGTTTGCAGTAGATCCTTTAAGTCCTGCAAGTTGCTGCCTCACCGGTTTTCCTTCCTTGGACCACTTTTGATAGCTACTGACCACTTCAGAACGGGAACACCCCACAAGAGCTGCAGTTTTGGAGATGCTCTGACCGAGACGCCTCGTCATCACAATTTGGCTCTTGTCAAAGTCGCTCAAAATTTTTTGCTTGCCCATTTTCCCTACTTCCAACACATCAACTTTGAGGACGAAGCGTTCCCTTGCTGCTTCACATATCCCACCCACTGACAGGTGCCATTGTAAAGAGATAATCAATGTTCTTCACTTCACCTGTCAGTGGTGATAATGTTATGGTTGATCGTGGTATATATGTATTGAAATTGTCTTTATTTGCAAATGAGGAATCCAACCCAAATACAGTTGTACTACTCAAGGTTGAAAACATGTGCAAGTTATTTTTTGCTTTCACTGTGGATTTACAAATTAATAATTGACTTTTCATTTAACTGAGTCTAATCCAGCTCTGAGAAAGGGACATTTGTCAAAATGATGTTACATTGGTAGTTATAAATGCTTTATGACAACTGAAATGTATTAACTATAAGTTATTATTTATGTGGACACCAGTAACAGTTAAGAAAGTGTGAGTAGGTGGAATAGTCCTTGGTCAGATCACAGGGACCGGTGTTTATTTCTGGGGGGATCTGATGGATGGATAGACAAGTATGGAGAGTTCCATACAGGTACAATGCATTTGGATGGAGGAAGTGAAAAGTGGCTTGAGAAACGGACAGAAGAGTTCAACTGAATTAATTTAGTTTATTTAAACAACTGAGGCAGCCGTCACAGCAATATGGTTAAACCCTAAACAAACTGAACATTATAACCTTGAGGAAAGTAGGTCTGTTTGCAAGACCTTGTGCTTATTCATATTTATGTGTAGTTAACAAACTGGAAATGATGGGAAATGAGAACCAAACCATGTTTGTAAGAAAGCCCACACATGTTATGTATATGGTGGGTTTGTTTGATGTTATGTTGTGGGTGTCTTTCCTTTGGTGTTCCCGGTGTGTTGAGCTGTTGCATGCGCGTGGCGTCATCGGAGTTGCCGTGCCTGTGTGCCGGTGATGTTTACTTTCGGTTTCGTTTCTGAGACGACAGTATCTTTTCCTCCCGTTTTTTCCTCGGCATTGTCTTTGCTTTTGTGCTGTTGGGTGTCGTGCGTAAATGCATAGAGTTGAGTATCTGTTTGTGCAATGTGAACTTGTCTGTGTTTATATGTGGTAAATAGTCATGTATGTTGATATCTTAGTAGGCAGTAATACAGTAATGTCTCTAGTTTGTTAGTGGTGCTGGATGCTAGTGGTAGCTTAGTTGCTACTGTAACTTCTTTGTATTTGTGTGTTTCACTCGCTTGTGTGGTTCAGTTGTATTGATTCTATAGTTGTTTATTATAGATATATTGTGATAATTATTAATGCTATTCCTTGTTTGTATTATCGTTACAGACCACACACACACACACACACACACACACACACACACACACACACACACACACACACACACACACACACACACACACACACACACATGGCTAACAGCAAGAACAAGTATAATTAAAGACCACTAAACTGGGAAAGTCTGTTCTCCGTGTTCTTTTACTGGGACACACCCATCCACACCGTGCCATCTCTAAACCCAATTTTCTGGAGACCCCGTCTCTTTTACAATGTTGCTAATAACTATATTTTCGTGCAAAGCTGTATCTGTGTATACTTCGTTTTGCAGCTTTACAATAACCTCGAAGAGTATCCTTGTAGGGCATTAATAATTCTGGCGATATTCTCACCTCTGCCTTCTCTTTAGATAATGGAGCCAATTAATTCACTTGAGACTGCCGACATTCAGCCACTGTCTCCCTCTGTTCCTGTTCCTCCCACCCTGAGAGATGGAGAGTGTTACCATGTCTTCATTAGCTACAGCAGCACTGACTACCAGTGGACCCACTGCCTCATCGACCAACTGGAGGCCTGCGGCCTGCAGATCTGCTACCATGAGCGAGACTTCACTCCCGGCCGCACCGTGTTGGAAAACATGTCCGACTGCATCCAGGAGAGCCAGAAGGTCCTGCTGGTTCTCAGCCCAGAGTTTGTGAGGAGCCGCTGGTGTCTCCTGGAGGCCAACATGTCTTTGTTCAGAGACTGCCTGGAGAGGAAGCCCATCGTCCCAGTGCTGCTGGAGCCGGGAGTCTCCGTTCCTCTCCACCTCTGCCACCTCACCTACCTCGAGGCCAACGACCCCAACTTCAAGAATAAGCTGCTCAAGGTGCTCTGCACCCCCAACCAGCAGCTTCAAGGGTCCACTGTGCTGCCCTTCCATCCTCCCTCCATCTACAACGGGAAGGCCCTGCAGCCGCTAGATGCTGTAAATGAAGACAGTCTCAGTAAATGGGATTGTGGTCAGTTCAGTGACATGGAGGTACCAGACCAGCTGCGCCTGATCATTGAAGACCAAGAGAAGTACAGAAAGGCTGTGAGGATGATCAACAGTGTGTCTCAAAATAAAGTTTGGTTCCGCCCCGTCTGGGTTAGAGTATTAATTTACATTATTGGCATAATATCTTTTTTCTCTGTGGCTATATTTAATATATTTTTAACGACTACATTTCTAGAATTCTTTATACACAAATCTGTTGTAGAAAGTGTGCTCATAATTGCTAGCCTGTACTTGGTTCCATTGGGATTGTTGATTCATATCTGTCTCTGGAAGAATGATGATGAAAAGTACATAGTGAGGGAAATGAAAAAAGCTATTGGCCAAGCAAACATCATCCTCTCTGAGGAGAAAGTGTTAATGGGCCGTCGGTCCAACTCAAAAATCTCTCTGGTGTATGTTTCTCTGGACCGCTGCAAACATGAGTTTTCAGAAACGTTTTCCGATCAGGTTTGTGCTGAAGATTTGTATCAAAGAGCTCTGCTGTACTTCTCATCAGGTTACGCCTGCTGCCTTGCTCAAAGACACTTCCCCTTTCCTCAGCCCAGCTCCACCGGTCACCTGGAGGGAGGGGTGTGTTTCTGTCAATATGTGTCCCAGCAGCTGAGTGTGGACCAATGGGAGTAGCAGTGTCCACATGTGTGACCTAACTATTTAATAATAACTGGATCATCATGAAATGTCTGCATTATTATAAGACACTTATGCCGCGTTTCCACTACACGGCCTCGCTCGGCCCCGCTCGGTATGGCTGGGCCTCGTTAGGACTGGCTCACTTTATGGCGCATTTCCATTACAGTTTAGGAACTGGGGCAGTATCTATAGTAACGCAGTGTAGGCGGAGCCGTGACGTGATCTTCAGAGGACCCCAGAAAAACAACACAGCCGTTAGCTGTTAGCACTCAGAGCTCACAGCTCCTCATATATGTTCAGAAACTAGACAAAAGTTAAACAAGTACAAACCACAGACTGCCTGTGTCATGGTGAATACAGTCGCTGCTTTATTTATGTCTGTATAGGCCGTTGTTGTGAGTATGGACGGTCGGGGCATATACTGCGTTAGCTTAGCCAATCTCCATTTAGAAAACAAGCATTTTAAAAGGTTTTTCCCCTGCCGTCTGTCTGCAGACTTGACAAAGCATTAATTCATGGTTTTTACTAATCGGTATCAGTATGTTGTTACTTCGGCATCATTTTGAAACGTGTATTACAATTAAATCACGGTCAAATATGTCCATCTTGTTGTAGTTGTTGCCCCCTTGCCAGCGACGCTCTCTCTAGTTTAGCATACTCAGCCCGACTCAGCCTCGTTGTCTCTGGCCCTGGCCCCACGATTTTATGAGGCCAGAAAAACTGTGAATTAGGACCCGCCGGCCGGTACTAGGCCAAGTGGAAACGCAACCAAAGACGGGCCGCTGACGTCACAGCCCTCTTAAACCGGGCTGCGGGCTGTAGTGGAAACGCGCCATTAGTCCCACTGAAGGCACAGCGACTTTATTCATGTTAGCCCTCAGATATCAGATTGAGTCTCTTTCACAAACCTTCACCTTCTGCTTCACAAAAGCATGAACGGTGAGCAGGATGTTTATCATCTCTTACTTCCTGACTTGACTCAGTTCTTTGCCATCCGCACCATCGATCACTCTTCATTGTATTTGTTGGATTTAAGGTTGTCTAAATCAGGTACGAACATGCATTGTTTTGTGAATGATGTTGTTATTGTGTGAATTTAGTTTAGATACTTAAACTGAACTTCATCATTCCTTTGTTTTTAGAAACATCAATCGAGGTATGAAAGCTTCTGTGTCTACAAGCTATTTTATTCATGAATCACCTTCCTGATTAACATTTTCTTCTGTAATTTACGATTGTATTGTTTCTTTATATCTTAAAGGTTTACAACTCTAAGAAACTCTTTACTTAAGCTTGTTTAATTACTTATTTACACATACTGTAGTCTAATTACGATTTATTTTGATGCAGCAGAAAGCTTATTGAATACTGATTATTATGCAGTGAGTGAAGGTAGATCAACATTTTTAGACTTGGATTTAGTTTTACATAAAATCAACTGAAAATCCTTGCCTTCTTCATTTTACAGTGTATTGTGTTATTTTATGTAATCCTAATTTGAATAACATATCTCAAGTTTTCCACAAACCTACATTCGTTTACGAACCTTTTGTTTTATATTACATGTGGGAGTATCAGGATGACTTGGAGAAATGTACACAGATCATCCATAACATTATGACCACCTGCCTAATATTGTGTAGGTCCCCCTTTTGCAGCCAAAACAGCTCCTACCCGTCGGGGCATGGCCTCTACTAGACCTCTGAAGGTGTGCTGTGGTATCTGGCACCAAGACGTTTGCAGTAGATCCTTTCTGTCCTGCAAGTTGCTGGTTCACCGGTTTTCCTTCCTTGGACCACTTTTGATAGGAACTGACCACTTCAGAACGGGAACACCCCACAAGAGCTGCAGTTTTGGAGATGCTCTGACCGAGTCGCCTCGTCATCACAATTTGGCTCTTGTCAAAGTCGCTCAAAACCTTTCACTTGCCCATTTTCCCTACTTCCAACACATCAACTTTGAGGACGAAGCGTTCCCTTGCTGCTTCACATATCCCACCCACTGACAGGTGCCATTGTAAAGAGATAATCAATGTTCTTCACTTCACCTGTCAGTGGTCATAGTGTTATGGTTGATCGGTTTATATATGTATTGAAATTGTGTTTATTTGCAAATGAGGAATCCAACCCAAATACAGTTGTACTACTCAAGGTTGAAAACATGTGCAAGTTATTTTTTGCTTTCACTGTGGATTTACAAACTAATGATTGACTTTTCATTTGACTGAGTCTAATCCAGCTCTGAGGAAGGGACATTTGTCAAAATGATGTTACATTGGTAGTTATAAATGCTTTATGGCAACTGAAATGTATTAACTATAAGTTATTATGTATGTGGACACCAGTAACAGTTAAGAAACATGAGTTTCTCTGGTTATTGCTTGTGCATGTAACCCTCAGTAACTGGTTAGAGAAACATGAGGAAGTCCTTATCTTGGTTTTGAGAAACCAACATATGCTAGCTGGAGCACTCTGAAAGAAAACAACACACTGTGACATGCCAACTATATTATGCCTCAGAGGGTAGAGTGGGTCATATACAACACATTATATAAATAAACTAAATATTTTATATTAAATATTCTTTCAGGTACAGACACAGGGAGCAGGGAGGACACAAATGCAGGACACACAAATACCTCCTAGACAATTCAGACAGAACAGGGCAGGGCAAGGCAAAAACAGAAGCAGAAACAGGTTTATTACCAGGTAGGTTTACACGTACGAGGAATTTGACTTGATGTCGTGGTGCATACATAAAAGTAAAACAAAAATGTAAAACACAGATAGAGAACTAGAAAAATATTTAAAATAATAACAACTATAGTAAAAATATAACAGTATTTACTGAACAGAACTCTTACATGATTGAGAAACACCAAAAGAAAACCAGAACTTAAATACATGCAGAACTATCTCAAGGACAAGACACAGCTGGGCAGGGCTGGAAAATCACAAGGGCACCAGGTGAAAAGAATCAGGTAATGGAACAGGAAGGAAAACACAGAGACAGGAAGTGAAAACAGACATAACACAGGGGTGAACACTTTTCAAAATGAAACAGAAAACACTGACCGATTGTGACATATACTGCATGATTACGTATACATGTACAGGTGTATCATTAGCTCAAATGACAAATTAGCCTAGTTCTTAAAACAAAATAAGTGATGATTAACAACATTTCGACACAATGAAATGGAATGAAAGTCCATCACTTGCAAAGTTGAGGTAAACTGTGTTGTGCTGTCTTCCTTTAATGCGGCCTTAAAACAAAATAGTGTAGTGCCGAGAGAAGGGAGACGGAGGCGGTGTATCGGAGGTGCAAATCTCTCTTTATTGAGGAGCAGAAACTGACATGCTATCGGGTCGAAGCCGCAGAAGAGAAGAGAAAGTGAAAGGGACACACACACTGTAGGTACCCCGGAGGTACCGTCAACATATATGTCCGGGCGGAAACAATACCCCCAACCTGTAGTTCCCGGATTGAATTATGTAACCCCAGTGTATGAATCAGTGATCACTACACAAGCCCCCCCAGAATTCAACCATGGACACAATCCTCGCGTCCGGGAGGAAGCACCACAGGGGCCGAGGAGGGCGGGCCATGGAACGGGCCGTCGTCAGGGGGGCCGCAGGAGAGGGTCGCGTCGTGGGGACAGGCGTGAAACACCCGGAGGTCCCCAGCAGGGAGGAGCGCTGCCCGGCCGCAGGCGAAGGCACAGCGGCGGCGGGCACGAAGTCCTCGGGAGGAAGGAGCCGTGTCCCCGGGAGGAGGGAGACGTGGACAGGGGAGAGGCCAGACGGGGCGCCGTCGAGGCGAACCGTGAGCCGCGGTTAGAGGAGAGGCCAGGCAGGGTCCCGAAGCGCGCCACCCGCGGGCCGATGAAGGCACGGGTGACGTTCGAAACCGCCGAGGCGAGGGAAGAGGTGAGACGGGGTCCAGAAGCGCGTCACCCACGGGCCGAAGCAGCCGCGTGTGACGTCCGAAACCGCCGTCGAGGTGGTGATAATAGCGAGAGGGTCCACACGAGGCCGACCAGACATGGTCGAACCTCCTCTCAGACACCAGAAAAAGCTCAAAAATGGTCGTCCCGTCCACGAACAAAAACAGGTGGGCGAAATAGCGAGAGGATCCACGCGAGGCCGACCAGACTTGATCGAACCTCCTCTCCGGCACCACAAAAAAAACTAAAATAAAAATAAAAAAAACAGTCGGATGTCAGCCGCTAGCTGCTGTGGCTAGCCGTTGTTAGCTGTTGCCAGCTGCTAGCCGATAGCAGTCATGGCTAGCTGATCTCGGCGGCCGTTAGTCTCTGGCCGGACATGCAGCCGCATGTCCCGAACCAACCCGGCACGGTCGCGTACCGGCCCCATGGAAGGCTTGCCGTCCCCCAGAGCCGAAAAGCCGTGGAAATGGCGAGCGTCGTCCGCGTCCATTCCGTGGGGCGCACCGAGCCACAGTCCGAGCGCACGTGGCAGCTACGGAGGTCTCCAAAAATCCCCGGCATTTCGAGAAAAAACAAGAGTCTTTTTGCCGTGTTCGAGTCAGTCCCGGATCCTTCGCGAGACTTATGTCAGGGTCACCAATGTAGTGCCGAGAGAAGGGAGACGGAGGCGGTGTATCGGAGGTGCAAATCTCTCTTTATTGGGGAGCAGAAACTGACATGCTATCGGGTCGAAGCCGCAGAAGAGAAGAGAAAGTGAAAGGGACACACACACTGTAGGTACCCCGGAGGTACCGTCAACATATATGTCCGGGCGGAAACAATACCCCCAACCTGTAGTTCCCGGATTGAATTATGTAACCCCAGTGTATGAATCAGTGATCACTACACAAGGCTTGTTTGAGACGAGCTGCGGCTCGCCTCGAAAGTAGACGAGAATAGCCGATCGCAGCCGGGGGAGGTCTCAAAAAACTCGCCTGAAGTCGGACAGCTCGGAGTCGGCTTCTTCTTCTTCTTCTTCTTCTCTCGGTTTTTTGGCGGATTTTAAACAACTTTAAGGTGCATACCGCCACCTCCGGAGTCGGCTTGACTCGGTTTGCATTTATAAATGCACACGGCATCTATTGCACGTCTGTCCGTCCTGGGAGAGGGATCCCTCCTCTGTTGCTCTCCCTGAGGTTTCTCCCATTTCCCCTTTAAACTGTCGGTTTTTCTCTGGAAGTTTTTCCTTGTATGATGTGAAACGTAAGGACAGAGGGTGTCGTATTGTCATACTGATATTCTGTACAAACTGTGAAGTCCACTGAGACAAATGTAACATTTGTGATATTGGGCTATATAAATAAACATTGATTGATTGATTGATAAAGAATGGACAAATGTGTTTAATCGTTAATGTCAGATATGTACTAAGTAAATACATTTGTTCCTGCTCAAGATTAGATTCAACTTTATTGTTATTGCACAGATTACAGGTACTGAGGCGTAGGCTCCACGAGGACGAAAACGGGTTGAATCCGCATATTTCTCATGCGTATAGCCCTTTAAGCTCGACGACGCCGTAACAGAAACGTAGAAACAGACCCCGCAAACGACAACGGGTCCAAAGGTGGATAGATCTGGGAACGGAGCGCTCTGGGGGGTCCAACGGGGCCGTGGGGTCGCCTATACGGTCATGCGTTTCATAGCCCCGCCTCTCCCCGCCTCTCCCCACCTCTGCTGCTCACCCCCGCAAAAGTACACTGCACACTGAATTCAGATTATTTATCTTTATCTCGATATGAACATAAACGCGAGTGAAGTCTAATCTGACAGGACGGAGACACGCAGCTCCTCCGGCTGTGAAGCAGCCACACACTTCAAGTCAGATCACCACCCTTAGCTATTTTAATTACCTCTCAAACTACCTAAACTAGTTATAAATATGTTTATTTTTACTGTCGGGTTTACTTACTGGATCAGCTGCTGCATGAGGAAGCATGAAGATTTAAACTTTAACACACATTGACCGGCGAAAAACTCTGCGCGGTTCCCTCCGCCCCCACCGCGGAGAATAAACAGAAGTGCAGCCATGACAACCATTCTTCTTCGCTGCTTTTGTGGAGGAAGTTGCTGCTTTTGTGGAGGAAGTTACAGCGCCACGTACAGGTTCGGCATATGTACTGCAGCTTTTCCAGCGGTTGGATGTAAACGGAGCCGTCTCGTGGAGCTTGACACAATCCGGTGTATATTGCGTGTGGTCGGAAGGTTTTTTGCGGTTGCGTTTGCGTTACTCCGATGCGTTTTGCCGTATTTGTCCTCGTGGAGCCGGGGCCTAAGACAACGAAATGCAGTTTAGCTTCTAACCAGGAGTGCATAAAGCAGTAAAGTGAAAAGTAATGTACACAATCTACAGAATAAAATATAGAATGAATTGAATGATGAATAAACAGTGAGTGGTATGATGAATACACTATATACACAGTAGCCTAGCCTAGTATTAACAGTGTGTTGTATGAATATGCTAAGATATATAAAGTATGACAACGGTAAGCAGTGCAAGTATAGTATACAAATATATAGATATTAATTTCATGATGACAAACATTGATGATGATGAAAAATGTGAATGGAAGTGGCGACGTAAAACTGACACAAAACAACAACACACTTTTGCCGAGCCAATGGAGAGTTTCATCACCAGCACGGGGTAAAAACCTCCAATGAGCGCTCAGCTCGAGATACCAGCAAGTCGTTTCCCATCAAGCATTTTGCTTCCGCAGCCCGGGGAGAGAAACTGCGCCGCCTCGCCGCGCCTCGCTCTCAAGTCTGCGGGCGTCTTTGTCCCGCGAGATTTCAACGTCTCATGTAGGCGAGCCTCCAGAGCAAGTCGGACAAAATGACTAACCATCATGCAACGCACTAGCAAGACGTTGATCGCAATTGCGCAAGTCTGCGCAGGTCTCGCTTGTCTCAAACAAGCCTAATATCTGCAGAGAGCTAAATCACTTTTTTTCCATTTAAAGTGAACAAATGTAACCAATATAAGATTGAAAACGAATGTGCATATCAGAAAGCCTTACCACCAGTGTGTTGTATTGTGTACTTCAGGCAGCTGAGTAAAACATTGCCAACCAATCCTGTTGAAGCATGCAGTGTGAGGGTGACGTAAACACATGGGTTTGATTTGAATTAAAGGTACAGTAACTGACCCAACAGCAACCATGTTATAAAGCCATTGCTACCTGAAGATATAGTAAATGCCTTTAATAACAGAGCATTGTATTTTTGTCACGCAACTTCCTCATCCAGTAGGAGTTGGTGACTCATTGCTGCCGTGCTTTAGGAGTTTGTCATCTACAGGTAAGAGAATACTTTAGTTTTTTAAGCTCTCCTTAGTGAAACCAGCGCTGTTCTGATAGAATGCAACATTAAGAAAGAAGAGTAAATTCATGTCTAAATCCTGATATTAAAATGTTGTTGAAACTGTTTTAAATAGGCATAGTTTCATATATGCCGTTTTTGAGGCTGTTGATGGTACTACTGAATTTAACTGTGTTTGTGTTTGTCTTCCCTCGTTGACTTTGTGACTTGTGTCACAAGGTGCATGGACGAGACAGTCATGATCAGTTTAAGTAATCTTATGGTAAACTCAAACAATGGATTATAGACAAAGGGGGTATTTGTAGTGGTAGGATTGTTTTCAGGATGTTTCAAACTGGACATACTGGAAAATTAGAAATGGCTGGTCAGTACTTGTGATCTATAATGTGTCAGACCAATACAAACACTCATAACATGTAAAAGCATTTTCTGTGATCCTGTTTATCAAAGAAAAAACTAAAGTAATTTACTGAATAGTTTTTCACTACAAAACTCGAAACACTTAAAAATATCTTTAGGTCGAATTATACACTTTCTGACACATGTTCAGATATCATTTACGAGTGGTGATGTTGCGTCCAACCCATGTGATTACGATTTCAAATGAATGTCTGTTCAATACTTTTAGGGGATAAATATCTAATAAAACAATGTTGCTAAAAACTGTATTACTTGCACACTGTTCAAAGCTATAGGTACCCTCGAAGAGTATCCTTGAAGGGCATTAATAATTCTGGCGATATTCTCACCTCTGCCTTCTCTTTAGATAATGGAGCCGATTCAATCACCTGAAACTGCAGACATTCAGCCACTCTCTCCCTCTGTTCCTGTTCCTCCCACCCTGAGAGATGGAGAGTGTTACCATGTCTTCATTAGCTACAGCAGCACTGACTGCCAGTGGACCCACTGCCTCATCGACCAGCTGGAGGCCTGCGGCCTGCAGGTCTGCTACCATGAGCGAGACTTCACTCCCGGCCGCACCGTGTTGGAAAACATGTCCGACTGCATCCAGGAGAGCCAGAAGGTCCTGCTGGTTCTCAGCCCAGAGTTTGTGAGGAGCCGCTGGTGTCTCCTGGAGGCCAACATGTCCTTGTTCAGAGACTGCCTGGAGAGGAAGCCCATCGTCCCAGTGCTGCTGGAGCCAGGAGTCTCTGTTCCTCTCCACACCGGAGTACTTTGGTGTACTTTTCCCACAATAGTTCATCAGAACTACGATATATTTGCGTTCACACCAAAAAGCCCCAGGAACTAAAGTAGCTCAAATGAGTTCGTCCGACCCGCTTTTCAGTCCCTGCTAGAGAGCAGGGACTGTTGTGGGAGAAAATAGTTTGTACGTCTGATTGGCTGTGCGGAATGCAAACCACGCCCGTTTGACTCTGAATTTTTTTTTGGAAGCGGCCATTGTATTTGCTCGCTTACCCGAAGAGATTACTTTTGTGAAAGCAGTTATTATAGCAACACTAAATAAATCATCGGAGCGGTGGAATTGATGAGGATGTCTCGGCGCTTCTGGCGATTTACTCGGAGGACGCGAAGTGCGGCATTCAGAAGCTTCTACTGAATGCAGTTTCTGTGGATCAGCAAAGTTAGCAGACCTGGCAAAGTCATGTCGTGACGACTACGAAGGTAAAATAAAATACATGCACTGCACTGTTTTAATCTGCACAATACTGGTCTTAGATGTACTTTTATTTGCTCAGTAGATCGAGCTAGCCATGCTAGAACTTGCTAACGTTAGGTCCAAGTGGCTAACAACATCTAGCTAGCTAGCTATTCTCAGCCGTGCCTGCTATGAACACGTTTTGACTTGTGAATAAGTGTGCAATGTTCTGTAATTTGCTTCACTAACTCATGGCACTAATCGTGTGTTTCAGGCGAGGTGTTTCTCTCAGGATTAGAAACTAGTTTTCCCCTCCGGGATAAAACGATAATATAACGTTAGCAATTAGCATGATAGCTGGACATAATGCTACCTCTGTATTGTTACCTCTAACAATACATTGTAGTTGCTATAATTTCAAGTAGTTTGCAACATTCATTCTACATGTTAATGGTAAAAGCTTAAACAGTTGATTACCTGCATGCCACAAAGACTGATGTTCTAATATTTTTGCACATTTAAGTAGAAATGTAATTGAAATTCTATTTACTGCCTAAACATTGTTCCTTGTCATAGTATTATCCTAAATAGTTTGACCTTGTTTCCTCAGAAGGCTTCTCAGACTACATGGAGGATCCCTCAGAGAAACACAGTTTCCACGTTCAGTTCCCCCCCGCTGAGAGTAGGCAGCTCCACACCCTGCGCCCGGTCAGCGGACACCATCAGGACTACTATCTGATCACAGAGGATCCCATCCTGACCGCTGCTGCCATACTGCAGCAAACAGGAGGGAACGGAGGTGAAAACACACTTTATACATTTAGATATGTGGAGCACAAAGAAAAGCATTGCTAAAAAACATTTAGCAGCTAAACTGTGGATAACAAGTAAACCACATTGGTTTGTTATTCAATATTCAAAAGCTTTTTGAATCATTACATGTCACTTGTTAGACGCTTTTATCCAAAGCTTACATACTCAATACTGTGGGCAATCCCCACAGGAGCACTTTGGGGTGAAGTGTCTCAGGGACACAACAACATGCTGACTGCAGTGGGGTTTGAACCTGTGCTCCCCTGATCCGAACACCAATGCACTTATCCACTGCGCCACACGCCTCCCTATCATGTCCTGAGAGCCCTCCATCCCCCAATTGTTAGTGCCTTCACCATTTACAATGTTAATAGTCAAATCAAAGGTGTTCCCCGTGTTCCTCCTGTTGTGTGCCTGCAGAGACAGACTCAGAGGTGGAGATCGCCCACAGTGATGACTCTGACGTGGGGGGGCTCTCTGTTATGGGCTGCTCCCCTTCCGGTATTTGGACAATGTTGTCTCGTTGTTGCTATTAAACTGATCTTGTATCTTGCATATTTCACCTTAGGAAAGTGGGCACACGATGACAGCTTCCTTGACACCATCATGGCGATGGACCGCCGTGCCATGGTCAGCAAGGAGAATGAGGACCTGCGTGCCAAGGAGATGCACGACGAACGGCTGCTGCATTCACACAAGGCCCAGGAATCGAGGTGGAGCAACAAAATACCTTTCAGGCTGGGCTTCTGGCAGTGCTAAGCGAGCTGATTAAATCCAACAGGCCTTCAATACAAAAATTAAGAAAAACTTGTCGTTGATAAACTGTACAATGACTTGTTGGGAGGCGTGTGGTGCAGTGGTCTGGTGCGTTGGTGTTCGGATCAGGGGAGCACAGGTTCAAACCCCACTGCAGTCAGGATGTCGTTGTGTCCCTGGGCAAGACACTTCACCCCAAATTGCCTACACCTGGGACAGTTAATTTTGTATTATTGTGATTATATATATATATATATATATATATATGCCACTGTTATTAATACTGACACCTAACTTTGCACTAAGGTGTGTCTGCTGCTGAGCCTACCTATTGTTATTATATATATATATATATATTGCCACTGTTATTATATTGTGTTGATACTACTGACACTTATTGATCTGCTGCTGATAAATAAAAGAGAACCTACATGCACAGCACTAGCATCATGACTGTCTTTGTTTAAACCAGCAGCAGTGCACAGACTAACCTGTGTGTGTGTAACGTAGTTTTTCAGGTGTGTATGCTTAACATGTATGTATTTATCACAGTAAAGATGGTATACAACAGTTTTTAACCTCATCCCATTGTCTTTAACACACATTTAACATAATAATATACTCATTAATATACAAATATACAGTATGAGTACTGTTTTGATACTGACATTTAATCTTTGCACTAAGGTGTGTCTGCACTATTGTAATTGTGTCTGTTGACTGGTAAATAAAAGAGAGAACCAAATGCACTACAAAAGATCAGCTTTATTGTCAATTTACAATTTCCATGCTGGAGTTGAAAAGAGCCCTTGGACATTCGGAAATCTTAGATCCACTGCACGTTGGCACCACCTCCCACCAAGCCGATGTTCTATTGTTCACCCAGAGAGAGCGCGGGACACGACGCGTTCCGTAGTATTCGCATATCTGGAAACACATACAAAGACACAAATTAGCCCTACATAACTCCATAAATCCAACATTAGATAGTATTAATGTAATTTAATGAACGTACCATTGCTGTTCTTTGGGCGTGATAACGATCATCATGCTCAGCTCTCCTACGGCGAAACATGTCCATAGCGTGTGCTTTTCGTGGTCCAATCCTTTTATTAAGGCTTCTTAACCGCCTCCGACTCAGCATTTCTATTGCATTTGAATGGTCTATTTGTATTTGTGGTTATTGGCTTAAATAACTCAGTTACGAAGCTGTATAACACGACCACCAAAACGTCAACTCCATACCGTGCCTGAGGTCGGAAGGTAAACAGAAGCATACAGCGGAAGCGGAAGTTTTTTTTCTTCTTCTTCTCTCGGTTTTTTGGCGAATTGCAACTTTAAGGTGCATACCGCCACCTACTGTACTCGCCGTGAAGTTGTTTGCGGCCTGCCAGGAAACCCAAAGCAGAAGAAAAAGAAGTGACGTCAGCGGCTCATTTGCCTAATCCACCCCCAGGAACTCATTTTGGTGTGAACGCGATCTGCTTTAGTTCATCAGAACTAAAGAGCTCTCATGAACTAAAGTTCTCATGAATTACTGTGGGAAAAGTACTTGGTGTGAACGCCCCTAATGAGTCTCTTTCACAAATCTTCACCTGCTTCACAAAAGCAGAACTGTGAGGAGGATGTTTCTCAACTCTTACTTCCTGACTTTACTTTCAGTTCCTTTCCATCCGCACCATGCGATCACTCTTCATTGTAATTACTGGAATTAATGTTGTCTAAATCAGGTACGAACATGCATTGTTTTGCGAATATTTTAGTTTTGTGTGAATTTAGTTTTGATACGTAAACTGAGCTTCATCATTCTGTTGTTTTTAGAAACATCAATCGAGGTATGAAAGCTTCTGTGTCCTCAAGCTATCTTTTGGGTGAATCACCTTCCTGATTGACTTGTTCTTCTGTTATTTCCAATGTGTATGTTTCTTTATATCTTGAATGTTTAAAACTCTGACAAACTCTGTAAGTAATCTTGTTTAATTAATGTTTTTTATACAAATAGGCTAATTATGATGGAAGCAGCAGAGAGCTTCTTGAATACGGATTGTTATGCAGTGAGTGACTGTAGAAGAAAGCTTTAAAATGTGTGATTTTGTATTACTTATAATCAACTGAAAATCCTTGCCTTCTACTTTTTACAGTGTATTGTGTAATTTGTAATCATAATATTACTAACAGAACTGAACTTTTCTGCAAACCTAAACTTGTTTGAGAGCCTTTTATTTTATATTACACGTGGGAGTATCATGATGACTTGGAGGAACTTCTACGTGTATTGATAATGACTTTATTTTCAAACATTGGATCCGAACCAAATACAAATGTAATACTCAAGGTTGAAAAAAATGAACATATTATCGTTTGCTTTCACTGTGGATAAAAAAAAAATATATTTACTTTTCATTATTCTGAGTCTAATGAGAATGATGTGCTTTTCTAAGATGGCCGCTTTTGGGTGATTGAAAACTTAAAAAAAAATTCCTTTTCTAGAAGTATGCTGACAGAGCATCTCGTTAGCCTTGTTGATACAAAATAAAATATGTGTTTTATTTCTTCTGAAGGTATTATTAGTAAGTACTGTAAATGTGTGGCATCTATGTTCTGCCAATATCACACTCCAAAACACAGAGTTCGGAAAACAACAATACAATTATTTAAAGACAACTTAAATCACTGAACTTCATTCACTGAGTCTCAGTGGGACTTTCAAAGGTGGTTTAAAAGGTGGAGATATATTATCATAAAAAACAAATGCCTAGAATTGTTGAAAAAATCATGCCTACAGTATATCTCTAAATCATATTTTCTTTTTACTTTAGTTTTTTTTTGTATAGATAATGGAGCCAATTAATTCACTTGAGACTGCCGACATTCAGCCACTCTCTCCCTCTGTTCCTGTTCCTCCCACCCTGAGAGATGGAGAGAGTTACCATGTCTTCATTAGCTACAGCAGCACTGACTACCAGTGGACCCACTGCCTCATCGACCAGCTGGAGGCCTGCGGCCTGCAGGTCTGCTACCATGAGCGAGACTTCACTCCCGGCCGCACCGTGTTGGAAAACATGTCCGACTGCATCCAGGAGAGCCAGAAGGTCCTGCTGGTTCTCAGCCCAGAGTTTGTGAGGAGCCGCTGGTGTCTCCTGGAGGCCAACATGTCTTTGTTCAGAGACTGCCTGGAGAGGAAGCCCATCGTCCCAGTGCTGCTGGAGCCAGGAGTCTCCGTTCCTCTCCACCTCTGCCACCTCACCTACCTCGAGGCCAACGACCCCGACTTCAAGAATAAGCTGCTCAAGGTGCTCTGCACACCCAACCAGCAGCTTCAAGGGTCCACTGTGCTGCCCTTTCATCCTCCCTCCATCTACAACGGGAAGGCCTTGCAGCCGTTGGATGCTGTAAATGAAGACAGTCTCAGTAAATGGGATTGTGGTCAGTTCAGTGACATGGAGGTACCAGACCAGCTGCGCCTGATCATTGAGGACCAAGAGAAGTACAGAAAGGCTGTGAGGATGGTCAACAGTGTGTCTCAAAATAAAGTTTGGTTCCGCCCCGTCTGGGTTAGAGTTTTAATTTACCTTTTTGGCCTAATATTTATTTTCCTGATGGCTTCATTCAATACATTTTCAACGGCTATATTTTTCCAAGTCGTTTCAAAGGTATTCAGAGACTCTGTTGTAGCATCTGTGCTTTTTCTTTTGAGCTTTTTCTTGGTTCCATTGGGATTGTTTATTCATATCTGTCTCTGGAAGAATGATGATGAAAAGTACATAGTGAGGGAAATGAAAAAAGCTATTGGCCAAGCAAACATCATCCTCTCTGAGGAGAAAGTGTTAATGGGCCGTCGGTCCAACTCAAAAATCTCTCTGGTGTATGTTTCTCTGAACGGTTGCAAACATGAGTTTTCAGAAACGTTTTCCGATCAGGTTTGTGCTGAAGAAATGTTTCAAAAAGCTCTGCTGTACTTCTCATCAGGTTACGCCTGCTGCCTTGCTCAAAGACACTTCCCCTTTCCTCAGCCCAGCTCCACCGGTCACCTGGAGGGAGGGGTGTGTTTCTGTCAGTATGTGTCCCAGCAGCTGAGTGTGGACCAATGGGAGTAGCAGTGTCCACATGTGTGACCTAACTATTTAATAATAACTGGATCATCATGAAATGTCTGCATTATTATAAGACACTTAGTTCCACTGAAGGCACAGCGACTTTATTCATGTTAGCCCTCAGATATCAGAATGAGTCTCTTTCACAAACCTTCACCTTCTGCTTCACAAAAGCATGAACTGTGAGGAAGATTTTTCTCATCTCTTACTTCCTGACTTTATTTTCAGTTCATCGATCACTCTTCATTGTATTTGTTGGATTTAATGTTGTCTAAATCAGGTACGAACATGCATTGTTTTGTGAATGTTGTTGTTATTGTGTGAATTTAGTTTAGATACTTAAATTGAACTTCATCATTTCTTTGTTTTTAGAAACATCAATCGAGGTATGAAAGCTTCTGTGTCTACAAGCTATTTTATTCATGAATCACCTTCCTGATTAACATTTTCTTCTGTAATTTACGATTGTATTGTTTCTTTATATCTTAAAGGTTTACAACTCTAAGAAACTCTTTACTTAAGCTTGTTTAATTACTTATTTACACATACTGTAGTCTAATTACGATTTATTTTGATGCAGCAGAAAGCTTATTGAATACTGATTATTATGCAGTGAGTGAAGGTAGATCAACATGTTTAGACTTGGATTTAGTTTTACTGAAAATCAACTGAAAATCCTTGCCTTCTTCATTTTACAGTGTATTGTGTTATTTTATTTAATCCTTATTTGAATAACATATCTCAAGTTTTCCACAAACCTACATTTGTTTACGAATCTTTTGTTTTATATTACATGTGAGTATCAGGATGACTTGGAGAAATGTACACAGATCATCCATAACATTATGATCACCTGCCTAATATTGTGTAGGTCCCCCTTTTGCAGCCAAAACAGCTCCTACCCGTCGGGGCATGGCCTCTACTAGACCTCTGAAGGTGTGCTGTGGTATCTGGCACCAAGACGTTTGCAGTAGATCCTTTAAGTCCTGCAAGTTGCTGCCTCACCGGTTTTCCTTCCTTGGACCACTTTTGATAGCTACTGACCACTTCAGAACGGGAACACCCCACAAGAGCTGCAGTTTTGGAGATGCTCTGACCGAGACGCCTCGTCATCACAATTTGGCTCTTGTCAAAGTCGCTCAACATTTTTTGCTTGCCCATTTTCCCTACTTCCAACACATCAACTTTGAGGACGAAGCGTTCCCTTGCTGCTTCACATATCCCACCCACTGACAGGTGCCATTGTAAAGAGATAATCAATGTTCTTCACTTCACCTGTCAGTGGTGATAATGTTATGGTTGATCGTGGTATATATGTATTGAAATTGTCTTTATTTGCAAATGAGGAATCCAACCCAAATACAGTTGTACTACTCAAGGTTGAAAACATGTGCAAGTTATTTTTTGCTTTCACTGTGGATTTACAAATTAATAATTGACTTTTCATTTGACTGAGTCTAATCCAGCTCTGAGAAAGGGACATTTGTCAAAATGATGTTACATTGGTAGTTATAAATGCTTTATGACAACTGAAATGTATTAACTATAAGTTATTATTTATGTGGACACCAGTAACAGTTAAGAAACTGTGAGTAGGTGGAATAGTCCTTGGTCAGATCACAGGGACCGGTGTTTATTTCTGGGGGGATCTGATGGATGGATAGACAAGTATGGAGAGTTCCATACAGGTACAATGCATTTGGATGGAGGAAGTGAAAAGTGGCTTGAGAAAGGGACAGAAGAGTTCAACTGAATTAATTTAGTTTATTTAAACAACTGAGGCAGCCGTCACAGCAATATGGTTAAACCCTAAACAAACTGAACATTATAACCTTGAGGAAAGTAGGTCTGTTTGCAAGACCTTGTGCTTATTCATATTTATGTGTAGTTAACAAACTGGAAATGATGGGAAATGAGAACCAAACCATGTTTGTAAGAAAGCCCACACATGTTATGTATATGGTGGGTTTGTTTGATGTTATGTTGTGGGTGTCTTTCCTTTGGTGTTCCCGGTGTGTTGAGCTGTTGCATGCGTGTGGCGTCATCGGAGTTGCCGTGCCTGTGTGCCGGTGATGTTTACTTTCGGTTTCGTTTCTGAGACGACAGTATCTTTTCCTCCCGTTTTTTCCTCGGCATTGTCTTTGCTTTTGTGCTGTTGGGTGTCGTGCGTAAATGCATAGAGTTGAGTATCTGTTTGTGCAATGTGAACTTGTCTGTGTTTATATGTGGTAAATAGTCATGTATGTTGATATCTTAGTAGGCAGTAATACAGTAATGTCTCTAGTTTGTTAGTGGTGCTGGATGCTAGTGGTAGCTTAGTTGCTAACTTCTTTGTATTTGTGTGTTTCACTCGCTTGTGTGGTTCAGTTGTATTGATTCTATAGTTGTTTATTATAGATATATTGTGATAATTATTAATGCTATTCCTTGTTTGTATTATCGTTACAGACCACACACACACACACACACACACACACACACACACACACACACACACACACACACACACATGGCTAACAGCAAGAACAAGTATAATTAAAGACCACTAAACTGGGAAAGTCTGTTCTCCGTGTTCTTTTACTGGGACACACCCATCCACACCGTGCCATCTCTAAACCCAATTTTCTGGAGACCCCGTCTCTTTTACAATGTTGCTAATAACTATATTTTCGTGCAAAGCTGTATCTGTGTATACTTCGTTTTGCAGCTTTACAATAACCTCGAAGAGTATCCTTGTAGGGCATTAATAATTCTGGCGATATTCTCACCTCTGCCTTCTCTTTAGATAATGGAGCCAATTAATTCACTTGAGACTGCCGACATTCAGCCACTGTCTCCCTCTGTTCCTGTTCCTCCCACCCTGAGAGATGGAGAGTGTTACCATGTCTTCATTAGCTACAGCAGCACTGACTACCAGTGGACCCACTGCCTCATCGACCAACTGGAGGCCTGCGGCCTGCAGATCTGCTACCATGAGCGAGACTTCACTCCCGGCCGCACCGTGTTGGAAAACATGTCCGACTGCATCCAGGAGAGCCAGAAGGTCCTGCTGGTTCTCAGCCCAGAGTTTGTGAGGAGCCGCTGGTGTCTCCTGGAGGCCAACATGTCTTTGTTCAGAGACTGCCTGGAGAGGAAACCCATCGTCCCAGTGCTGCTGGAGCCAGGAGTCTCTGTTCCTCTCCACCTCTGCCACCTCACCTACCTCGAGGCCAACGACCCCGACTTCAAGAATAAGCTGCTCAAGGTGCTCTGCACCCCCAACCAGCAGCTTCAAGGGTCCACTGTGCTGCCCTTCCATCCTCCCTCCATCTACAACGGGAAGGCCCTGCAGCCGCTGGATGCTGTAAATGAAGACAGTCTCAGTAAATGGGATTGTGGTCGGTTCAGTGACATGGAGGTACCAGACCAACTGCGCCTGATCATTGAGGACCAAGAGAAGTACAGAATGGCTGTGAGGATGATCAACAGTGTGTCGGAAAATAAAGTTTGGTTCCGCCCCGTTTGGGTTAGAGTATTAATTCACATTATTGGCATACTATTGCTTTTATTGGTGGTTGCATTAAATGTATTTTCAATTATTATATTTGGAGACCTTTCAAAGGTAGCAAATGTGCTCTTAATTGCTAGCTTTTCCTTGGTTACATTGGGATTGTTGATTCATATCTGTCTCTGGAAGAATGATGATGAAAAGTACATAGTGAGGCAAATGAAAAAAGCTATTGGCCAGGTAAACATCATCCTCTCTGAGGAGAAAGTGTTAATGGGTCGTCGTTCCAACTCAAAAATCTCTCTGGTGTATGTTTCTCTGGACCGCTGCAAACATGAGTTTGCAGAAACGTTTTCTGATCAGGTTTGTGCTGAAGATTTGTTTCAAAGAGCTCTGCTGTACTTCTCATCAGGTTACGCCTGCTGCCTTGCTCAAAGACACTTCCCCTTTCCTCAGCCCAGCTCCACCGGTCACCTGGAGGGAGGGGTGTGTTTCTGTCAGTATGTGTCCCAGCAGCTGAGTGTGGACCAATGGGAGTAGCAGTGTCCACAGATCCCAACATGTTATAGAGATTACAAAGCATAACATTCCCTTTTTGTTGCAAAATGTGTTATCATTTAGTTCCCTTTCATATTAAATGCAATACAACGCTATATATGTAGGTGACACACGTGTATATTGACTGATTTTGCAACAGCTTCATATTTTTTGTTTTATCATTTCACATTTCAAGTGTTAATTAATTCAATAAATGTTTTATATCAAAAGCACAGTGATTATTTCCTTAATTCTATACTATTTTGAAAGAAAAGTTGCTAAAAACACAGAATAATTGAGGGTGCAAGGTCACGGTTGGAGAGCACTCATTATTATATCAAGAAAATAAACACCTGATCCATAACATATAATATTTTCTAAAGCAAAAACACACATGATGGTGGTTCAAAAAATAAACTTAAAATATGTTAATTATTGAATCACTCATAAATGCAGAATATACCATTAATTTCTGTTGATCATCATCAATTAATAATCAAGTCACTATATGACTCAATGTTTATTCATTAAGAATATTAAGTCAAATGTAAGGTAAAGTTGATTTCAGGCTCATGCATTTGTCAACTTCTATGAAAATAGGTACTGTTCAGAATGAGAATAAGCTCTTAATAATAAATGAATGAAAACTTAACTGGTCGTCATATACAAACATCTACATGTTCTTGCATGACCAAACAACAACAAATCTTCAGATATGTCACGGGTGTACAAGGAGTGGACCCAAAAGCATGAAGGCAGACACAGGATTCAAGTACACAAATAGTCTTTACTTGAAAAGCAGTTTCAGTACAAAAATATGAAGAATACCAAATTCACAGGATCAGCAGATCCAGAAAAATACATACAATAAATAATCTACACTAATGCTTACCTAACAAAATACTAGAAAAATACTACTACCTGATCTTACCTTATACTATAACTATAGAAGCGGACAATGACTGTAACGATAACTAGATGCAATAGGAAACCGTTGGAGCGCTCGGCATAAGACACAAGACAATCTGGCAACAGACAAGGGGAGACAAGGGGAGACAGGACAATATATACAAGAGGTAAGTGGGCACAGGTGGAAACAATCAGGGGCGAGGCAGACACTGACGATGGCGGGAAAACAACCAAGGCAGGAAGTAAAGGAACCTGGAACAAGACAAGGGGTGTTTCTCAATCGCGAGTACGCTTGCTTGGTAGCACATGTCTGCCGAGCATCTTGCTTCAGAAGCGAGGCAAGAATACTTCCTGGCATTCGGAAAACAAAGAGTGGAACAGGCTAGCAAGTGTGCAGGTGTGCGTCATATGAGAGGCCCCGCCTTACATCTTCCGCCACAGATTTGGGGAAATTGGTCCGTGCGCAAAGCATTGTGGGGATTTTAAGACCGCGGAGTCTACTCATGTGCAGCCTCGATATTTCTCCAAACGGAGTACGCCGGGCTCGGTAGATTTCCAAGTATGCTGGAGATTGGAACAGTACTTCGGCGGCACTCGATGACGTAGTATGCTTGAAATAGTGGCTCTGGAGCAGCTTTACTCGCGATTGAGAAACACCCACTAACGATGGCGGGAAAACAACCAAGGCAGGAAGTAAAGGAACCTGGAACGAGACAAGGTGAATACAAAATAAAACAGGAAGTGGAACATAAATAACTAAACTAACAAAAAACATTTAACACAGTTGCCGATGCACAACAAGATATCACTTGTTTTTTTTCTCAAACTTGTTTTGTGCTATTTAAAAAAAGAAGCAGGAGTAAATCAAACATGGTGCACGAAAACCAAAATCATCCAGCAGATGAGAATTGCATGAGAATATCAGGTGTATGCTGAATAGAAGCACCCATTCTTTGTATACTGTATGTACAGAATGTCAGATATGTTTATGTATGATGTGATATGTAAATGTAAAATGATTGTAAGATGCATCAAGTGTTCATCACAACTTTAATCGGCCCTATCCTTCTTTTTGGGGTAGTAGTTTCTGTAGTAGTGTATTATTTGTGTGCATGTAAATGGTCTGCAAAGGCTAAACTCCAAAATGTCCCCTCAGCGGGAGTTTCTCTCCCAAACCAAAGAAATAAAGACCATCTTGAACATTAAAGCATGTAAACATGTCACAGTAAAAGCAGTAAGATACAAATATGAACATGAAAATGAACATAGTAGGGCCCCTTTAATCATTACTCTACATAAGTTATACTTACTTGATTTATGTCCCCTCAAGTAAGTCGTATTTCTCATTTGAAAATGATTACTGTATGTTAAACAGATATAATAACGCAGTGGATAATGGCTTGTGATTAAATCATTATGCATAACTTAATCATATGTTTATTATAAAGGGTTGCCATCATTTGTCACACATGCGGCTTTCACACCAGCGCTTTTCCCTTTCTAGCTCCTAGCGAGAGCTTTTCTGGTTCAGCTCCGGTTTCCCTTTTCAGCTCCCGCTCTGTTCACACTGCCCAGAGCTGCCGCTGCTGCGTCATGACGTCACAGTTTACGTCGCTGATTTTCTCCCACAACAACAACGGGCCGGGGACTGCGTTGGTTCGATGATCGTGTTGCTTTTAATCATACGAAGCCAGATTAAATTAAATAACGACTTCTCCAACCTTATACTTTTCTCCAGAGTGCCGTGGTTCATTGTTTATTAATGTGTTTCAGCGGCATGTACCGACCGCTGCAGTGCTGGCTGCTCTTCCACGGGAGTTTATTCTCCCGTTAGCTCCGGGTTAGCTCACACGGCTCTAAAGTATTCACTGTCTGACTGTCACACAAGCAGCTGATACATATCCCCAGTTCCCCTTAAGTGAATGTGTGTCAGTCTGAATTGACGCTGTTTGGCATCACAACGCTGTTATGAAAGTTTCTCTGGTATAACATGGGTGATGTTAGCATAGCAACCGAAGCTAAACTGACTACTTGCTAAGCCGTTTTCTACAGGCACATTTTACCGGCGTATTTTTCATTATGATTCTACTTGTGATAGTCGGACATGACAACCTGTACAGCCCATGTATCTCCACAATGATCAATAACAGCGAACGGATGGTCAAAGTAAGGTTTCCTGCACGCCTCGACGTAAGAGACGTAAGCGACGCCGCGTCATAGCTCCGAAGCTCTTGCCTCTGGACCGACAATTTTTTGGAGCTGGAAGTGAACCGCATTCCGGAGCTATGACGCGTCGCCGCTGCGGTGTGAACAGGAAAAAGCGCCGGTGTGAAAGGGGCAACAGAGAATCATCAAACCTTTTTTAATTGTCTTTTAGGAATTTTAAAACCTTTTAGAGAAATGAAAGGTGCCAAATTGAATTAATTTTTAAAGTTTATTAACATAATTCACTCAGTTGCCTCTGGCTTTACTTTCAGCAAGAAAGAGTGGATAAGTGCATAGTCCTCATTAAAAACAGTTTTCTTTACTGCGTCAAAAGCATCATAAATCAAACTAGTTAAGTAAGTCGTGATTCTCATTTGAAAATGATTACTGTATGTTAAACAGATATAATAACGCAGTGGATAATGGCTTGTGATTAAATCATTATGCATAACTTAATCATATGTTTATTATAAAGGGTTGCCATCATTTGTCACACAGAGAATCATCAAACCTTTTTTAATTGTCTTTTAGGAATTTTAAAACCTTTTAGAGAAATGAAAGGTGCCAAATTGAATTAATTTTTAAAGTTTATTAACATAATTCACTCAGTTGCCTCTGGCTTTACTTTCAGCAAGAAAGAGTGGATGAGTGCATAGTCCTCATTAAAAACAGTTTTCTTTACTGCGTCAAAAGCATCATAAATCAAACTAGTTATATAATGTTTTAATATAAGTCATGTATGGGGCTTAAGACAGCCTGAGGTAAAAGATGCTCTTATCTGTTATTCTTTTGACGAAATATTGTTGACCTTTCCAAGTGATGCCACCTTATCAGAAGCGAAGACTTGTTTGAGATGTGAGCGCCGCCATATAACAACGAAGAAGGATCAATATTTGTTGTCCTTTATGACATTCGGTGACGGGATTCAGGATATGAGACAAGATAGATGACACTGATGTTTGAGGGGTCTGTAGCAACAAATCCTAACAAGCAGTAAAAAGACACAAGGATTGCATGTCAGCGGGGTGATGCCTGGGTCACAGTGAGTACGTTCAATACCCACTGTGCCTGATGAGACATGTCCTCTTACTGCTGCAGTTCAATTAAAACTGAATCATGATAAATAACCTGTACATGCCTCAGCTTTAAAACAAATTGCCTTGCTGCCATGTTATCATGTTGTGCACGCATGTTGAAAGTGTGGTGTGGCAGGATAATTGCTCTCCGAAGCGGCGCTCATGACGAGAACAATCTCATCCTCAGCAATGACTTTCATGCTGATTAAGCTCAATCATCTCCGCTTCTGTCTCATCTGTTGAACCTTTTTTTTCTTCCACGAAACAGTGTGTATATGCGCCCATGTGTATGTACATGTACAGGTGTGCTTGTTCCTATGAGTTATTTTCTGATCCACAACAGCTATTTCTGTATTCAAATTGCTGTCAATGTAAATGCTTCTGTTCTCAAGCCCTGGCTACTGAAAATTGTATAGTTTTCTAAATGAGTTCTCAAAACCGCCTGACACAAGCTTCTGTTACACTATGGCATGTTTTGAATTTCAATGGAGTTAATTAAAAATATTCCTCTGCTGCGAGGTGTGGTATGGAGAGATGATAGAAAAACAGCAGATGGGAAATGAAAATGTTGAACATAGGAATGATTGACATGAGCAAATTACTTGGTTTGTTATTATTGTGTTGATATTCTTTTTACTATCAAATATTGTCTTAAGTGTGGATTAGAAAGACTGCTAGTGAAGGCTTGCATTTCCCTCCTTCAAAGAGAACAGTCAGCTTTAATTCTTAGAGTAATACTTAATCCAATTAGGTTTAAATGAATTGTTTGAATGTAGGATCTAAACATCAACAGATTCCTCCCCCACAGAGAACAGAAGCTGTGCTCAGCTTGAAGTCAGTTCATCCACAGCCTTTAGAGTTGTGATGAATCACTGGCATGCCCTTTAAAAAGGCACTTAAACCTTATTTGCGATGGAGCTGCTCTGGCTCGCTGCATGGAGGTGTGATCGCCACACTCTCATCCACTGAAGCATAATGCCGTCTGGGTGCTATCTCAAGTCTTCATTGTGTTTCACTCTATTAAATTGGCCACTGACAAGAAATGGTGAACAGAACGTTCAAAAGATAGATACGATTTTCAGTCTTTGACATCAAAATCATCTAAATGGAGTTTTACGAATGATAACACTTTTTAAAATGAGGGGCAGATGAGTGTTAAAAGGAAGAAGAAGGTCACTGCTCCAAGCTGAGAAAAAGTAAATCAATTAATTCAGAGAACACAACACCCTCAGCCCTTAGACCCTCATGTCCGTCAAGGAAAAACTCCCCACGATTAATGGGGGAAAACGGATAAACCTCGGGGAGAACCACAGAGGACGGATCCCTCTCCCAGGACGGACAGAAGTGCAATAGATGTTGTGTGTAAATTAAAATATAATGTATTTATAACATAGACAGTCAAAATGCTAGAAAAGATAATGTGTCTATACTGTATATAAGAAGAAGATGAAGATGGATCCAGGTGGATGTCAACAATCCTCCGGGTGCCGTCAAGGAAGAAGTAAAGTGTGCGGATTTGGGACATGAGAGTATACAGGTATACAGAGAAAGAGAGTCACTTCCTGGACCTATCATGCTATATTTGAATAATATAGTGTAGGACCATACATATATAAGGCATATTTATACTTTTTTTTTTTCAAAATACCAAACAGATAATGCATTTTAGCCATGCCTCATTTTGCTCAATTTGACATTTTTTAGCTCTGTGTTTGTAAGGGCAGATTCAGTGAGAACAGCACCACCTACAGGCCTGGCATATGTACTACAGCGTCTCCAGCGCTTTCGAACGGCAATGGCCGTGGCTGTCTCCTCCTGATTGGTGGAGTTGGCCCAATAGCCGTAGCGCCACTGTCCTGACGTCAGGACAGTGTTCAAATCTGGATCAGTTTTTATCAGATCCGTTGCAGCCCCTTTTTTAGAGATTTGGGTATGGAGGAAAATAGAGAGGGTTGTGTTTTCTGACACTTGGTGAGTTCCCTGGAACACCGGGGACACATATTCATGTATAAAAGACGTACAAAAGTGCATTTTGCATGATAGGTCCCCTTTAAATAATCAAAACTTTTTTTTAATGGTAGAACTAAAACATAATGAGTTATTTAGTGGATTTTCTAGTGCCAGAAGGCAGATGTTTTATTAACTTTGTAATGAGCCGTGCAAGCTGCTAGAATAATAAGTCCAAACACCATCACAGCCTGACAAGAATAAATATAATGTGTGATATACTTTAGTTGTACTTTTCTACTTTTTTAGATTAATTATTCATTTTAAAATATATCCTTGGCCAAAATACTCAGCAAGGCTTGAGATTTATTCATAAAATAAATAACAAAATAATGATAAATGTGCCATACAATTGGAATTAAAAAAAGAAATGTAGAAAGAAGGACATTTAATATATTTTTTTATTTGAGTCTTTAATAAAGCAAACCTTTAAGCCAGGTTTTCAAATAAATCAAATCAACACTTTATGTTAAATCATCATATCTGCCAGTAAATACAGGTGCAGCGACACACTTCCCTACAACGTGCTTATTCCTTCCTCCCTGCCATATTGTTTGTGTCTGAAATGTCATGGCAAACATGATAAATGTCCTCCTGAGGAAACACGTCCCTTCAGCTGAGACAAGAATAGGAGCCTCTCTGTTGTCTTCAGCCGCCTGTGTTGACATGAAAGGGGAGGGGGATTAACGCCAACAGTGTTTGTCTTGATTTTATGAATTTTAATTTGGCATGCTCGTATTGAACTACTAATAGTGGAATAAGTTAACCAGACTTTTTATTAAAGCTGTAAGGAACATTTTACACGCTTCATCAATGCTCACGATCTTGCCTGGGTGTAAAGAGGCCACTGAGGGTAGCGTATTGACAAAGTGTGTGCATCCATGTGTGAAGGTTCTCAGTTCAGGCTGTGTGCTTTGTATGCTTAAATGTATCTATAGCATGGCTATCTGCATTACATACATCTTCATTATCATATATAACGTGTACTGTGACACTTGGGTCAATAAGCTGAGGTTAAACCAACATCATATATCACTGAGCAGAGGTTTTCGCAGATACAATCTTACTGGGCAAACGCAACCCCCATTAAAAAAATAAATCTCTTATCAGCAGAAAACCTTGTGACACTGTCTGCAAGACCCTGGAAGAAAACCACAGATAAAAGAGAAAGAGAAGGACGGCAGCTCTGAGTCCAGTCCCCTTCAGTTAACACTTCAGTCCCTGCAGTGACAGATCTATTCCACGCTGGCAGTGACCTTAGGGGCCTCTCTCTCTGCAGCGCTCAGATAGTGGGACTTTTATCTGAAAGAAAAGCCTTGAAGCACTTGCCAGTTATCGATGTTGCACGTGCCAAACACCCAAGCCAGAAAAAGAACATGTTGCCAGCTCAGTTGGCGCAAAAAAACGAAAACAGACTCTGTTTTTTTATGTGAAAAATAGACGTTGATTGCATAAAATAGAAAAATAATCGACAAATTCGAAAGTAAGATACTTTAAGAGAGATTATATAAACATTCATGATTACATGAGATAATAATAATAACATCACTTCTTCTATCTCAAAGTGTTTCAAATGAATTAACCATTGTTTAAAAATGTGAAACTCCTTAATGCACTGATTGAATTGTATAGACGCTGAGATGAAAGGCACACCATTTTCAACTCTTAAACCACTTACAGACACTTGTTATGTAAGCTGACAGTATATCAGTTGACAGTATATGAGTCCTAACAATTCAGTTTTTATCGGTCACGTAGATTTATCAGCATCTAATCTGGCAGTCCTGAAATAAACCGAGTAAATCCCACAGAATCTCAGGTTTTATTATTTCAGAGGATATGGGTCTGTTTAACGTGCCCTCAGAGAAGAGTCTTAAGAGGGCTTATTCACAGATATAGAAATGTCTGCCACTCAAAGAAATAAATCAGGAAGAACAGAAGCCAGATGGAAAGATAAGGTCAGAGCAATAATAATTATCCATTATTTTAAAAAGTACTCCAGACATGAATTAATCAAAAATTCATTGGAGCTTGTTTTTCCTTTGGTATATTTTTGGTTAGGGAGCGCTCGCACAATATCAAGTCTTTGCACGATCCCACAGACTAGCTTGGCATGACATGCATCTCATCATGGTTTTCATTATTTTTTGGGGGGAACTATACAGGCATGCAATATCAAGAGACTGAATGGCCGCCATGGCTCACAAGCTACATTCTGCAGGAATCGTTTTGACTATGATTACAGTCCAAATCGATGTGGTTTGACAGAGTGAAAGAAAAATTGTCAAACTGGCCTGGCTATCTCTGAAATGGCTTCTGATCCAGGAGCGAGCCAATCTGCTGCAGACCTTAATGGCAGACACTACAAAGGAACATCTTGATCAGTGATCACATATCCCGCTTGGTGATAGCCGAGTCTTGTAGTGTGAGACAAAGCTATAATGGTGGAGCTGCTGGGCTGTCGTGTCTGCTCAAGGCAGGTCTTTTGTGTGGTTACCGGGAAAATCACAATTTTCCATCCAGACTCAGAGAGCTAAAATGTGCCTCATATTTCATTTCAACACTGTGCAACTGAACAAATATTGTAGAAAACACTTGGGTGGAGAAATGAAAGAGCTGCGGTGGAAACAGAAAAAAATGCACTTCTTGCTTTTCATCTGACTGTGGCAAGCCGTGCCTGCTGCTGGCAGAAAATAAGGATGTGAAAGTTCTAAAAATAAACATGCATTTGTTTTTTAACAAACCAATCAGATTGGATGTAACACTTTTGGGATCATTCTGTACTCTTGCTTTGGAGAGATATCAATTTGAGTTGTTCACAAAGAGTTTAGTTTGAATTAGCTGCCTCGAATGGTTTTATTTACTTTAAATAATGACACCAAAGAAAGGTTTAGTATGTTTAATGCAAAACTATTGATCAGGTGACTGTAGGCAATACAGTATATGTAAAAACTATTGGATGGATTGCAAGGAAATGTCAGATATTCATGTCCAGCTTGTGATCCTATTGTAGCTTTATCATCAGGTCAAAATATTATGTTCTTCCAAGTGTTTTTTTTCCACCAAAATATCACGGATGTGCTGAAGTACAGTCTCAAAGAGGGGCTAGCGTGACTGCAGACATGTTTCCCATAGCTAAATCCTATTTAAAAAGGGGGTTATTCTACTCTGAGGACAATGTTGGGTGTGAATCAGTTTCCTGTGAACCGGACCTCTGGGTCATCCTGGACGGAAAGCAGAGTCTGCTTTTCCATTCACTGTGACCAGCCTGGGTGCAATAAACCTCTGACCAGCATGTTTACAATTTCACACAAACCCCTGCTCTGCTCTGATTTATGTATTAGAAAGCATGTCCGTACATTAATCAGTAGTGTTTTACATTGATTAGTCTTGTGTTCACTGGCAGTAGAAAAGGGATGCCGTGATAAAGTGGTAGGTCCGGAACATTAATCGCTGAAGATGGTCAGGGACACGATTATTATGGGACAGTGGAAAATGCAGCGAGGTCAATAAGGGAAAGATCCTGTGACACTCATGGAAAAACAGCAAATTGGGGGAAAGAAAATAGGTTAACAGTTAATCTGGTGATTTAAAAACACTCTAACAAAGTCACCAAAGGTCCACTGAATGCTTTATGACTTGTCACACATGTTTAACAGATGTACAAAGAAACCCACTTCCTCTCTGGGTGTTTTTATTTTTGCCTTAACCCCCCTGTTGTCTTCGGGTCAAATCTGACCGATTTACTACTTTCATCAATCATAACTTTTTTGTTTTACATTTGATTACATTAAGGCTTTATGATATCCTTCACAGTAGACATTTGAACATATACAATTGCTGATCACCACGTTCATTGAATTTTAGATGATTTAGTCAACTTTGTAACACCCATGGTGTTCCCGGTCAAAAATGACCACCATAAAGAAAAGGAATTAGTTACCATCCGGATCAGATAAAACACACACACACACACACACACACACACACACACACACACACACACACACACACACACACACACACACACACACACACACACACACACACACACACACACACACACACACACACACACCACACACACACACACACACACACACACACACACACACACACACACACACACACACACACACACATACTCTAGATGTGTCCCCCCCCCCCCTTATGTGCCCAATCCCCCCATGTGAATCACACCTGGCACTCACAAACACACACAGAACAATTTGACACATTTCTCGCTCTTATGTGCCCATCCCCCCACATGGATCACACCTGGCACACGCAATACATGTCCAGTGTCTATTCTTTGTATATTTACTGCAGTTTTTCATGTATACCAGTAGTCTGATACAATATTTACAGTTTGAAAGGGTGTTACATTAAATTTGGTGATGATTAATGTTTTTTGTGTTAATGTAATAGCATTTAAAACAGGACCGGTCAAATTTGACCACGAACACCAAAGTAAGGGGGGGGAAATGAAGACAATAGGAGGGTTAGAGAGAAACACCAAGGACTCTGGTAAAACATAAACACTTTCTCGGTCAACAACACATGCAGTACGGTGGTCGACAGGTGCAAACGCATTACAACTGCACAAAACGTTTACATTAGGAGAAGCTGCAGTTTCAAAAACGGTGCAAATAAAAAAGCACAAATGTGCCAAAACACATGCAAATGAAGAAACCTCTTTACCAACTTGACAACACGTGTGTATTGCTTACTGAAAGCGCTGCATAAACGAAACACTGCCAACACAAATCACTGCAAGAAGCTCAAAACAGTGATGCACACAGCTGGGATCTGTGGGCTTGTTGACGTTGGGAATAATAAAATTGGTCAACTGTCACTGGAAACTTACCGTAAGTGTAAGATTTATTGGCTTAGTTTAACAATGTGATCACATGATTCCTTTCGACATTATTGCAGATCTGCTGTAATCTACAAACCGATTCATTTCAAATATACTGACAAAACACCATTATTACGGGCTAACTGTATATCAACAGCAACAGTTGGCCAACTTTATAATCCCCAAACGTCAACAAGCTCTTCGGTCCCAGCTGTGTGCATCACTTTTTAGTGTCTCCGTTCCCGTTGTGTTTTGAGCTTCTTGCAGCGTTTTTTATTTGCAGCGTTTTGTGTTTGCAGTGTTTCCTTTACGCAGTGATTTTTGTAAATGATATGCATGTTTTGTCAAGTTGGAGAATGTTTTCTAAATGCTGTGCATGTGTTGGCATGTTTTTTTTTATATTAGCATTGTTTGTGGAGCTGCAGCGTGTTTCTCCTCATGGAAGTGTTTTGTGCCACCGTACAGCAGGATTCAAAAAGTGAGACTTTGAAACAGTTGGCAAACAACTTTGTTAAATTGAAGTAGTCACTATATAAAAATCCAACTTTAGACATATGGAGAGACACCTGCATATAGTGGAGGTGCTTTGAAGGGAGGTGACATTTTTTAGCAAGACTGTCGTTTGTAAGTGAACACATTAAAACTGGTTGAAGGGACGGAGCCTTTCTACAGTATGAGACCTTTTCAGCCTGGTGTCCTTGCACCTTGCAATCTGTACCTCACAATTTATTTCCATCACCAACCATCCGGGAGGCAAAGTGTTTTATATAAAGTGTCTTATATGGTGGTGTTGTATGAGGAGGTTGAGTCCATCTGGCTTTCATATGGCAACTGACGTCACCTCATGCACGGACGGACCCTCAGTCCATGCTCACATTTACATCCACTCCTATAGCAAATTATTTCCACTGACTTAACAACGTTTTTGACGAAACCAAAAATATAATCGATTTGATTAAACTACAATCAATCCTTGACCTCAATTACCATATTTGACATACATTATTGATTATTGTGCTGCATTTTTATTTTATTTATTTATTCATGTCTTAAACAGTATACAGTATTTTGGGTTGGTAAATGACCCTGGGACCTAAGAATTTCACTGGCAAGAATTACGCAGTAGCTATTGTGCATATGGCAATAATACAGTGGCTGACAGGTGCAAACGCACTGTAACCGCCCAAAACATTTTCAATAGGGTTGTAACTTCAGAAACAGTGAAATACAGTGAAATAAAATACACAAATGTGCCAAAAGACAACAATTCAAAAGACAAAACATCTTGACCAACTTGACAACACACTTCAGCACACAGCAATCTTGCACTAATGTACATTTCCCAAAGATATTGAAGTGACTGTTATTTTGTATATATTGATTGTTGTGCTTTTATTTATGTCTTAATGTGTGCATATGTATAAAAGTGTCTGTTGATTGTGATTAAGGATGCTCCGATCGATCGACCGCCGATCGATATCGGCCGATACTCACTCTCTGCCGATCGATCGGCGCTCTCTAAAAATGCCGATCGCGAGAGCCGATCGCATGACGTAAAATTATGACGTAAAATACATGACACTTTTCTCTCTGCGGCAAAACAAGCTCGCCAAAATGGCTTCACCAGTCTGGCAGTATTTTAAGGTGTCCGAAAATGACAATAAATTAGCGGTATGCAACATGTGTGAAGCAGAAATCCTGCAGCTCCGCCCGCTGTGATGCAGTGTTAATTTTGGCAGCTGTTTTTGATTTAGTCTTAGTCTTAGTCTTTAGACGAAAATGGTAATTAGTTTTAGTCACATTTTAGTCATTTCTATCCTTCATAGTTTTAGTCTAGTTTTAGTCGACGAAAACTCAAAACGTGTTAGTCTAGTTTTAGTCGACGAAAACTCAAAACGTTTTAGTCTACTTTTAGTCGATGAAAAATTACATTTTAGTCAACTTTTAGTCAAAATGTTTTCTCTCTTTAAACCAATTCAGTTAGGCAAATACAGGTATCTGAAATTGTAATCAAGGTGACAGCATCAAGTGTTGAAATTCGTAAAGCAACATTTCACTCTCTTAACACTTTACTTGTGTAATATCTAGGGATGGGTATCATTAAGGTTTTCTACGGTACTGCTAGTCTTATCAATACTGCTTATCGATCCGGTACTTTAACGGTATTCTTGTATTTACTTTTTGTTATTTTTTAAAGGAAAAAACTAACAAATTGTTAACCGAATTAATTGCTTTATTTAAAATGTGAAATAAATTAAATATATATAATTATGTTAAAATATTGTACTGTACTTGAGTAAAATGTTGAGGTACTTGTACTTTACTGGAGTATTTAAATGTTTTGCTACTGTGTACTTCTACTCCACTACAGTTCATAGTTAAATGGTGTACTTCTACTCCACTACATGTATTTAATACCTTTAGTTACTTTACAGATGTGGATGAATGATGTGAAATATAATCAAGTGTTAACTCAGACTTTAGTAAATTCACAAGCTACCCTGCAGTATACAGATATATCATATATCATTCAAACTAGCTGCACCTTTACCAGCTTTGAGAACACTTTAATGATCAATCATTATAAAACATATCATATATATTATTCTGAAATGGAACAATCTGCACAATCACTACTTGTACTGTCGCTACTTTAAATATATTTTGATGATCATACTTTGACTTGAGGAACTCTTCCTACACTATGGTATTTTTTTACTTAACGACAAGATCTGAGTACTTCTCCCACCTCTGCACACCTGATGTGATAACGTTACTCGTAATTGGGGCAACAGAGCTACGAGTTAAGGAAGTCGAAAATTGTGCATTTCTCCGACTGAATATGACGCCTTTTGGCCGGCTGTTTGGACAGACTACTCTACTCGTGTCAACGCGCTAACGCGAAAACATGGCAAACGAGCTTTGTCCACATCGAGCCTTGTAGTGTCTCTATAGAGTGGCGAAGTCCCTCCCACTTACTTCCGGGGTATGGGACCTTATTTCGGAAAAATTATGCATTGAAGTCAATGGGGAGAGAAAACTTATCTTTCGATCCCGTTTGAATTGTGCCATGAATTACACATATGATGTTTGTCAATCTTAAAAAATCATTTCCATGTCAAAAAGGTCACAGTTTGTCGTAAAACTGTTGAAATATAAGACTATGAAAAATACGTAACTAGAAAGACTACAAATCCCAGAGTCGCGTAAGTGATGTCACAATTGTTTACCTCCACCATTCAGATACCTAAGATCAGCGCAATATAGATATAATCTATCTATATGGCGCTGGCTAAGATAAGATAACTTTAACAAGATGCCTGTGTGCTTAGTACCAGGTTGTTATTATACCAGCAATGGGTCTTGCTCGTTCTTTTGCTTCCCGTCTGATGAAACGACCAGGAGTGGCTTGATCAAGTTAGCTACCTAGCTAGTAGATAGCACGTTAGTTAGCATTACAGCCTTGTCATTTTTATTAGCCTTAACATGAAGTAACATTAAGTAACCCAAAATGTTAAACAGTAAGAGTAGTAGTCATATTTCGTGAACCTTTTGAATAGTACTGTCACCGGTGTGATCATTCTATAATACACCATTTAATTCCGGGGGAGAAATGCTAACGCTAACGTTAGCATCGGCGATCTTCTCTACTTCATGCTATCTGCACAAATGGTTGACATTAAACATTAAAACGACCAGGCAGTTCAGAGAGAATCAAAGGAAGGCAGGCAGGCAGCTTTGCATGACATTCTTCAGGACGTGTTTCATTGTGGTGATAGTCAATCGTTTGTTGACAAGACAGTAGTGACGGCCATCTTGGTGACGTGTGTGGTTGACCAGAGATGTAGTTCATTTAGCGTTTCACACAAACAAATGTGTTACTTCACAGTTTTACGACACATTTTTTTTTTTTTTACTTGCAAAATTATCTTTTAAATTGACAAACATCATATGTGTAATTCGTGGCACAATTCAAACGGGATCGAAAGATAATCTTTCTCTCTCCATTGACTTCAATGCATAACTTTTCCGAAATAAGGTCCCATGGGGCTCAACCGGAAGGGGAGGGACTTCGCCACTCTATACTTCTGAACGCTCCGTCCCCGGCAGATCTCTGTGTGCCGCTGCAGCGTGTCTGTTAGGCCCCGCCCCCCACACACACAGAGAGAGAGAGGGAGATCGCTCTTCTGGAGTGAAGAGAGCGGAAATAATGATATTGCAAGTTAGAAATGTAAGATGCATTTTGACAGACAAGACGGGCAATTGGGGGAAAATATGCTGCATTTTGAATGTCCGCTAGTCCACCATTAACACCTTAGTCCCGTCTCGTCTCGTCAACGAAAACTAAATATACATTTCGTCAAATTTTCGTTATCAAGAATCTATTTTTAGCTCGTTATCGTCTCGTCTTTAGTCATGTAAAAAAGGTCGTTGACGAACATTTTTCGTCATAGTTTTCGTTGACGAAATTAACACTGCTGTGATGGACCGGTGAGCGGAATCAAAACACACACTAAGAGTTAGACCTAACACACTTAGCTATTTTATCTACCTCTGGAACAAGCTAAACTAGTTATAAATATATTTATTCTTCACTGTCGGGTCACTCATTACTGGATCAGTGAGCTGCATGAGACGATACTGACAGGCTGTCAGGAGAGAGAGAGAGAGAGGAAAAGAGAGCGCTTCCGCTCATTTCTCCCGTGTTATTATCCAAAGTTAATGTAAACTTGAATAATGTACTTCATTTGAATGTAATAATTATGTTGGTTGTTGTTTGTGGAAGCGCCAGTGAATGAGCCCCATTAACTGAGTTTTAAACATCACTTTAAATGGAAGATCCCCATAGGCCCTGCCCACTCGATCGGATCGGCGATCGGTATCGGCCGATACTGATTCCGGCGATCAGAGCATCCCTAATTGTGATATACATATTTTATACATATTTTTATTTTTGTATTCTAGATTGTGGGTATTCCGATCTCTCTGTACACACAATTATTATTGACAACAAAGTTGACTTTGACTTTTAGCACTTACAAAAAAAGCAACCAATTTGACCAAGTTTGTGAATTTATAAAATATTTGCATGGGACGTCAAAAAGCATTTTTATTATTCTGAGGCTTTGCGAACTCATTCAATATTTATGTTCTCATTTGATGTCTTCTCTGTGGTTACCTCTCTGACCACAATGACACAATCATGCCTGAAGACCTGACTGGTACAACAGTCCAGTAAACATTTCTAAACGTCTACATCTCCATATAGATCTCAAGCTTCTGACAACATCCTTCACTGTATCCCAATCTGGATCGTTTCCATATGAGCTGAACGGTTCTGAACCTCATTTATATAAATGCTCACATATGTACGTTGGGAATAAACGCTGAGACTTTCTGTTGGTACGCCAAGCAGGTCCAATATTTACTTCAGCTAGCGTTGATGGCTTGTAGAAGGAGACAACAAAGTGAGTCAATCCCACAGAATAAGAGTAGATGGAAAGAGAAGGAGGACTGTAATTGGGTAAAAGGCCAAGCTAGAGTGCTCTGGTGCCATTATCAGCAAGGTGGCCCCAAACTCAGACACATCTATTTCTGTTTGCCCTTCAACTCTCTTGACAAGCAAGGAAACCAACCAATGAAAAATGAGGCAGGAATTTAAAGTATGAACATTATGTAAGTACTGTACATGTTCAACTATCGTTAACCTGTTCATTGTCACTTACTCATTGTAGACACAAAAACAGCCTTTGTTTTAGATTTACAGGAAAAATTCAAGTTTTTTGCTCTATGTATGTTTCTTTTTTATCATTTTCTAAAATAAAGGTTTATTTGCTAATTTAAATACCCAAATGTATTAAGAGTAACATTACCTTAAAAATTATTATATAGAAAAAAATTAATTCAACTGTTTGTTTCATCCTTACCTTTGCCAGTGTTATTTTTCATGGTTCATGACAAGAAGCTACTTTATTTCTCCACAGAGAGATGGGACACAATATCCGGTTTATACCTATCAGCTGAAAATGTAAATTAAAGCTGAAATTCACTTGATGACAACATCTGTTGTTCCTGTGGAGGCTGGCCAAAATAAAGACAGGATAACAGGAACTTGCATTCCTAATTAATTTACATTTTCCCATGTTACAGGACGTCCCTTCTGGCATCCATCTGTTGAACTAAAAATGAATTGGAATCCTGATTGGTCTATGCACATGATAGTGTGTGTGTGTGTGTGTGTGTGTGTGTGTGTGTGTGTGTGTGTGTGTGTGTGTGTGTGTGTGTGTGTGTGTGTGTGTGTGTGTGTGTGTGTGTGTGTGTGTGTGTGTGTGTGTGTGTGTCTGTACCCATCTGTTTCCCTTGTGATTGTGAGAATGTAAACAAAGACAGGAATGTTTAGCACTGCTCCATTTAAAGTCTATTTTTGAGTATCAAACATACACCCATATGTAATATGGATGATTTATCTACCTTTTATTCAGGAATTGTAAAAGAGTGGCCAAAAATGTATGCTCAATACATTTACATAATCACAGACTGCAGTCCCCCCACCAACATTTGACTGAGTCTCAGAAAAGCACACAAATAAGAGGGTAGAGAGGAAAAAATAAAGAAGGAAACAACTACTGTAGAATATTCAAGTAGTCAAACAAAGCACTTTGTTGTAAGGCCTTTTTTTTTTAAATACATAAATCTATTCAACGGTCCAGTTGCCTCCACACCAAATGAATAGAAGAGGTCAGAGTGAGGCCAAGATGCTCCCCCAGAGGGTTGATGTTATTCGGTCATATGTGGATTCAAAGAAAGAACATTGCATACTCTCCTGCCGGATGACAAGTCGTGTCGTTGCCTCTGAGTTTCCCATAAGCTCTGATTGTAGGACACACATGCACACACAGGAACCACCATGCAGTCACATCTGCACGTACAAATAACCCATGGCTTTAAAATGTCCTCTCAGATGATCGATCCTCATGTAAATAACTAAATATCACTGTTTGTATTGGATGTAACTCTTCAGTGCTGCATCTATATCCTTTTCAAATGTCTCACATTGACTCTTTGATGCAGGATTTTCTAGCATGGCTTGTATGTGTGAGAAAATACAAAAGGTTCGGTCTATTCTTCTTTGGATAATGCAAGACTGGCTTTGTGCGTCAAAAAACCTCTCAATCTTCAAACAGCCTTGACTTCTTGACTCAAAGTGGTTTCAAAGCCCTTTCCAGGGATATAATATTGCATTTCAATTTACACAGAGAACCACTTAATCATACCTCAAAACAGATCAATAAACTATAAAAGCACAACTAACTTGACCAGCTACAGCTACTAAGAAAAGGATATCGCTTTCTTGTCTGATGTTTAAGCTGTGGCAGTGGGTCAAGTGCAATTTATTAGACACATGAAAGTCCAGTCAATCTATTTAGGTATATTTCTTGTAACAGTAAATCAGATTAAGTATTTACTGTATGTTTGTGATCAACAGCCCATCTGACATTAGATAAACCTTTCAGAGAGATGGCTGAAATATATACATTTGATATACTGTACACAATGTACAGTTTGGTAATATTGCGTTGTTAAATTGATCTTTGTTTCCGAAGTAATTTTAACAGGCCCTGTTATTTGTGGGGGTTTACATTTCCTGCAGTGTATAATACAGGTTTTTGCGCATGTAAATGGTCTGCAAAGGCTAAAATATCAAAGTTCCCAAGTTAGAATAAGTCAGTTGTCATGTCAGTCTCATCTTGTTGTGTACAGTTGCAGGAATCAGTTGTTAATGTTTAAAGGGTTGATTTTCTACTAACAGTAACACCTGTATTTCAGCCATTCCTCATCCCCTGACGTGCCCCCGTTCACAAGCACACCTGTACCTAATCAAATAAATCGCATATACATCCCACTTCCATTCATTCCTTGCCTTTTGATGATTGGCCTTTGTGCTCCACTCATTTCCTCTTCCTGCCTGAGTTTTACCTCCCATGACCCCCTGTATGTCTTTTGGACTCACATTCACTGGCTTGCCTAATCCCATATTGGATACATTTTCTGCCTAGTTCGGACTTTTGGCCTTAAGTGAAATGTTTTGATATTTTACCTGCCTGGTCTCTGAGTCGTGCTTTTGGATTGTTTTACTGAGCATAGGCTATAAGAAATAGACGTAGTCATTGTAATGTCACACATTGGTTTGTGAACTGCTGTTTTTGATGTCTGGGCACTTTTGTTAAAACCTAGGTTTTTGACAAATACCAAATTGTCTGACCTACAGTAGCAGTTATTTTTAGGAGACAAAAAAAACACTATGAAAGGGTTAAAGTTTTAAGACAAGAAAAAAGAAAACACCCAGATGGGACAACATTGGCAGCATAGGGTTAGGGTTAGGGTTACTATAAATGGGGCAATATTTTACAAAAGGAACATAATGCTGTATTAAAGAATATTTTAAATGATCGTTTAAAAACATAAAATCCTGTTTACAATGTTTACTGAGGTAATAAATCAAGTTAGAAATAGTGTAATTTTCTCATAGACTTCTATAGAGTTTAAGGCATTACGCATTGGCTTTAATTTCCAGCAACTTGACATCTAAAGTCTACTGAAGGGATGACAAAATATAATATGTTGTTTGGTGTTAAAATGGTGGTTTTGAAGAGCCTTTGTAATCAATCAAGTGAGCCCCTGTATCCCATAGGGAAGCATCTGTTTGTTATTTTTCTTTCGAAGCACTTAAAGGATGGCTACACAAGAAAATGTCTTATACATTTAAAGTCCCTTACACACCAAGCCAATTTAGGCCGTCGATAGATGTCGATAGATGTCGGGCCGTCGATGAGCGTTGTGTCGCCCTACTCAGATTGGTGTGTCTTGGTGTGTCCCACACCGTCGTGTCTTTTCGGCCGTGCCGACACCTTCCGCCGCCGATTCAACAGGCTGTCGGCTAAAGGCTGTCGGCCAAAGAAATCACTCTGATTGGCTGTTCAGCTTAGCGAATCAGTGCATGAGAAGCGAAACAGAAGTGAGGGACCCAAACAAACTATTAAGAAGGCAAATCTGAGATTTCATTTAACTCCAGCTCTCGACACAGGTTCGGGAAAGCCCCGTGAGCTTCTCGCTGTAGAGTGAACATGGAACGCACGCGCTATTTGTTGTTTGTTTATATCACGCAGTCTGTTCTTCTTCTCTCGGTGTATCACGCAGTCTGTCTTCCGGTTGTTGCCTCTTTTGAATGACGAATACACACTACCGCCGCCTGCTGGTAAGGAGAGTTATTGCCGTCGGCTGAAGTCTTTGCGGTGTGTTCCAGTGCGACACATGGCCAAGACGCAGGAGACGTGAGGAGACATGAGGCGACGTGAGGAGACGTGACGTGAGGAGACGTGAGGAGACGTGAAGCGACGTGAGGAGACATGAGGCGACGTGAGGAGACGTGACGTGAGGAGACGTGAGGAGACGTGAAGCGACGTTCCGTCTGGACGTGTTCTTTGGTGTTCTTTGGCGTCAGTTTGGTGTGTAAGGACCTTAAGTCTAGCAGCAAGTCCTCAACAAAGGCTTTAGTTTTCGAGATACCCCTACCCGAGGTAGAACAAAACACAACAATGATTTTTCTAATCTTTAGGGTCTCCCATTAATGAAATTGATTGTTGTCAAATTTTATTTTGGGGGCAAGAAAATGTTTGGGTTAGAACTACCCCAATCCCTGAAAAAGAGCCAATTTAGACCAGGCCGAATAGGGGAAAGGTGACAAAAAAGCCCATGATCACTCTTTTCCTCTTCAGATTTGCTGAGGTATGAACCAGGTGGCTGTCCTACATCACCAAATAGTCAGACAATTATTTACCTAAAAAAATACTGAATTATAGTCCCGTAAACTTAGCTTTAGTTTAGACGGAAATTGTACTTTTTGGTGATAGGAACATAGGACACTTTTATCTAATTTATCAGAAAAACAGAAATCCCTAAAACATATACCATTACTGAATATCTAGGGTGCTATTGAACACTAACCACTAGTTGTATGGAAATATCTGGTACAGTTCTATTGCAAATTAGATTTCTTTAGACACAGGCCTACTTCTTCTCTGATACAGTCAAATTCCGAATGGGGGAGAAGTGGCATAATAGCCTATAAGTTAATAATGCTCACTCTGATGGTCATCATATTTGGAGAGGGAAATACCAGGTGGCTGAAATACATCACCAAATAGAGTCAGAATAAGAGTAACCCAATAAAATAAAGTGTATTAGTTCTAAATTGCAAGCCTCTAAAACATAGGTGTAAATAGTACAGGTTTTATTGAAACTGGAACCTTAATTCAAATTACAGTATACAAATCATCAAATAATTATGTGAGAGGTCAAGTATATAGATACTGGAATAGAATGTTAAATGTCAGGTTCCTCAGAAACGTTAGGGGACACATTTTGACATTCTGCACGGCAGGTGCAGAACTCCGTACAGGGAAGGCCAACAGAGAGGCACTGGCACTTTCCACTCTCTCCACACTTTGCATCTTTGCAATACAAGTGAGTAATGTCTCGCATCATTGTGAGGTCTGATGACACAGATGTGGAAGTACTGCTCATATATTATGCAAGCAAATACATGTTTGGTTCATCTCTAGTGTACATGCATGCAGGCCATGGAATGAGAGAGAGATATGTCCCCATCAACACCATATGTGAGAAAATTGGAAAAGACATGTCTGACTGTCTACCAGCATGTCATTCACTCACTGGCACAACAAGTAGTTTGTACAGAATAGGAAAGACAACAGCATTCACCAAACTCAAGACCCATCTCAGCGAGCTCAAAGATCTGGCCCATTTTGGACTCTCTGCCAGCTTGGAAGAGTCTTTGCCAGTCGCAAGAGAATTTGCACTTCTGCTATATGGAAAAAAGAAAAAGGAAAATGGACTGATGTGCACAAACTTGGAGGAACTGAGGTTCATAATTGCATCAACAACAGATGCAGCCTCGGAAAATCTGCCGCCAACAGAGGATGCATTTCAACCACATGTACAAAGAGCAATGTTTCAGACAGTGATATGGTGTCACAGCCCGAACCCAAACCCTTGTTATGGAGTCCTATTGGCAAGGGGTGGATTGTCAGAGATGGGGCCATTCAACCAGTATTTACAAAACCCCCAGCACCTACAGAAGTGAGAGACATTACTCACTTGTATTGCAAAGATGCAAAGTGTGGAGAGAGTGGACAGTGCCAGTGCCTCTCTGATGGCCTTCCCTGTACGGAGTTCTGCACCTGCCGTGCAGAATGTCAAAATGTGTCCCCTAACGTTTCTGAGGAACCTGACATTTAACATTCTATTCTAGTATCTATATACTTGACCTCTCACAGAATGATATGATGATTTGTATACTGTACTTTGAATTAATGTTCCAGTTTCAATACAACCTGTGCTATTTACACCTATGTTTTAGTGGCTTGCAATTTAGAACTAATACACTTTATTTTATTGGGTTACTCTTATTCTGACTATTTGGTGATGTATTTCAGCCACCTGGTATTTCCCTCTCCAAATATGATGAACATCAGAGTGAGCATTCTTAACTTATAGGCTATTATGCCACTTCTCCCCCATTCGGAATTGGACTGTATCAGAGAAGAAGTAGGCCTATGTCTAAAGAAATCTAATTTGCAATAGAACTGTATACCAGATATTTCCATACAACTAGTGGTTAGTGTTCAATAGCACCCTAGTAGTAGTAGTATCTTTTAGGGATTTCTGTTTTTCTGATAAATTAGATAAAAGTGATGGAGTCCTATGTTCCTATCACCAAAAAGTACAATTTCCGTCTAAACTAAAGCTAAGTTTACAGGACTATAATTCAGTATTTTTTTAGGTAAATAATTGTTTGACTATTTGGTGATGTAGGACAGCCACCTGGTTCATACCTCAGCAAATCTGAAGAGGAGTGAGTGATCATTCTCAAGTTATGGGCTTTTTTGTCACCTTTCCCATATTCGGCCTGGTCTAATTTGGCTCTTTTTCAGGGATTGGCGTAGTTCTAAAGAACAACCAAAAAAAAATGTTCTTCCCCAAAATAAAATTTGACAACAATCAATTTCATTAATGGGGAGACCCTAAAGATAAGAAAAATCATTGTTGTGTTTTGTTCTACCTCGGGTAGGGGTATCTCAAAATCTGAGGGCCCTTCCTGCTAGACTACTAAGTCAAGACCAGGGGCCTCATTTATAACGCCTTGCGTAGGATTGACGTAGGAAGGTTGCTTACGTAGTACAAAGCACAAAAATAGGTACATACATTTTCCGCCATTTTCCGATTCACAAAACGTTGCGTACCGGCGAGGGAAGTGCGTACGGCACTCCCTACGCCTGTTTCCCTTGATAAATCACAATCGACTCGTAACGCCCATATTTGCCTATACATAGTCAAAGAAACGCCCATTCATTCATTCATTTTGACTGACTGCATGAAGAAGATCGCAGGAAATTACGATAGAACAGCTAAAAAAGACATCTCACACCGTGTCAGATTTTGGTTATTGTGGGGAGGTCGAGATAAATCATATTGTTTAGTGGATGCAGTTTGAACCAGAGTAGCAGCATGGAGGTCGGATCGTCACCAAAATAAATAAATAAGTGGTCCGAAAAAAGTTAATGACAAAACAAATACACATAACCTCAGGCAGTGTGTTTGTCCCGGGGACAGGAGACCCCCCCTTGATGAGAAACTGTAAGAAATGATCGGGGAATCCCTCCGGAGTGGAGTCATGACGACTGGATCTGAATTATTTTTGTTGTATTTGGTGGTTTGTGTTCCAGCTGTCGATCAGCAACTATATATCCATAATCCACCAGTTAAAGGAAATACAACTAATGGATTGTGTTATATTAGCTGTACAATTTACCACATATGGTGTTCTTAGTTTCCATACCTCCTGTGTTTTACGAGCGACTTATCAAGTCTTGGCAAACGGCATAAAACACGATTAAACATGATAGTATATAAAACCATGCTCGTATCTACAACCTATAGAAATGCAAAACGGCGTCAGTTTAGACGTAATTCTGTCCTCCTGCTTACCGCATCATTTATGAGAAAACATTTCATAACATTAACACAACATATTCGAGGTGGTTTTAAATAACATATCCGTATTTATTTATTTCTCCAAGTTATGTTTTTGTGTGCACTGAGGAGTCGCAAACAGGCGTTTGTTTAATCATTTAAAGATTGGCTTTAATCAATGTTTGAAAATGAATTCTTCATATTTGATAAATGAGAGGTAACATTTTATTTATGGTATTATTTCCACATATTTCTCTCCATTCTTCCTTCTGCCAACGGTGTCGCAGTTTCTCGTCTCTCCCGTTTGTGTGCTTAGTGCGTACGCATGGGTTAGAGTTTGCGTGGAGGACCGCACATTTTCCCGTCAAGTTAGTATTTTATAAATCGCAAACATTGCGTAGAAACTGGCGTACGCCATTTTTTGAGCGTATATCCCTTTATAAATGAGGCCCCAGGTCACTTTGGACAAATTGTATTCTTCTGTGAGATTGTGCGCCTCACATTTATTGCAGTAAACTGGAGTGAAAAACCCTTTTTCTTTGGTTAATTTGTTTTCTCCTGTTTAATGTTAGAGTAGGTAAGAAGCCTGTACGTTTATTTTTCTCATTCGTTACAGTAGGTAAGATTTTTGTGATAAAAGGTTTCTTTGTTTTGTGGTTTTGTTACTCCTGTGTGTGTATAATTTTGGGTAATTAAATTTACCAAACGCTTTCTCTGTCTTGGCGTCCATGTTCTTGGGAGTGGGAAAAGTGGGGAGAGTGCAACATTGTGCTGCGCCTATGGTTCCCCTAGATCTGGGCGTAACATAATTGGAACGGACAATAATTTCTGCACCAACTTCAACCAAAATGCTATGTCAGGGCGTGATGACCATCCATTGGAGTCCTTTAAAATGTCATGACAATCTGTCAAACAGTTGTTGAGATATTTCCGTCTGAACCAAAGTGGAGGACCGACAGATAGAGCGACTAACAGGTTGACATTTCAGACCGAGTCACACTGCAATCATTGCTAAAAATATATTTCTTAATGGAGCTCTAAGTACAGTAAATTATGTGGGAGTGTGAAATAAGTTGAGGCATTTGTTGTAATTATGACTTATGCTCTTTGCCGTCCAATTTACTGAGGGAATTGTTCATACTTTTAAAATCACTTCGACTTACTTCACCATCAGCAGCTAAGAAACTGTTCAACTGTACAATTCAGCACTAATATCTTATTAAATCTAAAACAACACGGTATTGTAAATGACATGTTTCACATTGTAATATAAGGTGCACAATATACTCTAACATTTTATGTTTATATAAATATTTGTATCTTATCTTGTATTATGTTGTGTTTCATTTTATTTGATCTACTTATCGTTTTTCTTTTAAAAAATGTGAATTTATACACTTTTTTTATTCTATCTTTTTCCTTTTTATTTCATCTTACGTCATCCTTAAATGTAACCCAATTTACAAATAGTTAAATAAACTACTCTGATTTAGATTTTTTCAATGAAAAAGCGTTACTGTTAGGATGCAGTATTTATAAAAGGAAAAGAAGGATACAAAAATACAGTTCATAAATATTGTGTATTGTGTATAAAAAACACTCATTGAGAAAAGGTATTAATGAGAAACCAGAACGTGATCTAAGGTGAAGAGAAATCTGTAAATGTGATAATTAAAGCCCAAGAGGATCAGACTTTCCTTCTCTCAGAACAGCATCCAACATCAGGACAAGTGGATCTGTCCTCTGAGGAAATAGTCTCGAACATCTCTATGACTCATCGAGAAAGTCAGACCCATTGGGTTCAGCCGGGCTGTGTTTGTTTGAACAAATCATCTACGGCACTGTTTTATTTACGAAGAAATTGAAAAACTCTCCTATGATATCAATTTCTATGGGTAAAGGAGTGATTTCATATCAAAGTAATAATATTTCCTTTCACAATAATGTGATAACAGAGATAATTTCTGGTTTTGTCGTTGTTAGAATCAAATCTAAGTAGGTTTTGAGGTTGGGATTGCTCAACAACGAAAGGCGCTATTCTTATCTAGTTATCATAACAGACCAGATTGTGTTAGAAAGCACACATTAAAACTCTATCAGGTGTTTTTTAAGTTCCTGTTTGACGTAGAAATGATCACCAAACAATATGATATATTTGAGGAGTCCAGGTTTTGTACTTTTCCAAACAACATTCAATTTAGTTTAAATACAAGCAGTCTCTTAAAAGAAGTGGCGTCATAAATAACAGCTTTGTGTGCTGTTCTTTTTTAGATTGTGTAACAGAGGAGTTTATTCAATTTATTTTCTATGTTTGAAGGTTTAGTTTCGGTGTGTTTCATAATTCTTTGTGTTTCTTTATCTCTGCTGGTGATGAATGGTGGTCGTACTAAGCACTGGTTTCTTTTCTGACCTGCAGGTTCAGCCAAGGGGCACAAGGTTAATAGAGTAAACATGTGTCATGCTTCAAATCACTCTGGACTTTTTCATTACCCCCAAGAGAACAGTCTTTCCCTACCTTTAACCCAGTGTAAGTAAGAGATTGTAGGGAACACAAATCAAATATAATGTCATTAAACATTTCGCAGATATGATTGTTGCGACTGGAAGAATATAAATTAACAACAATTCCTCATTATATTGATACAAATTGTAATCATGTGGCTATATTTGTTTTTAAGTAACTTCTAGGTGACTGTTTGGTTTTAGGCATATCATGTTTTAAGAGAAAATAACCATATTCAAAGTGTTGCTATTGAAAGCACAGTGTTTTCTAGACGACATCGTGTAGTATTGAGATTCAACTTAACTGTATTTGAAAGGCCTTAATTACATCAAAATTCCATAAACAGGGGTGTCCAAATGCTTTTTAATTCCTGCTGTTGCCTTTTAAGTTGTGATTTTAATGCATTTTACATAGCAGATGAATTACATAGCTTTCCTTTTTTGAATGATCCACCTGCATAGCTTTTCTAAACACTGCACTCTCCTTTGTAGTGTTTCAAATTCTCCCCCAAAGAAAGATGAATGTTTACCAAAGAAACTAATACCCGCACACTATGTTTGGTTTGTAAATCCGAGCCACTGTGGTCTTTCAAATCCAAACACAGAGGCTAGTAAATTGGCTTCAAACGTAATATAGCTGCACTGAAGTTCTCAGAATGTTATCCATGGACTGTCGGTTTAGATTGCATAACCACTCTGTACTGAGTGCAGATTTTGTAGACGTCTGTATTTACTGAAACACTGATTTATCACCAGCCAAACCTATAAAGTTACATAACGTATGTATTATTGGTCTCTGCGGAGGTCCTGGTAATTGTCATCTTCATTCATAATAATTAAATGTTTTGTTTGACATGATCTTTGTAAAGGTCCTTACACACCAAGCCGATTTCGGCCGTCGATAGATGTCAGGCCGTCGATGAGCGTCCTGTCGCCCTACTCAGATTGGCTAGCTATAGCTACTTGCTAACGGTTTAGCTTACCCCCGCGATTCAAAGTAACGTCCACGTAGCTGTAATTTATGCTTTGCTTACATGTTCGCATAACTTGGAAGTTTACTGACATTTACATACCTTGTTTACCTGGCTCAAGTGGTGGCTCTGGGGTTGTTGTTTGAGCCACCACTTGAGAATTGTCGTCTTTTTTAAGAAAAAAATGTCTTATGTCCATCTTCAAAAACTCTGAGTCCGACTGACAGTTTAAACATTGTCACCGCTCACAGGATAGGTACCTGTCAGCCAATAAGACAGATGTTTATTTCCATTCAACTCTCTGGTTGGTCTGGTGTCTTGCCTCTGTTGCATTCACTGAACACGGGAAATTACAATCCTGCCGTCCTCTCTAGTGTCATGATGAGGTTCAGGTAAAGCATGGTTAATGTATTATATTATTGACTCAATAATATAATACATGACTTTGAGAGTAGGCAATCTAGGCATATTAACAAAATTAATTAAACATAGTTATCACGGCGACGGTGTACTGAGATTATTATTTTTTTTCATTATTTTTTTTCTTCATTTTTTGCTAGGGGGCCCTTAGTGGCTGCGGGGCCCTAAGCAGCCGCTTATGTCGCTTAATGGGTCGGGCCGGCTCTGGTTCCAGTGCGACTGTTGGCCAAGACGCAGGAGACGTGAGGCGACACAACAGTCGGGTCCGTCGGGACGTGTTCTTTGGTGTCAGATTGGTGTGTAGGGGCCTTAAGACTGAGGTCACACAGGGGACAAACAGATGTGTGCTTTTATTCATAATATATAGAAAAACAGGTATAACTCTGATTCAGGAGTTTGATGTTTCCTTTGAAGCTTTTTAAAAAACGTTTCAACAATTGTTTTCAGGTGCTCCTTGTCAGTCTTATGTCATAGAGGGAGCAGGGTAAACTGACAGGGTATTACAGCTCATGAGGTGTTGATGATGTATGCCAGACAGAAGTAAGGGAGCATGCCTACTATGAAGTTTTTTAAGAGTCGACATTCTTCTCATGCATGAGATTACATAGGGCAGAGACATAAACAACGTATAAGCCCCCAAAGACTTAATGTTTAACTTTTAGAAACGATTTGTTTCTTAACCGAGGGCCAATTGATCCTCAATGACTGAAATGTGATAATGAACAGAAATATTGAGTCTACCATTGTGCCCACAAAGTCATTTAAAAAATGGAGAGAACTGAGGAGGAGTCGACAAGGAAGAAATTCCTCTGTGGATTCGGGGCTTTATTCAAGCTACATATTTCAATTAAAATGTCTAATGAAGATCTTTTGATATTCACAAAGCTTTCTTAATAACATGTTGGAAAGACATTCTGTTTTATGAAAGAAAAAACTAGTTAACAAGACACTTTATCCCTAAGGATAAAAAAAGAAAACTTCCAGAGAATCTGAGGAGAGCTTACAGAACCTCCTGCCCGTGAGTGAAAGGGAAACATAACGGAAATAATTCAGACTGACTGCTACAGCCACTGGAGACACAACACGCATTCCCATGATTCCCGGCCCTAGACACACCGTCCGCAGTGGAGAATGGCGAACAAGGTCTTCATGTTCGGATGAACAAATGAGACAATCCGAGCCTGGAGCTGTAATAATAGCACAGGGAGTCTCCGGTGAACATCTCAAAAACAGGAGATGAGGGTAAACGTGGTTCAGTCCAGCGTGAAGGGAGACATCCGTACTGTCATTGAACCCCCAGGACCAAATAAGACTGTACCAGAGAGGATGGGGGGGGGGGGGGGGATAAATCAGACACATAACATGAGGGGAGGCTGGTTAACTGGTCAACAGAAGCCAGAGGCATCAGAAACTTCCCTGGCTGTGGTTGTGATGGCAAGATTAGCAGAGACTGACACAGAGATAATTGAGAAAACTTAATTAAACCACTAAGCCAGTTCAACAGGCAAGCAGGAAATGTTAAGGGAGGAGGGGTCCAGTCTGCACCACTTACTACAAGGGCTATCGGAAATGAAAGAGAGGAGAACTGCACAGTGACTGGAACGCAATAAAGATAACTATCCTCACTATCAGCACATGGATCAGATGAGCTTAATAGCGGCCGGATACCCACAGCCAGTTGGCAATCATGTGCTTTCGCAATGGAAACTGTAATAAGCAATCCACATTGTTAAATGTCACTTGGAAACTAAGGCGGTGACAAAGATGCAAAGGCAAAAAAGTGGAAAAGGACTTTCTAACAAGGGAAGCTATGAGAGAGACAGGAAATGTAGACAATGCAATCCCAGCTAGACATTTTTTGTTCTAAAAACATTCTGAGAATGTTACATTCATTGTTTGTTCTAGGAATGTTTTCAGCGGGAAGTGTTCTTTTGGTTCCCAGAACGTTCTTCTGAAAGGTAGGATAACGTTCTCTAAAAACATTCTTAAAATGTTTGGTGATAACATTGTTAGAACATTATGCCCTACTATTCTTAAAACGTTTTCAGCGGGAAGTTTTTGTTTGGTTCCCAGAATGTTCTTCTGAAAGGTAGGATAACGTTCTCTAAAAACATTCTTAATATGTTTGGTGATAACCTTCCTAAAATGTTTTTGATAACATTGTCAGAACATTATGCCCTATTATTCTTAAAACGTTTCCAGCAGAAGCTTTTATTTTGGTTCCCAGAATGTTCTTCTGAAAGGTAGGATAACGTTCTCTAAAAACATTCTTAAAATGTTTTTGATAACATTGTTAGAAAATTATGCCCTACTGTTCTTAAAACATTTTCAGCTGCAAGTTAGATTTTTTTATGTTGCCAGAATGTTATTATTTTAGAGAAGGATAACATGCTTTATGTTTAAAACATTATGCAAATGTTCTGTGGTAACAATTTACTACAATATTTTTACATTATTAGAACATAAAGACATAATATTCCTGTAATTGTTCAACTCAAAATTCCTGGGTAACTGGACTGACCACTGTAACTATTGGAATTGGACTATTAACACATGTAAAAGGATGACTCGGAATCAGCTGGTGAAAGTAACATTTGTTTATTAGAAAAGGGGAGCTGGGAGTGGAGGTTGGTTATGGCAGCAGTGGGAAACAGTTGTTCCAGGGTGGAGAGGCCTGGCTGGTCTTGGGAGTGTGGAAGGCCTTGGATTCCTCCTGGGAGAGACATAAAAATGAGTGTGACGCAAAAGCAGGCAAAGTTGTCAAAGAATATGCTGGCAAAAAGCTAGAGCGGCACGCAACAAACCGTTCACGGCAACAATCCGGTAGGGAATGAGAGCAGGCTGCAGGCTTTCATAGTGTGGCTGATGAGTAGGTTGCAGGTGTGGCTGATTGGAGATTGCTCCCAGCCGTGTAGAGCAGACCAGCAGGCAGAGAGAGAGACACACAGTAGAAACAAACACATACAAACACTAACAGGGGTTTAAGGGACGGGCAGTGATAGTCGGTCCGTTCTTCTATATGTCTGTCTTTGGTTTTCTAAGTGTTATTCGATCCATATGACAATAGAGATATGTGCATAAACAACAAAAACACTTGGGGTATAATGTTCGAACAATGTTATCACCAAACATTTTAAGAATGTTTTTAGAGAACGTTATCCTACCTTTCAGAGATTGCTCCCAGCCGTGTAGAGCAGACCAGCAGGCAGAGAGAGAGACACACAGTAGAAACAAACACATACAAACACTAACAGGGGTTTAAGGGACGGGCAGTGATAGTCGGTCCGTTCTTCTATATGTCTGTCTTTGGTTTTCTAAGTGTTATTCGATCCATATGACAATAGAGATATGTGCATAAACAACAAAAACACTTGGGGTATAATGTTCGAACAATGTTATCACCAAACATTTTAAGAATGTTTTTAGAGAACGTTATCCTACCTTTCAGAAGTACATTCTAGGAACCAAAATAAAACTTCTCCATAAAACCATTCCTAGAACAATGGTAACATTCTCAGAATGTTTTTAGAACCAACAATGTCTAGCTGGGAACTCAGACATGCCTACGCAAACATGCAATATCATGAATTACATGCTTGTTTTCTTTTTAAAAAGGAAAATGTGGTGACATCAGATTTTTTTTAAACATCCTTTTCAAACAAATGCAACAAGTTTGTTTTTTAAAGCGCACTACAAATAAATCTGACGTTGACCATGACCGTGTTAATATTTCGCATCACAGGAAAGTTTTATAAAAAAAGAATAACCTCCTGAAAACATTATCCAAATGTTGCTTCCAAAATGTTCTTCTTTGGTTATCATGTAACATTGAGGGAATGTTTTATAAAGAACATCTTGAATGTGTTACCCCAACAACGTCCAAAACACATCCTTAGAATGTTGCAGGCAAAACGTTCCACCTTTGTTAACATATCACATTAAAGGAACATTTTATAAAACACTTTGTCATCTCAGGCCTTAATAACATCCTGAAAACATTTTCAGAATGTTTCTTGGAGAATGTTCTTCATTTGTTATCATGTAACATTAAAGGAACATTTTATAAAACACTTTGTCATCTCAGGCCTCAATAACATCCTGAAAACATTTTCAGAATGTTTCTTGGAGAATGTTCTTCATTTGTTATCATGTAACATTGAGGGAACGTTTTATAAAGAACATCTTTAATTAGTTACCCAACAACGTCCAAAACACATCCTTAGAATGTTGCAGGCAAAACGTTCCACCTTTGTTAACATATCACATTAAAGGAACGTTTTATAAAAAAACTTTCTGTCATCTCAGGCCTCAATAACATCCTCAAAACATCCTCTGAATGTTGCAGTTAAAACGTTTTGTCTTAGTTAACCTTAAACCTTATAGGAACATTATTTGAAAAAATAAACATCCTAAAAAGGTTCTTTGAACATCAGATGAAAACGTTTCTTTAAAACCTTATTAGAACCAATAGGTAACGTTAGCCAAAGTTGTGAGAACGTTCCCCGCTAGCTGGGATAGTAGGTGATTTTAAAGGGTCCATATTATGCTTATTTTCAAGTTCATATATAACCGCTTAGAGATGTCACACCCCTTAGCTTCTGAAACGACAATGTGTTACATGGTGATGTCACTATGTTTGACACTGAATGCTCATTTTGGATAGATCTGCTGAGGTTAAACGTTTCTCTGAGTTTAAGAAATGTACATGAGCATGACATTGTGACATCACAAGTCCAATGCAAGTGTGTGTTTAAATATATGCCACATTCATACACTGAGAATGTACTAATTAGTGAATTATTTTAATTACAAAATTAAGGAGAATGAGCTGATGCGATACAATGTGCTTAAAGCAGCATTTTATGTATGCTGTTATCATTTAAAGCATGGGGACTTGTGCTTCATGGATTAATCCAAATTACATGTAAAAATGAAATCTATCCTAGAGATAAATGCAGAAAAATATCTACCTCTAGATTTTTGCTAAAAATGATGAAAATGAATGTAAGTGAAACTTTTTGAAGGCAGAACCGAATGTTTGATTACAAACAGAAACACACTTAAAGGTGGGCTAGGTAAGTTTGAGAAACCGGCTCGAGATCGCTAGAATTTGAAAATACACAACCGGAGAAAATCTGCCACTTCCTTATAGAGCCCCTCCTCCAACACACACGAACGCGCACATGACCAATGAGGGCACGAGATAAGTTTGTGCACAGATGGAAGGCTGACAGGCAGGTAGGCCATCCAGTTATTTTAGCCGGGCCGGCTAAAATGATTGGTCGTACTTTTTACAGTACTACGGCTTCCACAGATGACATTTTTTAATGGATTTTTTGTCAAAGCACTTAAGATATTCATTGCTATCGGGATGTTAAGAGCATTCCATGGAATATAACAAAAAGTGTATCTCAAGCCGGTTTCTCAAACTTACCTACCCCACCTTTAACTCATTATTTGATCAATATTAATGATTATAATCAGTTTGTCACAGCCTGAAAGGTCTGTTTTACATTCAATAGTCAACACTGAACCTGCACAAATTAGGCCTGGTGATTCTTTGAGCAAAGCAGACTTTAAACAGTTCATCATTGCACAAGTAATTGCTTAGCATGGCGAGAGCAAACAACATTCCTGTGTGTTGGTCAATATTCCTATTGCAGTAATAGCTGCTTATTTTAACAAATGATTACCCCTCTTACTTCCTTGAAAGGCATCATTTATTTATCTTGTTACTTTTAATAAAAATATGCTTTCTTAACATTTTGCCCACGACATGAGTGGGAGGACCTGTGGTGATATGGAGGATAATACCAGGGGAAGGGCTTGGCCACCCACTGCAAAAAATACTTAGCCATCATAATGAACAGTAAAAAAAACTCCAACCCAAGAAGAAAAAGAAGGAAAGAAACAAAACTGGCATTTATTTGTTCCCTGGGCAAACGTATTTTTTCTATTTAATAAGCCTATAGTGGCAATACAATTATAAGAAAGTATATCTTAATTTGCACTGGAACCATGGAATAATCTAATTATAATTACTAATAAACATACATTATGATATTACTTTATTAAATAATAATTTGTAATGTCAGTCCTTGCATGGTGTCAATGTGTGCTTGGGGAGTTATCCCTACACCAAATGATTTTTTGAGGTGTGTTATTTTTTGCAGTGTGTCTACTTTACGCACACGCTTTCTGTTATTCGATTCGAGTTTAAAAAGCCCCGGCAGCAGCCACAAGTCACAGAGCAACGGATTCCTTTCAAAGAGCATCAGGTAGCTCCATATACGGGTTGGAGAGGCACCTCGCAGCCCCTCTGGCACTGAATCTGCTAGGTCGCACAGAGGGGCAGTGCCATGCACACTCCTGCCTATGCTCTGCTCCTGAGCGGAGGGAACCAGTCTCTGGTCTTCGGTCCCAGTGGTGACCTAACTATGGAGACACCTGGAAACAACACCGTCCACACGAACCGAACCGATCCGTACTCGCGAAACGAGGAGGTGGCCCAGATTGAGATCATGATCCTGAGCATCACCTTCGTGGTTGCTGTGGTTGGGAATGTGAGCGTCCTGCTGGCAATGTACAACACGAAGAAGAAGATGTCGCGGATGCACCTTTTCATCAAACACCTGAGCCTGGCTGACCTGGTGGTCGCCTTCTTCCAGGTGCTGCCGCAGCTCTGCTGGGATATCACCTTCCGCTTCTACGGTCCAGACTTTCTCTGCAGGATCGTCAAGCACCTCCAGGTGATGGGGATGTTCGCCTCCACCTATATGATGGTGATGATGACCCTGGACCGTTACATTGCTATCTGCCACCCTCTGAAAACCCTGCAGCAGCCCACGCAGCGCTCCTACATCATGATCGTCTCCACGTGGATGTGCAGCCTCGTGTTCAGCACTCCGCAGTACTTCATCTTCTCCCAAAGCGAGTTCGACAACGGCTCGAACGTTACCGACTGCTGGGCGCACTTTATCGAGCCGTGGGGCCCCAAGGCTTACATCACCTGGATAACAGTGAGCATCTTCCTCATCCCCGTGGTGCTTCTCATGTTGTGCTACGGGTTCATCTGCCACAGCATATGGAAAAATATCAAATACAAGAAAAGGAAAACGCCGGCTGGTGCTGCGAGCAAGAACGGGCTGATTGGGAAGAATTCAGTCAGCAGCATTACAACTATTTCAAGAGCCAAGCTGAGGACTGTTAAAATGACTTTAGTGATCGTTTTGGCGTACATTGTCTGCTGGGCGCCGTTTTTCATAGTACAGATGTGGTCCGTGTGGGATGAGAACTTCCAGTATGCTGGTGAGTAATGAATACATTAAATGTAGTTATGATCACTTGATTCAAAACTGTTAACAGCTTGAGGAATGTTGTCAAAACATTACAGCCCAGATAAAGAACCATGTCACTTGAAACAACAAAAAACCTCAGTGTGCGTAAAACACATATCCACAACCTTTACGCACGGATATATTTGGCATACAAAACCCAAAATACGTCTAAAAAAGAGTACACATCTAACAATTAAGAAGAAAACGGTTTAAACAGACTGTTTTAAACAACATTTACATAATATAACTTAGTGCAGCACTGTGAGCCTTAAGGACTAATAGTTTTACTGCAGACAAAGTCATGTCTTCTTAAGATTAAGATACCTCAGCCATTTGCTCCTAAAAAAGCCATCACCCTTAGACTCATACCACCACGTGTAGTCTCATATTCTGCCTGATACATATTCTTTCTTGAAACACGTTGTTAAATGTAATTGGGTCATCAAGTTACACTAGCTTGGTGCTTTTGTTTGAACTTTTCTGGGACAGAATCCACTTGCAGCAGACAGATTAGATCACTAATATCAAGAGAATGACACCTTATCCAAAAAGTCTTTCATAATGTGTTATTGCAACAGAAACGTAACTTTTCGGGCATGTGCAACTGGTAGATGTTCTCTTATTTGATTTAAAAAAAATGTGTTTTTACATTTGACACCAGATAAATTATCTTTCACAGCCATTTTTTTGCAGCTAGCTTGAACCAGATGTTATGCAGATGAATCACCTCTTGCCTCTTTCCTCTCTCTGTTCTCCAGATTCTGAGAACACAGCAGTGACTCTGTCTGCGCTGCTTGCCAGTCTCAACAGCTGCTGTAACCCATGGATATACATGATCTTCAGCGGTCACCTCCTCCAAGATTTTATGCACTGCTTCTCCTGCTTCCAAAGACTGAGCACTGACTTCAAGAAGGAGGACTCAGACAGCAGTATCCGCAGAACAACATTACTGACCAGGTTGAACAATCGCAGCCCCACGGGCAGTCAGAGCAACTGGAAAGAGCTGGAACTTTCTCCAAAGTCCTCCATTCCGGTGGAGTAAACATGCAGCCAGGCAAATCTGTTTACTGTCGTGGGAATGAAATTATATCTGGGAGTGGCATCAAGGTAAACATACAGAATCAAGACTTTTTAACGTGGGGCATGGCAGACAGTGACTGACATTTCCCCCAAACAAAAAAAACCTTAAAGCAAATCAAGCTTTTTGCATTGACATTTGGAAACAGAGTGAAGAAATATGTTGTCGACTGAGAATTGTGCAACATGGACTGAAAATACAGATATGTTTGTGTGCAAATATGTTCTTTTCACAAAAAATATTGGGAAAGGAGGTGAAAGTAGAGATTTATTACATGTTCAAGCTTGTATGCCACCATACTTTTTTGTAAAAGCACAAAATGCTGATAATTGGGTTTTTACCTAATTCCGTTGCATTCTGTTGAATTCCTTGAGCATTTGGCTGCCCCTATTACTGTGGTCCCATGATTTCCCTTTAGATATTTTTAGGGGAAAACACATTTCCTTACTTCCCTACTCATGCTCTTAATGATGGTTGTGTTTGCAGTGCCACTGAACACCCCTTCCTGTTCGAGTGTTTCCAGAGATAAACGTACATGGCAGCCAGGAGGTGTACTGTGGTGGAAGCAACTCTTCCAGACCGCCTGCTTTTAAGAAACCGAGGCAGACACCTCGTCCTCTGGGCTCAGCTTTCCATTTTTGTGGTTTTTCTCAGAACCACACATTTTAGTGGCTTGTGTAAAAAGAAACCTTTTCCTTTGACCTGTGACAAAAGTCTTAGGTTACATATATAAATCAGGCGTGCATCCAACTATTTCCTAATTATTGAATGTTGCAGCTTGCGTCCTTTGTGTGTGTCTCTAAATAATGGCTTTCATATTTCAGCACAAACAGATGGGACCCCCCTTAAAATAGCAGACCCCTCCCACTGCTTTTTCAAAATGTTGTGGAGAAGCTTACACATTCCATACTCTCAACATCAACACATTTCCTGACTTTTTTCTGACATCCTGCCCCGTTGGGGGGTCTTTTCTTGGGCTTCATTTGCACTCCAGACAAAAACAATCTTCTGCACATTAATGCGTAATAGTTGTCAGACCACTATGACCACATGTATGTTATAAAGACATTTCTATCTGACTGTAAAGTATATTTGTATATAAAAGGTCTGTAAATAGGAATAATATAATGTAAATCTGTTCAACATGAATTATATGTGTCTGTAATGCTTTGTGTACATTGAAAATAATCTAAATATACATATATGTTGCAAAAATACATATTGATGCACTGATGATTACTAGGACACTGGCGTTCCCTCCTGTTATCACAGCACAACTAGCTGCTTTGTTTACAGTATGTTTCGTGCAGTTGCTACACAACCAACAATCTGTGGTGTTATCTTTGCTGAAAATTGAGCAATTTTAAACATATATATCTAGCCAATCAAAGCACTAAAAACCTGCCAACGCTCTTGATTTATGCCATTATTATGAACTTTCAATTGAAAATAAAATAAAGAATAAGCGTTGTGAATGGGTTGCTTTTGGTCAACAAGCTGTCGACCCTCATTAAATGAAAATACAATGTGTGAACTTGTAAATCCGTTGAATGTATATCGTCTTGTGCAACTTTAAAAAAACTAAACAAAGAAAGACATGAAAACAAGGGGGAAAAAAAAAAGATCTGCATTGCACCATACCCTTTTGTGAGATTTATTTGTATAAGTAGGGTGATGTGCTGCTAGACTCCATCAAAAGTGCAACATCATTTCATTCTATTATGTGAAAATATTATGGTTCAATTCTGTTATCAAATTATTCTGTTATTTACTGAAAAAAAACTAATGATAGACCTCTTTATGTAATGGTGTAATGCAGTGGTATCACTTCATCCAGCAGCTCTTGTAAGCTTGTTTGCGGCATTAAATAATTCCTACAACATTTCTCACATCATAATCTATAACACACTCTATTAATGTACAACGGATATCGACCCGTTTCCCTTATAGAAACTAAACCCCCCTTGATCCTATATGATTCATTTTATCTCTGACCATCTGACCTCATAACATAAAGGTCTGGCGATCGTATCGCACAGTCGTATGGGAAGTCCTACAGGAAATATTGTGAGCTATTTAAATAAGGCAGAGGAAGGTAAGCCTTACGATAGAGGATAGAGGTGTTTATTGTAGGCAATACAAAAGAGAATTAAACAAGCACCAGGCAATCCCGGCTGGTATCAACGGGGATAATTCAGCCTGGATCTCTGTGGAGGGAGTAAAGCTGGAGCTCTGACAGACATATCTCAAATTCCCAGTCTCTGCCTCTCATTAGACATGCCAATCATTAAGTAACATGCTTCTGAAAGGCTGGTCATGCTAACATGATCTCAGCTGAGGTTGTCAGTCAGAGTCTAGACAGAGCAAATACTTGACAGTGCAGACCGTGATTGAGTTTCTCCAGAGAGTTTGAAAAAAGTTAGGGCCAAAAAACATGGTCTTATTAGGGTCATAAAACCAGTAGCATGTTGTTGTTTGATAGATGTACTCTATAGATATGTATCTGTTGATATGCATGTATTTACGGTTTTTGTTTATTTTCTATTTGTATTTTTAACTCAATGCCTTGTCAACATGCTGCTGTAACAAAACCATTTCCAAATTTGGGATCAATAAAGGAAATCTAATCTTATCTAATTTAATAAAAAGAGCTCTTTTTTTCCACTTTGAAAATAGACACAAGCCTTTTATTAAAAACATTTCTGTGTCCAAAAACTCTATGACAAAATGCTACCATAGGTGAAGCTTCATTATTGCCTTCTGTTGCTTTTGGATATACTGTTTTTATTTTCATTTTGCCACGACAAAGGAACATACAAAAATAAATCAATCAGCAAATCTATACAGTCCCTTGTTCAAAACAGCTTGTCGTGAGCCGCTAGTGAGAAAGAAAGATGAATAGGTCCACCGGGAGTTTTCGATGAGCAATCGTCACAAAGTATCCTTGTGTCCTGTGTGTGTTATCGATTAATTCTCAGCGAAAAAACACCCTGATAGAGGAAAGTGAGAGGTAACAAAAAGCAGCAGATGTGACATGCATGTGTACATCTCGTAATAATAACTTTTAGCATTTTAATCTATATTCTCTATCGCATGAAAGCTGACTTTAGTTTGCTTTCTTAGAAAACCCCCTCACCTTCTAAGCAGATAATACAAATAAAAAAAACATGTTTACCCAATGTTGGATGCAAGATTGCTTAATGATGCTCTCTCCACTCTACTCTTTGGACTAGAAAAACATGTTGATCGCGCATTGTGTGGGACTAATGCCAAAAAACATATGCTTCCTTTCTTAGTAATAAACTGCTTTTACCAATTTTCCCTCGCAGAAAACAAGCCCCGTTTCTGGATAGCTGGACAATTGTGTCCACAGCTGGCTTCCCTCCATCTGACATCCTGACCTCTACTCAATACAGACACTGTGTTTCACCAGCCAGCATAAACAGGCTATAAAGTGTGTACAAAGCTACAAAAATGTTGATTTTTATCAAACAGAGAGTTGCAATACTTGTCAACATTTTATTTCTGTTGGTCTGTGGCGAATGAGCGAGCTAGATTTTTTAGTTTTTATAAGTGGATAAGCCACGAATAAGTGCTAAACACAGGAAATGCCTTAAGCACTGTGATCAGACGTCTTAGATGAGATGAGGAGCCCTGCTTACGTTGCATGCAGCCTTCCTCTTCCTGCTCCATTGTTCTCTGTCCATCGTCCTTGAAAATAAAACGTTTCTATTTACTATTGTGTTGTGTAATCACCCCCAAGAGGTCATTCATTACATGCAAACAAGCATGCTGGGATGCAAAATCTGCGACCCCATGAAACCTTATCCAAGACTTGTCAGTTGTTGACCGTGTGAACAATGCAAAAATAATGTGAACTTTACATTCTTATCCATCATGTATTGCTTGCCTTCATTTTCTGTAACGTGTTTCTTGGTGAAATACAATGTCATCAGACTGTTTTTCTTCCCAGGGTCCGACTCAATTGTTTTACCACTCATCTTGTCAACTTCCAGTCTCAACAGTCAGCACTATTCTTGTGACAGCTCTGTCTCCATTAGTTGTTGTTTCCTACCAGCAAACGCTGTTGCTTCTGTTGCTGAGGTCCTCGAAGGGTGACCAGAGGTATTTGACACCTAATTAAGACCACTTCCGTAACGTTGGTGACAGGGTTGTTGGGGCATACAATTTACTATTCTTCTTTGCTCACATTTCATAGAATAACAACACAATTATTTATAAATTCAAGAAACAGGAAGCAATCAATGAATCTGAAACACCAACAATAGTAAAATTGTGCTGAAAATGTGGGTATGAAGCATCTTACTGTTGTTAATGATGGATATTGAAATAATACACACACTAAAACTACTATTCCAAAGGCCAAGAACTAACACCCATAATGTAACCTAACCCTTTTTTATCAATTAATTTGGTAAAAATATAGATTAAGACTGGGACCCTGACTGATGCAGCAATCTATACACTTTGATGTTATTTAAATATATAAAAAAGCGTCCAGAATATGATCACAAATAAGGTAAATAAGCTGGTAAAATCTATATCACTTTCAAAATGCATTACCTGTTGAAAATCAGTAGGATATAAAAGTAATTTCCTCAATGTCATCCGTACAGAGGACATACTGTATTGGGTTTGCTCAAAATGAAATATGTTCTGGACCGCCACCTGCTGTCAGAGAGAGGTGCAAGATGAGATGTTTGAATACAATAACGGCGCACACTGTTGAACAATCCTTCCTCATAAGTTTTGCTGGTGATAAAGTGATAAAAAGTAGTTGTTATAAAAATAAATGCTATAGAAAGAGAAGGTCAAATAGTCACATGCTTCATTTCTCACATCCACAAAGCAGCCAATCTAACGAGTGAAGTGTATGGTAATATGGAATTGTCCGTTTTATAATGTGAGAGGAAAGACGGGTGTGTGTGTGTGTGTGTGTGTGTGTGTGTGTGTGTGTGTGTGTGTGTGTGTGTGTGTGTGTGTGTGTGTGTGTGTGTGTGTGTGTGTGTGTGTGTGTGTGTCAAGGGGGAACACATTGGGTGAAGCACAGGCTCCCATGTTAAATGACATTTTCTCTGTGGACAATTTCTATATCCCCCTATAGTGGCCTGGAATGAAAGAGAAACTAAGATGTCAATCCATTTTCTCATCCAACCCATCAAACAATTGTGTTTTCTGGCTCCTTTACAACTTCACACAGCTGTTGGCATATTCTCTACAAGCCTCTATTCTCAAAGAAGTGGAAAGGTCACACCGAGCCCTTAATAATGAAACATGCTTTGATGTGCCGTCGGATCACAGGATGACAGATGATAGGCTCGCTGTGTGTAAGTCCGAACTAGGTGGGAATCAAAGGCAGAGGCAGCCAGGTGAGATGAGAGGCTGCTGGACACGTTATGTAATCCTTCATCCAGCCTCTGTATGTCATTAAACCTGCGTGTACAAAACATACACAATAATGGGTAGCAGCCCTCCTGAGAAATGTAAGGATGAAACAATGTAATTACGTTCTGATGCTAAAATGGTTTCAAGAAGCTATACCTTGTATAAATATATCAGGCCATGTACGTACTCAAGGTATATTGAGATTTTTATTTCAGAATCAGAATCAGAAACGGGTTTATTACCAGGTAGGTTTACACGTACAAGGAATTTGACTAGGTGTCGTGGTGCATACATAACAGTAAAAAAGAACACAGATAACACTGTAATAAAAATATAGTAAGATAGCAATAAAATAAAGCAGTAATTTACATTGAAATAGAATGCAATAAAATATAGAATATCAAATAAAAAATATGTGCAGTAAGCAATATTGTCACACAAAAAGGTGAAGCCTTGTTATTTAAACAGGCCGGGTTTTCCTTTTCCTGTAGTGTTTGATACAGATTTGTGTGCATGTAAATGGTCTGCAGAGGCTAAAATAGCAAAGTTCCCTCCAGAGGGAGTTTCTCTCCCCACCTTCCCCCTCCTGCCTGAAACGCTTCCCTTGGACTCCTTTATTTACTTCCATAACATACTATTTTACACTCACGCTTCTATTGGCTAGCACTACGACACATTGTATGTGATTGGCTTGGGCTCTGGTTTCAGACAGAGGGTGAAAAGAGGTGCAAGAGCACAGGCAGTATGAGAAAAATAAAGAGCTTTTTGAACATTAAAGCATGTCAACTTTTCACATAGACAAAAAATACAGTTATGAAACCTGAAAACTAGCATAATATGTGCTGTGTAGAATACAAGCTACTTTCTCTCACACACACACACACACACACACACACACACACACACACACACACACACACACACACACACACACACACACACCAACCACTGAAATAAAATAGTATGTGATGACTTCACAGCAGGGACCTTGCCTGGAAACCAATAACAGGTAAATTGGCAGCCTGCTGATCGATGATGAATGAAACTGCAATATATATTCCTGCTCATGCCCAGGTCAGTGAAAACTTGACCCTCTCTTGTTATCAAAGCTCAACTTATTATAAAAGCACAACAATACGAGGTGTTGCTCTTAATGCCTTCCTGCCTGGTTCGTGCTGGAGCATCCTGTTCCAGCGTCTGACAGAAGTGAGCTGTTGCTTTCTGCTAAATGTGCTCTCTGGGATTGTATCCAGTGTTCTCATCTGTCTGTAGGCTCGTTGGCAGTGACCCGGGTGATGTGGCTGGATGTCAAGACCACAGCTACATTGGGTTGTGTCCAAGGAGAACATTGCTTTAAAACATCAGTCCCTCCTGTACCTGTTGTTAGGCATAGATATCTACCAGTCCTAGCGTTGTGCAGTGGATTTTCTATCTTGTATGAAAACAATTGGAATAAACCTGGTTCAAAGAATCGAAACAACTTCAAAATGAGTAGCAGTTATAAATGAGTGGATAATAGTCAATTTTGTGTTGCGTTTATACAAAACAACAATGAAAAGCTACTTCCTAACCTATAGTTACTAATCAAATGCTGATTTAATGTGGACTAACCAGCTGACATGCTTCCCTTCATGTAGCATTTATCCTTTAATTTGTAATTGTCAGATCTAAGAGCAATGTGTGGCTAAGTGGAACCCTAAAAAATGCCCACACACACCCATTAAAACACGCCTATTTGTGCCCAAATGTGTGCCAACCTGGAACATAGTTTGTATGAGTATGCTTTGTAAAAATAAGGAAACACTTCTGTCTGCAATTTTAGGATTAAGATCTTTACCAGCACGCATTTGCTCCAAATGACAATATCCCTGTGGTGGTGGAGGAAAAGCAGACCTCTTCCTGTTCTCTGACACAAAGCTTAATCCCTTTGCACTACAGTATGTTAAAACACCACTTTAAAGCTTGACTCATTGCCATGTGATGCCATGTGTCACTTGGCTACAGGTGATCTGCTTTATGCTAATGTTAAACATTCAATCAGGTGTGATATTATCATGCTAATGGCCTATATAGAGCAAATAACTCTTATATCATAGCTTTTTAGGTAGTATTTGTTGCACCTAACCTCACCTTGTTGCATCCCTTTACATGATGTCTGTTTTCTTTTCTTTTTTTTAATGAATGTTCCGTTGGTGCCACATTGCGGAAACTCTTTGAAATCAACAACAACTCCCGACACTGATTGTTTTTTTATCCCCTGCCTTCATGCCACTGGAATGTTGCATTGATCCAAGGAACACAGTTTGATGCTAAACAATAGTTTCCCACCATGTTGTTATAAGCTTCGGCTGCAAGTCATTTCCATTTAACACTCAAACGATTCCCTGTATTTGTAATTTCCATTAATTTGGTGCTTTGCTCTTTGTTCAATCGACCAACATAATGAATGAGACAAAAACTAATTATTCAAGCCGTTGTATAAAACTTTCGGTTGTGTAGCACACAGATTTTGGATATGCAATATCTCTCTTCAGTAATACAAATGATATAGGATGCATTTTATTGGTGAAGTGCCCTCTAAAAACAACAAATAAATGTGAATAACCTCAACAAGAACATATGTATCCGGTCTTTCATAACCCTTACTTCAACTTTTGAGGAGAATGGTGCTGTTTACCACAAAGTGAAGAAGGCAATAACAGAGTCAAATGGTCAAAGCATCTTAACACCCCTTGACCTTCTGCTGGGGCAGATGGGAAAGGAATCTGGACTCATTGCCACACATACATAACACACACTCACAGTGTAACACACACACCAGCCCTGTTGGTGGTGTGTGACCAATACAATGTTATTCGCTCATTCAATGTGCTCAACGTTTAGCGTTGAATATTTTGACAGGAAAGTGGTCCAATTCAGACATGCAGGAATAAGCATTGTTATGCATTCTTGTACTTAAGGCAACACACACATGCAAATACAGCACACAATCCAAGAAATTCAAACTAGTGGTCAAATAAGGTTACCTTGAAAAGGTTCTCAGTACTCTGGTGACATCTGCTGGTCACAGAATGAAACAACATATATAATAATAATAAAATCACCGATTGCAGCAGAGTGAGAGTTGTTTCATATCTTGTGAAGTCTTTGGTCAATAATAAGTTTTATAGTGAAATTAGCATTATTTACAGAAATTGCAACAGGTTAAAAATGATACATGATGCGAATAAGCTTTGCAATCATGCCATACAATATCAATACCACCTTTTTTTAGGATGGAAAATAATCCAGAGATCCACAGACACTGGCCTCTGCGATCATGGATACTCACACACCGGGTCACCACCTCCAGATTAACCTTGGTGAGTGTGTGTGTGGGCGGCCGTCTGTGTCCATCTGCGAGTCAGTCATTAGTTGAAGAGCTAGTAGGCTGATTATACACACACACACAACACACACAACACACACACACACACACACACACACAGGCTTAAACAGAGGCATTGTTCAAGCCTTCTTGGCCCCCGTCACCATCATCATGATCGTGTGATGAGTAACACAGAGACAGTGCTGAAGGGAGATGATGGGCAAGGAGTGGACAAAAATAGAAACAACCTAAATTAGCTTTCAGTAGAGTTGCAGTAGATAGTAGTCCAAATGTATTGACCAATAGTGCAGAATTACGTAATCTGGACAGGGGAAAAGTCCTAAAATCATGACGACGTATTGCAATTCTAAATTCATAACAAAATCATGCTTTTTGGTATATCATTTCTATTTTACGTATTTATTACATTATGCGTCTCTCAAAGGAGATTTCAAATTTTAAACAATTATTCGGTTTTATTTAATTGATTGCATTTTCATCAGATGTTATTTTTAGCTTTGCCAGTGGCATGCTTCTCCGATTCACAATTTCTCTCAGTTTACTGAAAGCAAACTATACAAAGCATGTGAAGACCCGATGTTTTTACTTTTGTGATAGATGAATATCTCATTTCAAATCCATTACTCTGCAGCTAATAACAGTCTTAATTGTCTGTGAGGGTTTTACACTGGCCTTAGGGAATCAGTGATGTCAGGTGATGTCGGATGTTAGGTGCTAAGGCCTGGCTTGCAGTTGGTATTTCACTATATATCACATTTGTCGAATGGGTTGAGATCGGAGTTGTTATTGAATATTAAACTAGAAACACAGAAGGAAGGAACTGTCATGTTGAAACAGGATGTGGTTTAGATCAGAGTCATATTCAGTGCTCTGTGTGTAATAACTATGATTGATAACTATGGCTGCCTAACGTACAGTACATCCTCTCCTGCACACAGGCCTGCTGTGTGTAATTAGGTCAATAAAGCTCTTTGCTGGCAAACTCGTGAATTATTGATTAGATATAGTCTGCCAATTTGGCAACTCCACTTTGATTGGAGTTCATTCATTTGCACTGGAGACATTCTGTATAATGAGTGAGCTCATGGTTTTAATGAGCATTCTTTGTATGTGAATATACATTAGTTACAATAAGCTTGGTTTGTGATATTCAGAGAGTCATATTATTCATCATCATAAACTTGAATCGTTAAGGAGGCAGAATAGATAGAAGATAAATAGTTAGCATTTTAATGACCTCTGTCTATTACGAAGATTAAACATAATTATAATAATTAAAGGCATTCATTCATAATCAAAATGCTTTAAACGAATAATAATTACATGTCATTTTATAATGAATTGTAGGTAAAATTGTATAATACTTTCTAGTTACTGGTCAGTCACTAAGATTTTTGTTGCAAGTCTATGCATTTTATGCATTATAAACATAATGTGTTATACTTCATATAGTAAATGATTATAATGCAGTACATTTAATTATAAAAAGATAATTATGTATTACAATTATTGGAATAATAACACACTATAATCCTAACAAGAAATGTCAGTAAGGGACCAGCAATTATGAAGTATATGATACATTTTAAGTCAGTATTACATGCTCTTCATGTGTCATGATGTTATAAAGCTATATGTGTCTATATGTATAATAAGACTGCCTTTTAAGAAAATGTTAACGCGTTAGATGTATGCTTATAAAGCAAAACATGGCCAAAATAATGTCTTAAATAAATTCACATATACAGTGAATTAATGGATGTATAGACAGCTTTGCTCAACTTCTCTGATTGTCAGGTTTTGCATGACCTTAAAAAGCTTGCTTAATCAATTACCATAAAGTATAATCATGTATGGTTTTCAGACATTTCCCATGTGAAGTATTATATCAGTATACTGGTATGTGTGTATGAAGCAGGAGGTGTGTGTAGTAAGAGCCAACATCAATTACTTAAGGCAAACAACGACGTAGCTGAGAATTATTAGAAGTCAAAACGACTGGCTTATACTTGAAAGAGAAGAATGACGTACATGAAAAGCCTTACAAATGCACATAAAAGAGATGCGATTCGTTTCTTAAAATCAGTTCTAGTTGTGATTTTGATGCTAAACAAGCAGAGTTCTATTTGAAGGCTAATCAGACGTCTGCCAACTTCCAGTAGACTGTTGATGAAAACAGTCCCTGTCTGTCCAAAAGGCAAAACATTTTCCAGAGAACCTTTGTAATGAATGGATTTGAATCAATTCCCCGATGAGTGTAACAGTGCCATTTTGCATCAGTCTTTCATCATTGTAAGTGGAGCAAAATTAAGTTGTTTTCTCAGACTTTCATTACTTTAAATAGATATATAGTTTACTTTATTAATCCCCTGAGGGATTTCAAAACATCATAACTGCAAGATTATTAAAATACACCAAATGTCAGACTTCGCCTTTCAGCATGCTGGTCCATCGATAGAAAGAAGCCGGTGAGTCTGATGTGTGGTTTGGCTTTTATACAGTATAGACTGCGGTATTGTATAACAGATACTTTTGTGAGGCTCACTTCTCCAAAATGCAGCACTTAGTGTGTTTGTAAGTTCATGAATGTCTAGACACACATCCTAAAGATCCGATTTAAACCAACTAAAGGCCAGAAAAACTGATAAAATAATAACGTAACCTTCCTGTTTGTAATCTGGAATACATGCTGAATCTGTGTGCGGAATAAATTAAAGAACACTATTTGTTACCATAGTTGAATGTGAGTCAGTCCGCTGGCAACATTGTTTGAGGAAATAAGGCCGCCACAGTCAGTATCATGTCACAAATCTCTTCTGAATTAGTTTCCCTTTAAATGTTTTGCATTTATTGTTTGTAGACTGTCTCGGTTGTCCATTCACAGTGCACAAAGCAAATACTAAACATCAGCTTTATGCATTATAAGACTTATTCAGATTATTTTCATAAGAATTGTCCTAACACCTGATATTTAACTGATTACAAGTTTATAAAATGTGTCCAAAAACGGTATGCATTGCTTCTGTTTGTGAGATCAGGAACCCCCAGCTGTAAAACACAATGGATTTACAGTCTATGCACCCTTTATATTACAGGTCTATGGTCTGCACCCTTTTTACATATAGTCTATGGTCTGTACACTGTATGCAGGTATATGGTCGGCACTCGGCATCCTTTATACAGTATGTACAGCCTATGGTCTGCACCCTTTGCAGTCTATGGTCCGCACCATTTATAGTGTATACAGGTCTATGGTCTGCACATTGTATGCAGGTATATGGTCGGCAGCCTATGGTCCGCACCATTTATATGAACTGCATACAGTCTATGGTCTGCACGTTATATCACGTCAGCTAAATGAAAATGAAATGTAATGTAATATATATTCTATGGTCTGCATCCTTTATATATATTGTATACAGGTATATGGTCTGCAGTCTGCACCCTTTATATGTACAGTCTATGGTGTGCACTTTTCATACAGTCTATGGTCTGCACCCTTTGCAGTCTGTGGTCTGCACCCTTCATATGCAGTCTGTGGTCTGCACCCTTTACAGTCTATGGTCTGCACCCTTCATATGCAGTCTGTGGTCTGCACCCTTTATACAGTCTATAGTCTGCACCTTGCCTGCAAGAGGTAATCGTCACTGCGGGATTACCCACCTTTGACCTCCAGCACTGTCAACAGTAAGCTGCTCACTGAGATGCCACAGCGACCTCACCGAATCCACCAGCAGCAACCGGTTTGTCACATGACCAGCGTGCAGCTCTGTGTCTGCTGTGAGAGCTTTTTTATTTCCGCGTTCACCGAGGCAGCGCCGGGCTGAATGAGTGAATGTGTTTGTACCGCTGTGTGTCTACCTTTCACGCCGCCAAACTGCGTCGCCTTGCGGGGGGATACTCACGCAATCGCATCGCCTGGACCCACGCTGCTGCAGGACCATGCTAACGCGGGTGAAATCGGCGGTGGCCAATTTTATGGGAGGTATGATGGCTGGTGGATCCAACGGAGACCATCCCGGAGGCTCGGATCTGCCGCTGAAATACCCGTACAGTAGACCGGAGTTCCTGGGTCTGTCCCCGGACGAGATTGAGTGCTCGGCGGATCACATTGCACGACCGATCCTCATCCTGAAGGAGACCAAGAGGCTGCCGTGGGCCACCGGCTACGCAGAGTGAGTATATAACCTGTATGCGTCCATCTTTTCTTGCACAGCATCCTTTGGAAGTGAGCGATGAGATCACCCTGGATAAAGGCGTAAACATGAGCCCTTTTGTTGTTATTACTGCAGGATTCACGTGTGGAATAAAAGAAAATAGTCCCAGGTGCAGCAGCTTGCACACAAGCATATATTCTATAGTTTACATCACAGTGTATACAGTTTCCTATAGGACGTGAAAACTAACAGATCTAGGCCGTATAGCTGTATTATTGTGATGGCGTACCACATGAAAACATATTATAAGCTGTCTGTTTTGCAACATCCTTGTAAGACAGGACATCTTAGTAATGTTTTCCATTATGAGCAATGAACTGAACCAACAAAGGTTTTATTTTGAATAGCAACAGCATGATTTATTGGCCCTTTGTATGAGACAAGGTAGGAAAGGTCTTACTTGTAAATAGTCACCATTTTGTACCCCTTTACCTTTTTCATTGCTTATGCAGTTCAGTTTAGAGCCAGAAAAACCTGGCCGGGTCCTTTACATGTAACTAACATGGGACACACAGTAGATACTTGTAGAAAAGCAGGTTTGAAGTTTTGCTCATTCAATATTTGCCTTGTCAAAATCATCCTTCTTCTACTTGACAACTGTCACCAGAATTGCATCGGACCTACTGTAAGATGATTTGTTTTATGAGGGATATCACTTCTTATTTTGAGCGTACCTTATCAATTTGGCATCCTGAATCATCCTGTCAAAGCTGTAATAAAGCTAGGTTTTATTTTGAGAAGCAATAACACGTTTTACTAGCACTTTGTATATGAGGCTAGGCAGTAAATGTCTTACAAATAGTCACTAGTTTTACCACTTTACCTTTTTCATTGCTATAGTGTGTATTCAGTTCAGTGTCTAAGTAAAGCCAATAAAACCTGATCGGATCCTTTACATAACTAACATGGTACATAGTGACCTATCTACTTGTAGGAAAGCAGGTTTGAAGTTTTGCTCATTCAATATTTGCCTTGTCAGACACAAACCATCCTCCTTCTACTTGAAAACTGACACCAGAATTGCATCGGACCTACTGTAAGATCATCTGTTTTATAATTGATATCACATCTTATGTTTGGGCATACTTAATCTATTTGGCTCATTGCATCCTCCTGCAAAGCTGTGATAAAGCAGGGCTGTATTGTATTTTAAAAGGACATATTATAAACAGCGTTTAGTGCAGCAGCCTGACTCATGAAAAGCTAAGTTGTTACTTTGCTTCAGCAAACTGTGTAGTTAGTTCTGAGAGTGCAGCTGCAGAAAAATGGCATAGCATGAGAAAATGCAGACTTGGGGAAATGTTATTCTAACGTCAACAGACGCGAGAGGTAAGCCAGGAATGACTTGATTTGCATGCTGGTGGAAGAGCAGGGTGCTCTACGCCACCTCAGGCAAAGATAAGAGCTGTTTCAGCAAAGCAAAACCTTTTCACGTCATGTATATTACACATAACTTGCACAGGACACAATTCAACAGTGGGATAAACTCTTGTTCTCTTCATCCTCTAACGCTCGAGAACACAGAGTCACAATCACTTCCACTCACGCAGTCCCGGATAAAGTATCACTGGTTGCTTTGGAGGTCACAATTCAATCCTTCAGGCAATCCTAACTACACAGTGTGTGTGTGTGACACAGCAGTTTGTTGGCCTGAGTTCAGACATTCACAAAGAAGAGTTAGAAAGCTCTGTTACATTTCCATGAGTGTCCTCTCCGTCAGTTTCTTTGAGTTGTTTAAATGATGACGTTACACATTCAGTAAGAAACTCACCCTATCTCTTTGCATCTAATGTTTCAACTTCACCAATCCAGTGTAGATGTCATCTTTAACACCACAAACGAGGTCAGTTTCACTCCCTCAGGCAATTGTTTTTCGTGTATAAGGTGAAAACAAGACATTTAACTTGCAGACAGAGAGAGATTATGATATTATTCACAACCACTATTAATTATGGAGCTATGTTTCCTTTTCACAGATAATGGTTTGGAAAAATTGTCAAAAATAGTGTAGGTGATGTATTTCAAATGATGGTTCTGTCTGACCTTCAGTTTAAAACCTCATTGAATTTGATTCAATGTTATGTAAAACACACAAAGCAGCAGCAAACCCTCACATTTCAGACACATTTTTGCTTCATTCAATACTTTTCATTTTTACATTTCTGCTGAATGAGTGGTTGATTATTTGAAAGTGTCAGAACTAAAACAGATCTAAGTGGGCTCTCCCTCCTACAGAATGAACAAATCCTTTGAAATGGTTTGATCCTCATACCCTCCTCCCGCTATTCTTCTTTATGCTAATCTGCCATGAAGAATTTGTAATCTCAAGAAAGAAAAGAAAACCCTACACACTCATGTGTTCTTAAGTAGGTTGCATAATTTGAGTTATTATTAGAATTATTGCTAGTTTGATATTGAAACATTGCACTCATGGTACTAACGTTTCCATGTCTTATAATAATAACTGAAAATATATGTTATTATACAGAACAATTGCACAGCCCTGCTTCATGAATACATGCCACACTGATGTGTGTGTGTGTGTGTGTGTGTGTGTGTGTGTGTGTGTGTGTGTGTGTGTGTGTGTGTGTGTGTGTGTGTGTGTGTGTGTGTGTGTGTGTGTGTGTGTGTGTGTGTGTGTGTGTGTGTGTGTGTGTGTGTGTGTGTGTGTGTGTGTGTGTGTGTGTGTGTGTGTGTGTGTGTGTGTGTGTGTGTGTGTGTGTGTGTGTGTGTGTGTGTGTGTGTGTGTGTGTGTGTGTGTGTGTGTGTGTGTGTGTGTGTGTGTGTGTGTGTGTGTGTGTGTGTGTGTGTGTGTGTGTGTGTGTGTCAGCTTGGCGAAGCCTCATGAGCCATACTGGGGATTTGTCAACAGCTGGCTGACCAGCGGGCTTTGTCGTTGTGAAATCTCACTGCCAGTGGAGAAAACCTGAGCCCAAATGAGATGAAGTGATGTCAGGGTTAACAGGGTCCTTGCCCGATGGGTTTCTCCGACTGATAACACGCCGGAATAGATACTGGCAGTGCAATTGAACACTTAATTACAGCTTATTGGGTAGCACTGTGAAGGGCTTTAATGCCTGATTATCTTCAACTTTGCATCTATATATAAATCTTTTAGTTATATTTCTATTTATTATATTATAAAATGGAGCAACTGTCACAAAACCCGATTTCCCTTCTGGAATAAAGGAACTATTTATATTCTTGTTTTGAATATTATATACAGCCTATATTTTCTTTGAAGCAAGCATTGTTCAAAGGGAATCAGATAGGGGACTGTGCATTCTGACAATTTTAGTAAATACTAACAATCATGTCCAGATTATATGGGACAGTTAGTTGTCCTTTTTTACCTTTCTTATATCTTTCAATATCCTTGTATTTTTTTTTACCCCCATTTTCAATACCTAAAGAGGGTTTTATAGTGCTAGTATCAGTAGAAATGGCTGAAAAACCAAAAGTTTGGGAACATGCAGGATGAATTCCACCTTCTTCTCTCTACTCTTTTCCCTTCATTCAACCTGACTGAGGTTATCCTGGGTTATTGTGTTGCACCCTGTGGAGAAAGGAAGAGCAGTTGTGGCTTTGTGGGAAAAGAACTTGGTGTGAACGCCCCTTATTATGAGGCTGATTCTGAGGCACAGTCTCTTGAGTGCGTGCACTGTCAGATCCGGTGAGCACCATCATTTGAATGGATCAGTGGGTATTGCTCACCGCCCTCTCTTCTCCAGGCCTCCTTCTTTAGACAGGCTACATTTACTGCTGCTTCTCTCTCCAGTCGCTTTCCACCCATCATGTGTTTTGTTCACATTGTTTAAAATGTGTTACTTCTGTGTATGTTTATTACTGAAGTCACACTTAAATGTGGCGTTGTACTGGAGTTTATTATATTGAGAGGTGTTATGTTATTTTTTGTCCTTCCCATGTTATAGTGGTGTAGCTTATAAAGTGGCCACTGTGATCACCACCTTCAGATTAGTGTACACATACAACAGTCTGTTTAATATCCATTTCCATTTTAAACTGAAGTTTCCCTCACTCCTGGTTTCTTCCTCATAGTTCTTCGGATGCACTCAAAAGTGATCTATTAAGTGAAAACATTAGGACAATAATCATTAGTTACATTCTTAGCGACATTGACTTCTTAACCTGGTTTCGGTTCCTCTTATATTTTAAGCTGAACATCATTATGTATGTTTCCATAAATATTCAAATATATATTTTGCATAATTGGCCATAGCCTGTAACGTGGTTGCTCACTTTTTGTAGGGCTAAAGTGATGGGAAGAGAAAAAAGAGAGTGAAAAAAATGAGGGAAACTCCTCATGTGGAGCGTTAGTAAAAGTTAGACATGGAGTATTCTGGTTTTTAGAACAAATAGATGCTTGATAATAGCATAGAAGACAGAACATTTCTATCCAGTGATGAAAGGATTATGCCAAAGTAGGGCTGCTCAATTAATCGTATTTTAATCGCAATTACGATTATGGCTTGCAACGATTACGAAAACAACGTAATCGCAATAAAACGATTTTTTTTTATTATAATTTTTTTTTGTATTGGTTTTTCAGTTGAATTATACTTAAAGTTCAGGGTAATCAACTGTTGAAAATATACTGTTCAAAAAATTATTCTCCAATAGATTGATGTTTTCAAAGTAAATGGATAATCGTGATATCAATTATTGACCCAAATAATCGAGATTATGATTTTTGCCATAATCGAGCAGCCCTATGCCAAAGCCAAATGTTTTCTTATGAAGCAAAATGAAGAGGCCCCCCTCGGAACTTTTAAATCATGTTATCAATATTAGAGATTTAATTGTGTATCTAAATAGGATTCACCTCAGCTCCCCTTCTCCTCTACGTCTTTCCTCTTTACCACATCCAATATGGTTGTTGGAGCAGTGGTGGCACTAACAGGTCAAATAATAAATTGTGACAAAGCTTTCCCAGCCATTCACTTATTCACTTACTCTTTCTGACCCAGGACCAATATAATCCTGAAACCTCAGCGGCGGTCCCATCAATACTTAATCAACATGTGGGTCTGTAGGCTAAACACTATAGCATCACCACTGCTCACTTTATGCTTTGTCTGCAGGTAAGCTTCAGGGTATGAAGACTGTAGTTTGATATTCTCAGTATTAATATCTAAGTGAAAATAAATAAAAGCTTCTGCTTAACATTGGTCATGGATTTACAATATAGCGAAGGGTTGAACATGTTTTAAACACAGAAAAGCTATTCATATGCATGTCTTCATGTCCTTCTCTGTTTTAATCGTACAGTAGGTCAATCCATTTCTTTGTTCCTGGTAGTTTTTCACTCTATAGTTGCTAAATGAAGTCAATGTTACCACTCAACTGTGGAGAGGAAGCACATGAGCAGCACTTTTTATGTACAAAGCTTCCCAGTGCTCAATCACATGATACAGCACATGTTTTTGTGTTTCTGCTACATCAACACGCCACATCGCTTTGAGGCAGAAACGACGTAATGCGGTTTCAGTTCAGTGCCAGTTAGCCCTAACGTGTAGTTTAAATATGAGTTACCATTGAAAGAGAATGCTATAATCACATGGATCATCTTTATTGGTATCTTACATGATGTGCTGGAGGATACTGAGATGTTGCAAGAGTACAACCACACAACTAGGAAACAAGTAACTTGAAGAATACAGAATTGAAGGAGGACATATTATGCTTATTTTCAGGTTCATTTTTGTATTTTGTTCCTCTACTGTGACATGTCTCCTTGCTTTAATGTTCAAAAAGGTCTTTATTTTTCTCATACTGTCTGTGCTGCAGCACCTCTTTTCACCCTCTGTCTGAAACCAGAGTCCAGTCTGCTCTGATTGGTTAGCTGGCCGACTGTGCTGTGATTGGTCAAACCCTTATAGATGGACTTCACCCTTAGCCTATCACGTACAATGTCTTGGAGCGCTAGACAATAGAAGCATGAGTGTAAACAAGAAGTTGAGTGTGTGGAAGAGAACATCCCTATGGAGGGGGGAGCAAAGGGCCTTTGCAGACCTTTTACATGCACACAAATCTGTCTAACAAACTACAGGAGAGGGAAACCTCAAAAAGCATAATAGGGCCTCTTTAAAAGTACAATGCAGTAATATTGTCTTCAAAGATAAACTTGAGAATTTACAATAACTCCACAAAATATACATTGAAGTGCCGGAGGAGTATCAGTTACATTGGAGGTAATGCAGTGTTTCATTAGTTAACTATAATAACCTGTGTTTTGGAAACAGTGTGTAGTTGCCTTCAGGTCAGAATTCTCTGAGAACTTGGCATCACTAATGTGTGCTTTTAGTTGTAAAAAAAGCAAGAATCTAGTTTTAAAAAATGTCATCCAATTGCCAAATAATCTGTTATTTTTGCAAAGTTATACATGAAATGCTCATTCGGTTAAACATGAAGGAAACGGTAACACATTCACATCACATAAAATGACCTGTTGCTGACTGATGAGGCCTTTGCAGTAAATCTTCAGGTCAAGTGTTACTGACAAGAAAGAGATTCCCAGAATGCATGCACAATGTAGGTTACGACTCTGACAGAGTAATTAAGGTCGTGTCATTGTCTCAGACGTGAAGAAATGAAACAAGGTAACTGAATCGGACAGCCCTGCTCCTGCCTCGGGGTCTGGAAGGCTCTCCCTCTCGTATAGGAGATGAAAGGATCGACGGCTCATCTGTAATCTTGTGATCGACTGAGGTCAAAGGAACATGGCTCCCTGCTGTGCTTTGGTCTCAGACATGCATGATGAAGTGTGTGGCCTCTTTTCATCATCAAGTTAGGAGAGGAACACGTTAACTACACATACACTGTATACCTACATTACTGGTGGTCATTTTCCTGACTACATGATTTCATAAACTGATTTTAAAGTTGAATAAAAAATCAAACTATGTGCACAATTTGAGAGTTGTGGCACAAACTGAAACCAAATGCTACCTGGAAACCTTAGCAGTAATTAAAATAACACTTTGTTTTAAATGCCAGGTTTTCTCTAAAACGGTTGTGACTAATTAAGCAACAATTATGTTAAAGTGCAGTCATCCCAATGTGCAACAATTGAGTGTAAAAGGATATTCCTGATATTAGAAATACCAGTTTGACAGACAAATGTGTGCATATATTATCTTTTTATGTGAGTTTCAACCACGTTATTTATCAGTGGATGTAGTTTGCACTGTTGACACTCATACAGGTTACATTATTAGGTCATGTTGTGACAACTGAGCAATCCCCAAACATGCTCCATTTAGGATGCAGAAAAAAATGAGGAAAGTATGTGTTTGCACAAATGACATCTGCTGAGCGGTTTTTGCTTTTGTGTTATTGTCTTTATCAGTGACGAGGTTTGTAAAGTGGTGCTGTTGATGTTTTTTAAAACATGGTTTAATACAGAAGACTCTAACATGTTAGATAGTGATTGCAATTTTCCAGACCCCAAAATAAAGTCCAATCAACACTACAAAGTAAAAGGATATTCAACGTTTATTTAAATTATAATGACATGACCCAAAAAAACAGTAAATCCCTTTTTCTGAGAAACTGGAACCATCTTATTATTATAATTATTGTTGATAATTGTGTTTCACCACATTATAGATAGAAAATGAGCTTCTTTCTATACTTATATAAGCAATGTTGGGTAGCTGTGCTGTCAAATGAAGTGTTTACTCTGAAGCTGTCGTATTGACACACGACAGGGAGTGTGCTATTTTTAGTTTTCAGGACGGGGATGTGGTGAATAGGCCATTGTGTAAGACTCCAATTAAAATCAATCATACTGAGAAAAGGTCTGCTCAGTCCACATCCTGACGGTTTTACAACCAGCAGTGTTTCCTTAGCTGGAGACGGAGGATCTCTGCAGCTTCATGACCAATTAGGATTATTAATGTAGGATCCTCCGTAGGGAAGAAATCATGACTAACTCTCACATCAACGTGTAGCCATATAATGTCTCATTTATTTCATATTATTCATACTCAAGACATTGCTTAATGAAATAGAGACATGCTACCAGTCTCTACGTAGTATCTCTAGACAATTGTTTGTTGAAGTAAAACAGGAAATAATTCCACAAACATACACTTTCCAACAGAATAATACTTTGTGTTTCTGCATGCCCCCTTGTCTCTCTGTCGTCCTCTGCTCTAATTAAAAAAAATACCACATTCTCAGTTTGAATAGGGCCACTGTAGTACTATGAATGATGGTGTGGAGATTGCCTGGAGCATTATTTAGCAACATGTGCTTGTCCACAACCACAACAGCAGCTCTCAGCAGTGAACAACCTAGGTGTCACATTATGCAGTATTTATGTGCTTTCTCTGTCCTCTCATACATGTGTAGGTCTCAAACTGAGATGTATATGCAAATGGTGTATATTTGCATAGTTTATCTTGCATATTTGACTGTGCAGTCATAATTTCTCGTAAAAAAAGAACTGCTGTTATAAAGGAGAAACTTATGTCGTCCTAAGAACAGATTAAAGGTCACAGCTCAAAGTGTTTAAAAGGACATTGAAGACCTAAAATAAACTGTATTAGTGTATCATCTAGCGAGGCACAATAACCTTTGTTAACGTTTAGAGCAGTGGTTCTCAACCTTTTTACACCAAGTACCACCTGAGAAAATAGTTGGCTCTCCGAGTACCACCCTATGACCAATGTTAAAATACAGTCTATGCACAGTTCATGCAGGACTCGGAGGCAAATGTATTCATAATAACATTATTTATTGTCAGCCACAGCTACATGTACGAAGGGCAGTCTCTCTCTCTCTCTCTCTCTCTCTCTCTCTCTCTCTCTCTCTCTCTCTCTCTCTCTCTCTCTCTCTCTCTCTCTCTCTCTCTCTCTCTCTCTCTCTCTTTCTCACACCACAAGTGAGAATATAAAGAACAAAATAATAACTTATTCTCACACAACAAATGTCAACTGTACACACATGTCATTTCCTGGACCTATACCAAAGTGTGAATGTAGGCCTCCTGCAACAACCTACATTGTAACAGAAAATGTCCTCTTGGGAATTCAGTTCCACAATAATAATGAAAGCCTCCAGGAGCAGATGAGCCTAAGGGCTAATAGCCTTCAGTCTGCTGGCATTTCTGTGATGGCAAAGTAAATAAGATAACAATTAAGGACAAGTGTGTGCTTTTTCAGCTTTTGACCTCGGTCACAGCCTTCTCTCCATTCTTTGTGCAAATGCCTTCTTCCTGAGTCACTTCTCTCCTCCATCACAGCGTTGTGACTGTGCATATCACTTTTGCGTTGCTGGCTCGGTTGATGACTGTCCTCCTCCTCATTCACTTGTTCACTTTCGCTGGTAATATTCTTCTCGCGGGTAGTAAGGTCGTCATTAGCAACGCCATAAATAAAAAAATAAAAAAATGTTTTCGTTTCTAAATCTAAAAACAACAATAGCCTATTAGAACTTATTTAAACCACAGTTTCAATTATCTCAAGCTTATTTTCATTCGTTGTAGTATTTTGATAGTATGATTTATTTTTTAATTAATGTTATTCAATCAAGCCTTAAACTGATGGCACTTGGCCCTATAGCCTGTTTTAAATTGAAGTTGTCTGAGGTCCTTACCACCAGCTGCTCTTGCAGTAATAAGTAGTGTACCTTAATGTCCCAAATGTGCCAATGTAGTGACTGCTTTTCGTATTTTTGTTTACTTAGTTGTGTTTTCTGTATTTTATATGTCTGTGTTATGTGTGTAAAGGTTAAATACAAATAAAAAAAAAAAACATATTTTCTTTTTATATGTCAGATTCCTCCGCGTACCACTAGCGGGAGCCGTACCACAGGTTGAGAACCACTGGTTTAGAGCATGACACAGCTGCTCCTGAACTGTTTTTCTGATAGAAGGGAGTGCTTGAAATGACGGAGTGGAGATGACAAGTGATCTTCTTGGAAATAGTTCATCCCTCAGACTTTCCTCCCTCAGGCTTTGTAGGGAGTATCTCTCCCTGATTCAAACTTCCATTGAGTCAACGTCCCCACAGGATTGCATGACATTTTCTCCCCCATGTACCCTTCGATTTTGAAATTGTTTTCCACTCCAGAAAAGCACAAGTGACCCATGATCATCACTGACTATCCTTTAATGCATTGTAATGTTTAAGGGCAGCTTGTTGATGGCATTATTTTGCACTCGGTAACAGAAACAAGTTCCTACTATATAGCACATAAATTGATGCTAAGCTAACAGTCTATTTTACCATGGTGATATCTTACATTTTGATTGAACTGTCTTTCAAAAGGGAAGAGAGGGACTTAGAGTATTTTATTCTCTTTCTACGGTTAAACCATAGTGTTGTGTTTTGTTCTCCCTGTACGAAACATGCTTTCTTTAATATCCTATTTTAGTTTTTAATGTCATTGATTTAAATTCTTTTTTTTTCTTATCCAAGTTGTCCTGTTAAAATGAAGTATGTCTCACCTTCCCTGTGTTGTGTTCTGTTATCCCCTCTCTATATAGGGTGATCAATGCAGGAAAGAGTGCGCTAAATGAGGACCAGGCCTGCTGCGAGGTGCTGGTGGTCAAACGGAGACCCTCAGGATGCTCCACACCCAACCGGACCTCCCTGGCCCGCAGGAGGTCTTCCCTGCCAAACGGAGAGGGTCTGAGCCCCCGGGACTGCAATGTGAGTCGAACTAAAGCGTCTGTTTCCAAATAACAAATATCCTCCTTTCCATCATCTTTCACTGGGATTTTTTATTCAGCAGACACATTTTAGTTTTACTTTTATGTATGCACCACGACATCAAGTCAAATTCCTCGTACGTGTCAACCTACCTGGTAATAAACCTGATTCTGATTTCTGATTTTAACATAACAGGAATTCATGAGATAAAACTTGAGGACAAATGCACATTTTCTAAGCCATCTTTTTGGTATCTTGTTAATACTGTACATGGACTAAGATCCTTGACGTTCAAGCATTTGTTCACCCATGAAATCCAGGCTGTAGTCCTTGCTGTTGGGACGCAGTGTTCCCTCATCCCGTCCCATCAGCAGTTTATTGGTGCGTACAGCACAGCGTCCTTTACACAGCCTCGGCCTTCAGCTCTCAACAGCCAGGTGAAAGCAAGTAAAGCTTTTAAGTTAGACCAAAAACCATATATACAAAGGTATTGTGAATTATAAACTAGCACTGTTTTTGACACACTCTATCCAGCTACTGACAATGGCTACTCGGTCAATTTTCTGATACTAACCTGAAAAAGCGTAGAAATAACTGAACACTGATCTCCTGTTGTTCGATTTGTCTTCCGGGTTCGACATGCGCTCAGAGATTTCTGTTTTCCCTCACTGCTCTTTATCTCAAACCAGTTATACTGAGCACTTTGTCATTTCATTTTCCACAGGCAAAATATATCTATATTAGGTAATACTGCAGATAACATGTCCCCTTAGCCCACCAGTACTTTACTTAGACCCAGCCAGAGCCTACAGCAAACTCATGCAAGTACCTCATGACTCACTACTGCAGAGGTACTGGACCATAAAAAGTCTAGTGCTATTTGCTTGCTTCATCGGCTCATGTTGTAGCATCTGCTTGCACTACTGTATATTTAGAAAGTCTAAGCTTTTGTTCTTGCAATGATTAACACTCACACAAAAATGCAGCATAAACCCTTCCCATGCAGAGGAAGTCTATTCCTCACTTACATATGTGTGTTAAGGCCTCGTGAGATGTGTGCAATAGCAACTCTATGTCCAGACTTTCATTATGTGTGATTTATTACTTAAAAGAGAGTCAAATATGTATCCGAACAGACTGGAAAAAGCATGGCCATTTGCTCCAGGAGGGCTGAAGATCATAGAGTTGTTGCATTTCTTAAAGCATTCCTAGTGAACTCCTACAATATTTAATCCCATTTTATTATTTCAATGGCCTTAAACTTTGGATAATGTGTTAAGCCCTAAACACCTGGACCATGCAGTTTCTGTTGTGGCAGCTGTACTCGGGGCTAAAGTTTTTCGAACATCTTCTTGAACAAGGCTTTCTATATTTCTGGTCACTGATATTACATTACATGACATGTCATTTGTTAGACGCTTTTATCCAAAGCGACTTACATACATTCAGTACTGTGGACAATCCCCAATTTTGGGGTGAAGTGTCTTGCCCAGGGACACAACGACATGCTGACTGCAGTGGGGCTTGAACTTGCTATCCCCTGATTCGAAGTCCAGCACACTATCCACTGAGCCACAGCCTCCATATACTGTATGTGTAGTTCCCAACCTTTTTGGGTTGTGGCCTTTTACCCAACATCAATGTGTTACCCTGCCTAAGGTTGTATTTATACGGTTCATCCTTTCAAGTAAGGAACCACAGCAGTACATCATCATGTTGTAAGGATAAAGAATTACATTATAATCTTTTATCATTTTGGATGATGAGTCATTGCTTTTCATTCCTTTTGATAACAAGAAATGTACTCATTCAAACCACTCCTTGGAGTTATCAGAAACCTGATGTAATTTTTGTCCAAGCATTCATTTAGAAATGCTAATTAAACCTTGACATATTTGTTTGGCTGTTATCATCTTCTGACAGTAAGGTATATTATTAAAGAACCATGTGATGACCCTTTCTGGTGACTATAAAAGTTAAAGCACGGCTAGTATTCTCAACTGACAGACATAAGGATCATTCACACACTGGATGAGGTTGCTTTATTAAACTAAAAAATAATTTCCAGTGTTTAGTTAGTTGATGAGGGTGAATGAAGGTCTTCCCAAACTCCTCCACCCACTCCTCCATTGACCTAAGTGCTCAATGTGTCACTGTCTAATGTTTGTCTGACTCTTACCTGTCTCCAGGACGGCTCTGAAGAGTTAACGCTCCACTACTGGGCGATGTTCGATGGCCACGCGGGCTCCGGGGTGGCTGTGATGGCTTCCCGCCTCCTGCATCACCACGTGGCCCTGCACCTTCAGGAGGTGTTGGAGATCATCTGCACTCCCAACCTGCTGCCGCCTACGTGCCTGGGGGAGGAGCCTATCAATCACCATCTCACCCCGACGTCCCAGCGCGCCCTCACCCGGGCCGCCTCGCTCCGCGGCGCCGCAGGGGCTCCGGGCTCACCCAGCACCCCCCCCACACGCTTCTTTACGGAGAAGAAGGTTTCACACGAGAGCCTGGTGGTCGGAGCCATCGAGAACGCTTTCAAAGACATGGTAAGAGGCGTGTGTGAAGTAGAAGTCTCAAAGTGTTTAATAGTACGTGTTGACCTTTCAATGTACAGTGAAAATACCACACATGGATGTTGGAGAGACGTTCCCTTGTTCCTCGTGTACTGCTGCTTTAGATAGTGAATTCCTATAATTCCCAGAATAACATTGGACTTCCGCCCGTCAAATCGCCGGGAGTAGTTACTTCCATCTATGGTTTTATGTGTATATGAAGAGAAAGGCTAGTCCTGTCCCTTTTCCCAAAGCATAAATCACAGCATCTGCTTTGCTTAAAAACAGCTAGTTGTTTCTCAATGAAAGAAAGACACCGTGTTAATCTGGTGTAGACTGTTGCAAGATTGTTTGTACAGCACTTCTCAACACACAAAACCAGTGAAATTACACACTAATAAAACAAATTGCTCTATTTCATGAGAATTTAAAACCTATCCCTTGTAGACTTTAATTATCTGTTTCCATTTATTTTACTCTTGATCACAACATCAATTAGAAAATCCCCGCACCTCTATGTTGTGTTTTCAGAATAAAAATTAAAACATAAACTAATAATAATATATTAAAATAAACCTTATTTACATAGTTTCCTCACACTGTTAAAAAGTGCTATACAAAAGGATAAAAACACAATATAATAATAAAATATCATAAAGGTAAATACATCAATTGCCATGAAATCTTAATGATGTTTTGAGAAGAGATTCAAAAGCGCTGATATATTGAGCAAGCCTAATCTCAGCTGGTAAATTGTTCCAGAGTTTTGGGGCCAGGACTTAAAATGCCTGAAAGTATATATCAAACCAAACATGATTGTCTAATTGTTATTACAGCAATCAAACCCACATTAAAGTATGAACATGTAATACCCAAGAAATAGATTTGATGTCAGACCAGCAGTGTGAAGGCAGTCAGTCAGATAACACACACACAAGCCACCTGGCCTTGCTTTAAGTGGATTCCGGAAACTTTCCTCATGCAGAGGCCAAGAGATTGAGACCAGAGCCAATGAAAACAGAGCAGGCCTGGGTTGAGAAAGAGTTTGAGAGATTACAAGTCACTCTCCTTCTCTTGAAATCCCTGTGGTTTAACATTTAGTAAATCATAGTTTGCTATGGGACAGTGCCTGAGAGTAAATATAAACAAGTAAACAACTTGAAATACTGTAATTGTTGTTTACAACCGAAGCAAAGGCACGGCAAGTTTATTTATTTACTGGCGGCTGTGGCTCAGTGGATAGAGTGCTGGACTTTGAATCAGGGGGTAGCAAATTTGAGTCTCCCACTGCAGTCAGCATGTCGTTGTGTCCCTGGGCAAGACACTTCACCCCAAATTGCTCCTGTGGGGATTGTCCACAGTACTGAATGTATGTTGGTCGCTTTGGATAAAAGTGTCTAACAAATGACATGTAATGTAATGTAATTTATATAGCACCTTTCAACACAAGGCAATTCAAAGTGCTTTACAAAAATGAAAGACATTAAGAGACAAAACGCTCCTCTCCAAATGAAAGACACATTGTTTGTTAATGTACAAATAGCCTATTCTAGCATAACCATGCGATTAAAAACAAGAGTTAATCAAATACCTACAAACAATAGACTTCAATAAAATATATTATGGATTGCACAAAATGATTAAAAGGAGTAACATAGGCACTCATTTATCTTCCACTGATGCTTGACCCAGGTCTGCAGAGCACAACGTCTTCAAAACATGTGTTATAGGTGAGATCATTTGGGGAGGTACAATGTTAGCTTGATAGAGGGCAGTGCAGCTCAATAAAAAGTCCATTACTCAGTACAGCTGGTGTTTACACATCTTTGCCACTAGGTGGTAGTGTGCAATCACCTGTTCTCACCAACCATCAGGAACATTTGCATTGGGGCACGTATGGCTCGTGTAGGTGTACTTAATGATTGTATAAGGATCAGTTAATCAATGTAAAAAGGAGTACTCTGGTTAATGATGAGTTGATTTTTTTTCACCCAGTCACAAGGATTGGGTTTTGTGAAATACAGTTGCACATTTCTTTATGTCATATGGCAGGATTTTGAACTATGAAGTTGGTGCATAATCTGTGTTTAAAATGTTTCTTTGCTGCTCTACTCTCTTGATCTTTTTCGTTGTCAGAAACATGTCTGTCCACATCTCCCAGCAATCAGCAAACATCTATGTCTCACTCTGCTTCCCGTCTCACTCTCACGTGTCTCTCTGGCTCTGAGTCTGCACTCTTTACCCTCCGTGTCCTCTCTCTTTCTTAAAGGGAAATCTACAATTTCAAACATTGCAGTTGATGTCACTGTGTCCATGAAGCACTGAAGCTACACAACTATCTAACAGTAGTCTTTCTTCAGGAAGCTATGTATTAAAGCATATACATGTAGAATGGATTTCCAGTTGATTGCATTCATAGTGCGTTACGTATTGTATTCAGAGACCAGAGATGAGAAAAAAAGGGTATAACCACCTGAAATAACCATATCTACTTTCCTCGTAGTCAATCATTTTTTATGTAATAGATGCAATCACAATCACATGGTACACAATTAATCTTAGAACTGTTGATAAGTTGCTACCAAAAAGTCAATTTTGTCATAATCTCCCCCCCAAAGTCCTCCAGTCTTCACAAAGTCTAATAAAGCTCATTCTTTACGATAAAAGGAAGTGTCAGCAACATTTGGGAAGGTTTGGTATGACTCGTAATCTTTGTTTTAGAGTTCACAGAGTCTCTGTATCTTATCAGAAGGATCCGCCTTTAATTCTCCTCTGACACGACTCACTGCATTCCTGTGGGAGCGGCCGGTGTGTGTGTGTGTGTGTGTGTGTGTGTAGTGGCTGCTGCTGAAGCCGATAAACACTCAGGGATGTGTAAACATCAAAAACAACGTCTTGTAGCTCCGAGACAAAGGCTTATAAGTCAAGCTGTTGGTTACAGGAAACGAGGAGATGACATCACTAGCCTTTTTAGATCCTATTTAGTTTAAAACATGTATTTGTGGCATTGGTACCTGTATTCTCAGGTATACAGTTCTTTACATTTAATCACTATCTCAGTATTTTAGGACTTTCATAATGATGTGAGCATTAATTTAACCTTTTGGGGAAATGTACTAATTGGCTTTTTTTTTGTATTCACTAGCCACATAGTAGCTAAGCTAAGCACCGAACTAGTGCCAGGAAAACAGCTAGCATGACTAGCCGTTAAGCTCAGTATTAAGCATGACAAATCTTGTTTGTATATTCTGTGAAAAAAAAAGTGGAGACTACAGAAAAACAGGCGATGAAATACTCATGCAACTCTTTGTAAAAACGACAACTGTTCACACCATGCTGTTGGGCATATTTTGTCATCTTAAGACAGAGCCAGGCTAGGCTAGGCTAACTTCCTGCCTGTGGTAACATCATTTGTCACATTCATTTTCCCATCTTACTCTTGACAAGAAAGCCAAAAAGATTACTTCTCAAAATCACAAACTATATCAAGTTACCTTGAGACTTATTATGGGCATATTTATGAACACTAAAAAGACCCAGGCTTGAATCCTACTTCTACTTACAGTATGCTACGCTAAGCTACCTGCTTGAGCCACAGACCTCAGTGTTATTGATCTTCTCTCGCGCAGACAGAATGTGTATTTCCCAAAATGTTAAACTTTTTATTTGAGCATGAGATACGATGTTAAGCATTAGCCTTCAGGAAATGAAGGTTAATCAATATAATGTTTCAACATTTCTGTGTTAGTCAGGAGTTATCAAGAGTAGTTTAACCATCCATAATCTTTCTATATTTATTGATATTTTGTATCTCAGATCTTATTCGATGAGAAGTGAGTTATAACCAGGTGTGTGACTGTGTTAGTGTGTTTCAGCGGGTTATTAATGCTCTATATTAAAGGAGCATTGGCAGAAGAATTAGCCCAAAGGTCCTGCTTGCCCTCAAAAACAACTGATGTGCCACTAATTTAACTAATCAGTTAAAATGATTAATTCCCTTAATTCCCTGTCTCACAGTCCATCATCAGAGTTATCCATCATATCTGATGTTTCACATGTTTCTCTGCCAGCTCTGCTCTCTGTTATCTTTTCCTGGCCTAGTAGCTTCAGGCTCTCATTGATTCAACACATAACACTGCATCAGGAAGAGGTAGTGTTTGGCCTGACCTGTAGCTCATAGGTAGAACAGTGACTCAACTCAGCTTTTGCCAATAAAGTCAAACCATCTTGTTCAGTGAGAAAGCTTTTTTGAACTTTGCTGTGAAGATAATGGCCTCCATGACAATATGTTGAATAACATAGCTACTAACTACTCTATCTATGAAACCTTATTATGTCAATTGTATTGAAATATGTTTTCTTAAAGGTGGGGTAGGTAAGTTTGAGAAACCGGCTTGAGATACACTTTTTGTTATATTCCATGGAATGCTCTTAACATCCCGATAGCAATGAATATCTTAAGTGCTTTGACAAAAAATCCATAAAAAAATGTCATCTGTGGAAGCCGTAGTACTGTAAAAAGCACGACCAATCATTTTAGCCGGCCTGGCTAAAATAACTGGATGGCCTACCTGCCTGTCAGCCTTCCATCTGTGCACAAACTTATCTCGTGCCCTCATTGGTCATGTGCGCGTTCGTGTGTGTTGGAGGAGGGGCTCTATAAGGAAGTGGCAGATTTGTTCCGGCTGTGTATTTTCAAATTCTAGCGATCTCGAGCTGGTTTCTCCAAAATTACCTACCCCACCTTTAAATAGTCAAACCCATAACTTAGCGGTCTTTTAGGATGTTTATAAAAGGTCATAAACAAACTACATGATTGGTTGTTTGGATGAGAGGTGTTCATGTGGTTTTTCTGTGTATGAAGTGTGTTCTCAAGGTTCTGTTATGTGCTGCTCAATACTTTTTGGTCTGTTTTTTAAGTATACTTTGATGTGTCACTGCTTTTTAAAAATTCAATTGGGTTTTAGTAGAGTATAATTATTTAACTATATAATTAGGTTGTCCTTAGATTAGATTTTCCTTTCTAATTATAGGGTGATTACTTACAGACAATATGTATATATTACATTTGAAGAAGGGAAGAAAACATTTAGCCTATCTGCCTTCCGGTTATTTAGCTCAGTTGTCAGACGTTTCCTTGCGGAAGTGGAGAGGAGAAAAGTGTAGATGTTTATGCAGGCACTTTCATTATTGAAGACTTTGCCTGCAGCAAAACGTATTGGATACAGGGAGAATAAATATGTATGGTTCGCAATGGATTTATAATTAATTCAGGGTGAAGGACACATTTGTTCCCCCCTTCCCAACACACACACATTTCTGCAAATGTTCAGAATACACACACCCCAAAAAACCCTGCTACTTCTGTCCAAAAAGTCTTCATAAAATACAAAACACTCACATTCAAAGTCATACACATATCTGGTTTATGCACACACATGCAAAACCTTCTACACACACATGCATTCCTGTCTCCTGTCAGAGAAACGCATACACTACAAAAACACACACATTCACAGTTGTAATCAGATGGAGGTCGTCGGCAGTGGAGCAGAAGGCGACATGCTTTAGTTGGTTTAGCATTCCTCTTGGGACGACATGTTAGGGAAGGCAATGTGCAAATGTGTTTGCCAACATCTTTCTTCCCGCTCACTGTGTGGAAGGTGGCGGAGGGATTCGAGGAAGGCGCTAGAGGGGACGTCCATTTTCTCGGGATAACTTCATACTTCTGTTTGCCATTGAAGACCTCTCAGTATAGCCACATTAAAGGGTTAAACCAAGTGTGAGCAGCTTGGTTCAAATGTATGTTGGCATTTTGATTAATTCGCTGACAGGTTAATCATTCATCTAATTAATGAACTGTTAGCATGGGATTTTTCATATCATTTTTTTTGTTTAATTAGCAACAAATTAATATGGGCTAATTAACTGGTGTAATAACCAGCGGTCCCTCCTAACTTTCTTTCCTATCCTTTTGGTTTCCATTCTTGTTTTTTTATTGCTCCTTGACTTATGGTGCTTTTGATGGATGAATTCATTATGGTGCTATAATTGATAATAGTATCATGGTGTTTTTTAAGTATTCTGGCATTATTTGATTCGGAATGAGGTTCTTTGTGCCACAGCGTGATAGGAAAACGTTTTTGTAGTCTGTTATGATTAGAAACATGATTGCATTGCAGAGGATGTGGTTGTGACCTCATCAGAGGATTCATTTGTGTGTGTGTGTTTGTATTTAGGATGTGCAAATAGAGAAGGAGAAGGCCGTCTACAACATCTCAGGGGGCTGCACTGCTCTGGTGGTCGTCTATATGCTCGGGAAGCTCTACGTTGCTAACGCTGGGGACAGCAGGTGAGATACACATGCACAAATTAAGGGGAACTTTTCTATGACGCACAATGGCATTATCTCTTTTGTCGGTCACCTTCTCGTGCCCTGCAGCCAGGAGGAGCAACAGTGTCCCGCCTCAAATAAACACAGTTTTGTTTTGTCTCCCCCTCTTCCTCAGAGCTATCATTATCCGGGCAGGGGAAGTCATCCCCATGTCAGCAGAGTTCACACCCGAGTCAGAGAGACAGCGACTGCAGTTCCTGGTAAGAAATAACCCTTTTCTGCTCCTTCCTAGTGAGCACAGCTGTCAGATATTAGCAGAGCTGACCTCCCCTCCTCTGTCTCTTACACTGCCTGCTCTCTTTGTCTGCTTAATAGACTATGGAATTGTTTTTCCTATCCCGTGGGTATGTCAATTTTCTTTTTCTGTTTTTTCTTTTTCATATCAAGGCCTACATGCAGCCCCACTTATTAGGGAACGAGTTTACACATCTGGAGTTCCCGAGGAGAGTCCAGAAAAAGGAGGTGGGGAAGAGGATGCTGTACCGTGACTTCACCATGTCAGGATGGTGGGTTTATTGATTCTTCACTGATTTACTGATTAGATTGATGCTAATGCACAAGGAACACAGCATGTAAACTGTGATGATGATCCCACATTGTTTTTTATTACCCATTTGATTTTTTACCCAAATCTTCACAACCTTTAAGTAAAAATAATTTCAGCTTCTTATCCTCAAATATGCCCTACAGTACATTACTTTGCGATTATCTACCTGTGGGCGATTTACTGTAATGTGCCCCTTAAGAAATTGCCAATAATAGTGATTTCTACCCCATTGAGTGTGCAGCACTCTAAAGCCGCTCAAGTCTCCACTCTGAGTAGGAGGCCAAGAAGTGGCCTTGACATTTCTGCTTCTGTGTGTGAAAGACATTTGAGAAGGAATATGTGGGCATAGCAAGGACAGCTCTTTTTCTTTCTGCGGAGAGAGAGAGAGGTTAAAAAAGGTCAAAGACATTTAGGAAAATGTGTGAGAAAGAAGAAAAGCGAGAGAACATGCTGTAAGGACTGAGATACAGATGGAAATGTGAAGGGAGAGAAAAGATGGAGGAGGAAAGGGGATCTTAGCAAAAGATTTCATGGGCAGCTCCAAGTGTACTCAATATGTCTTCGAAGTAGCAAAGTGTTTAACAACCTATTATAACGTTTATATTCTTATAGCAAGTTGCAAACATTGCTAAGGTTACCTGTGTAGCAACTTTGGGCAGAGCTGCATTACCACAATAAAAAGAAAAACCCTCCTTGAGATAAAGGTCCTGTATTGATGTGCTTAAGGAAAGTAAGGATTGTTGTAAAAAGTGTATGTATTTATGTACAGTTCTTAAATATCTAGATTGTATACTTCTTCTACTCCAATACATATCACAAGGACAGTTTTTTTATTTTTGAGCAGTAGATTTACATTATAATAATCGAAATCTGCAAAGTAACTAGCCTTTAGAATACATGTAGTGTAATAATGCATTTGCCTCCAATATGTAGTGGATGAAGTAGTATAATCAATATACTCAAGTGAAGTACAAGTACCTCAAACCTTTACTTTGACTGTACTTAAGTAGATTATCCTTAGTTACAATCCACCACTGATTTACTATGCATGAAGATTTCTAAGGGATAGTTGAAAGGTGAGTGAGGAGAGATGTTCTCTGACACCACCTGCGTGCAGATGTGTTTAGCGGCGCTGCTCGGCTCAGCAGATGTAGGTCAGTCAGCCGCTGTGTTCCTAATGGGGCCCAGAACTCCTGCCCGCTGTCTCAGCAGCGCAGACAGCCTGTGATGTATTTTTAATCAGGTTCTACCCATAACCCAGTTCTGCTCGCTTCACCCGGACTAAGTCTGGGTCTTAAATTAGCACCCGGCGTTGCGGACTCCTCTGATGTACGCGAGTGACATAACTGTGTCATCTTGTATAGGTGCAGTTCAGACGCTCTATACGTGCAGAGGATCTTTTTTTAAAGCCTCTGTAGCTTTCCATGAACACTCTGCTGTCAGTGTGTGCAGCCAGTGTGCCCACATGCTGCGTGTGTGTGGGTGTATTCTGACATCTACATCCCTCAAAGGCATCTATGATCAAGGCCACAGTGTAATGAAGGCATACAGGCCTGCAGCCCACCTCTCTCTGTCTTCCTCCCTCACCTTCTCTACCTCCCCCCCCTTCCCCTCTGCTCGTAGGACTCTTCTGCTGCAATCTGTTATCGTTGTCCAGGATGGGCGGGCGGTTTTGTTTGTGTCCCTGAGTGATGGATGTTGAGCGGTCAGCCGTGTTCAGGTGAAGGGGAGGTTGGGAAGAGGGTGTTTGGCTGGTGTAGAGATAGAGAAAGGAGGGGGGGGGGAAACAAATGGGAATGACTTCAAAGACAAAAATAAATACTAGCTGCAAAGATAGAAAAAGGAGAAAATAAAATGCTAGGAAGAAATGCTGGTAAAATCAAGTAGGCAATAACAGCAGATGTATAGGCCACATAGGACAATGAAAGGCCCTCCAGCTGTCTCTCTTTACTGCCCACGCCCACTAAGGTGTCTGCTCTCCCCCTGATCCTATCGATAATGAATGTTAGAGGAAGGAGGCTAACCCACACCTACATCACTGTCATCCACTTTCACTCCCTCTCCTTCTCCTCCCTCTCTCCTTCCCTTCTCTTTGTCCATTACGCCTTCGTAGCGTTATGACTGATCGCTTACATTCAGAGAGGCTTTGGGTCACTGCCATTAACTCTGGCCTTGCTTTGCTCCTGAAAGCACCACTCAATCTAGGAAGAAGCCTGATCAAGGTTGGCCAAAAAAAGTTAGTTTGAACCCCGACTGCCAATTTGTCTGACTCATCCGGTGCTGACACAGGCTCGCCACAATGTCACCTCGAAGTCTGGACAGGTGTGTGTGTCTGCTTATGTGTGTGTTAGATGTATATTAAAGTGTGTGCAGATTAGGATGCCGAGCACACGCTGCTATTGATTCCCTGTCATCTCACTTTGCACCGGGAGGAGATGACATCACTCCTCACCTGCAGAGAGGATGATACCCCTCCCCCCTCTCACTCTCTCTCTCTCTCTGCTGGTCACACTGCAACGTATCAGGCCACCAAACAGCCCTTAAATGTGAAAGCGCTCAGTGTTGTGGTCAAACAGAGCGCCCCTTGAGCGACTCTCCTCGCTGTGTTTTGGACTACGTGTCCCAGAGCGGGAAGCAGGTATCATAACAGGATTAATGTGTATCTCTCGCTTTCTGTCACACACTGCTTATCTCCAGTCTGACAGGATGGCTTCGCTGTAGACAAAAGTCTCCAGAAGGGGACTGTCCCCGCCTGTGGGCTCTAGGGATTTCTTCCCAGACATCTTTGAAATAAGGACATGAAGAGTGTCTCTGTGTAACACTTCTTCAAGGTGAAATACCCAAATAGAGAAGTCTGTACCGATATGGCAGGAGAAATGGTGTTTCCCCTTCTGAAAATAAGGGTAGGTTTAATTAGTGTCTCGCAAATTTGGGTTTTGCATCATCAAACTGCTGTTTTAGAGGTTTTTCCACACCATGAATATTGCAAACATTAGTGAGGAAACTATTGGTCGGGTGTTACAGCTCGCCGCTCTGAAGATTCTGCAGACTGTATTTCTCTGTTTGTGGCCTGCGTTCGCTGTGATAGTCCTCGCTCTGCACACTGTTAAAAAAAGTGCTGAGTGCAGCAGTACAGCGCTCGCCTAAGGTGGAAACATATGGTCTCTCTGAGTGGAACCAGCAGTAATGTAAAAACCATCCTGGGCCCTGCTAATCTGCTTCACAGCAGCTGAAATACATCTGATGAGGTGTGTGTGGGGCAGACCTGGGTCACATGATATCTGCAAATAACATTTGAACACTAGAAAAATAACTTTTAAGACCACAGATAGCTTTTATTTATATCTTTTACCCCCAACATCTTCAATTCAAACGATTTTTGTCACAGTTTCGAAAATGTTTTACCTTCTTCATTCCTATCCCTCCAGTCTAAAGGTTGAAATAAAGAATAACCTGCATTTTTAAATGTTATCCGATCCAGATAAGGTTGCCAGATTTTTTATTGTAGCACCTGGTTTGAATGGAAAACTTTGTCATGGCAGCTCTTCTGGAAATTAGTTCAAATGTGTAATGTTTCTGGTGCTGTAGAGTGACACAGCTGTTCCACCTAAATCAAACTGTATACCAGCTATGAGATAAAAATGCAAGGTTTCCTCACTGCTAGTTTCCGAGCTTTAGCTTAAAGGTGAATAGTGTATCCCAAGACATGGCATGAAAACATGACGTATTATTCATTCTTTTTCCTCGTACTGCACCTCTGTCTGGGTCTGAAGACGGTAAATTATTCATTAGTGGAGGAAGTTTAAACATTGCTCTGAGAGCAGGGGAATGTAAACGTGGATTCTCTTGCATCATTCAGCTGCCTTTCCTTCAGACTTTCAGATACAAACATGCACATAGACACAACTGCAGCAGACAGTCAAAGAAAACCGACCAAGAAAGTCTCATACATACATAGACGTCTCTATCTGTGTCGCTAGGGAGACTTTTAAGAAAGAGAAAAAGGGGTAAAATATGCCAAGGCTGTGTCGTTCTCTGTGTGATGTCTGGACTTTTTCCCTCATCGCCTCTCTCTTCGCTCTTTCTCTTCGTGGCAGTCGGCTTGGCAGCAGGGCCTGCGGGGGGCGTGGGAGCGATGTATCTCCAGGGCACGTGTGTACGCTGCCTGCTATAAAGCAAAAACCCATTAAAGTGTCCTCTCTCCTCTGCGCAGGGCGTATAAAACCATCGAGGACGATGACCTCAAGTTTCCCCTGATCTACGGCGAAGGAAAGAAGGTAAGAAGTGCTGCGCGGCCGCTCGCTGACAGAGTTACTCCCACGGCCTTGTGAAGCCTGGGCTGTAATCAAAGCTCACCAGGGCACCATTAGTCAGCCCCCCACACACACACACCCCCCCCCCTGTCACTGTGTGGAGGAGACAGCCAGTGGAAGGCATTCCTGGCCTCTTTTTCCACGACTAATCACAACGTGTATAACAGAAAATATCTCCGCTTTAATGGACTCTATCAGATTGGACTCAGCGATGGGTGCCACTTATGAGATGTGTTAAAAGAAAAATGTAAAGTGTCCAAAAAGTGACATATGTAAAGTAAGGGTGTTCTTTGTTCAATAATGACTACCTCGCTGCACATTATCCCACTTATTACACGGCCACATACTAAATACACTAACGACTTGAATTACTTGAAATTATTTTATTGACTTGAAAATGATCGTTTTGCTTCTGCTAAGAAAAAATTAAACGTTCCACGGCGCACCAACGGCAGGAACTGCGGCAACAACAACAAGTCTTTTCACAGTTTGTTTTACAATAACAAGTCCTTAAACAATGCCATAGCCCCAACCGTGTTCCTGTTAGTGTTTACTTCCTGCCTGTCTTCTTCTGTTGATTTATATGACGTCCAACGCTCTGTCTTTTAACCTCTTTCCTTTTCTCCCATGATCGCCCTTAGCAACGGCGATGTTATGCTTAGCAGCGGTGTGTTATCGAGTATTAATAACCTCTGAAATGTCCCAATTGACCAATCAGAATCGAGTATTCAACTAAGCCACAGGTCTCACTAAAGAATCTATTAGAAAGCGGCAGCTGATTCAGAACGCCGCTGCTCGAGTCCTTACTGACACTAAGAAAGTGGATCACATCACTCCTGTTCTGAAGTCCTTACACTGGCTTCCTGTGTGTCAAATAATAGATTTCAAAATACTGCTGCTGGTTTATAAAGCACTGAATGGTTTAGGTCCAAAATACATTTCTGACCTACTGCTAAATTATGAACCATCCAGAACTCTCAGGTCTTCAGGGACTGGTCAGCTTTCTGTCCCCAGAGTCAGAACTAAACATGGTAAAGCAGTGTTCAGTTATTATGCTCCAAATATCTGGAACAAACTCCCAGAAACCTGCAGGTCCGCTGCAACTCTTACTACTTTTAAATCCAGGCGGAAGACCTTTCTTTTTGTCGCCGCTTTTAATTGAACTATTCACATCTTAAACTGCACTGTAACTTTTATCCATGTATTTTTTCTTTTAATGTTTATTTTATTATCTTTTCTTTTCAATGACTGATTTTAAATGCCATTTTCTTAATGTCTTTCATTTTTTTGTAAAGCACTTTGAATTGCTTTGTGTTGAAAGGTGCTATATAAATAAACTTGCCTTGCCTGCCTTGCCTAAGCCGTGTAATAATTGGAATATAACATTGCAAAAGCCCTGACATGCAGGAAACTCTCGTCAGTGGTTTGACACGTTTGACAAGAAAAGGTCAGATTCTCTGCACACCGTCATGACATTTCCCTCAGTATGCTGTACATGTGCCGCATCTTGTCCTTGGTGCATTGAGAAGGTCAGAGAGGAAACACGATAGATCTGAATATGTTCTCACTGTGGCCTCCTCCAGTATTCTAGTTAATACAGCCCGAGAGTGAGTTTATGTTTGACGGATGGCTGGGGCAGATGTCACCTCGCCGTGCTCTCCGCCTGCAGCCGCTGTTCGGGTTCACCACGGCACAGGCGGCCGTGCCCACGTCGAGTCCTCTCCCTTTGAAGTGAGGCGCGGAGATGGATGGCTAGATAGAGCAAGGGGGCTTTGTGCGAGGGGAGAGGAGCGTCAAAGCACTTCAAAGACCCGGCGCGCAGCCTGCTGGGCCCCAACGCTCAACAATTAATCCCAGGATGTTTCCCCTTCTCCGCCGGAGGAGCTTTGAAACGCTCTCCCTTCTCTCCACCTCTCTGTCTGCTTAGCTCTCCCTCTCTCTGCTGCATACTGATCCACTCTCACTACTACCAGGCCTCACCCTCGTACCCCTCTACCCGGCCCTGTGTGCCCCCCCCTGTTTCATAGGCTGTACAGAAGATTCAATTAGCCCAGTTTCACAGACCTGTTCCAGCAGCCATCCTGCGCTGACTGTAGGAACCAAGAGGAGTTTAGCACAGCTTACAAATGAGTTTAATGGTGTCTGAGGCCAGGGGTTTAGGAATTATGATTTGGCTTAAACTGTTGGTTTATCTGATTGCTCATCTTTCTTGAACATCTGCATTTAAAAAAAAAAAATCTCTTTGGCAAGTGAAATGTGATGATAAGCATCAATATAAATTATGCTTATAATAAATAAACCAGAATTTCCCTTTAAGAATATATTGTTGCTTGATTTGACTGAAATGGAGGTCCTCTTAACATGCCTCTGATCTCTTGCAGGCTCGTGTGTTGGCGACCATCGGCGTCACCAGAGGTCTCGGGGACCACAATCTGAAAGTGCACGACTCTAACATCTACATTAAGCCCTTCCTGTCCTGCTGCCCAGAGGTAGGCTCCATGTATAATGCTGTCCTTCACTATGTCCATATTCACAGTGTGCCCAGGCAAAGGGAAATCGCTCTTTTGAAATGATCCTTTACACATAAAAAAAGAGTGTAACCACTTAAAAGTTTGGCGAGAGCTTGTGAGTTTAAACAAACAAATCCTCAAACTGTCACTTCAATTAGTGATTTCCTACATTTCGACTATTTGTATTGAACACAAGATACTTTATGCTTACAGAAATATAAGCAAACAAAGGAACAACATAACACATCCTCGCATTTGATGAATAAATGTTTGCCTTCTCTTCTCTGAATTTTCTCATTTTGATTGTTTAATGTCAAAAAAATTGTGACGGAACTGCTATTTTAAATCTAAATCGAGCATTTCTGCTACTAAAATCAATTTGGGTCATTGGCATCTTAGGTCTACAACACTGAATAACGGAAATGCCCTTAACATCATCAATAGCAGTATGCTTATAGTACGGTGGATCTTTCTCTTTGTTTCACCTCATTACCTCGGCGTCCTGAACAAACGAGAGCGCAGAGGTAGCGCTGTAAAATGCCTTCAGCCATTAACAGTCTGCACACCGTGGTCAGCGGCACATTAAGATTCCCCCCAAGCCGTCGCTCTCAAACGTCTCCTTTCCTTCCCAGTGTGTACCGCACATGATTGCAGTAGTCAGCGCCTGGATTCTGTTGATCTTTAATTCATTGCCCTTTGAGTTCAGTCATAGTTCAGCCTCCTTTTTGATGTTTTTTCCATTTTTTCCCTCAGATGCTTGTAGTCACTATTGTTCACTCTCAGATAGCCTGACACACATTAATAGTATATGTAAGAAGTGTCAAACCTGAGTTTCAGAAGTCTTGTCGGATGTAAAATTCAGGGGAAAAAATTATAATTTTTGTATAATTAAATGTGTGGGAGAGTGTCCTACAGGGACTGTGAAAACCGCTCAGGTTATAAAGAAAGATGCTTTGACACTCGGAGTCATCAGACCATCATAAGTTCAAATGTGGCATTCAGCGGTCACAAATCAAACGCTGTGGTGGTCATCCCCCCGTCCTCCAGGAATAATTTATTGCTTTTGGAATAAATTCTACGAAACTGCCTCAGTCCTTTTATCTCCAAGAAAGCTGGGCTTAAATCACAAGGTTAACCACAACACAAAGAGGCTCAAGATCCACGCTGAAGTCGTCCTCATTCCTTTACAAACGCTTTCCTTTAGCAGTAGCCTCTGCAGTATGTTGCTGTCTGTTGTGAGAAGGCCCGTGGTATTCCCCGTGGCAGCCAATGAATTACTTTGAGCAAACAAAACAAGGCAGTTTTTTTTATTTTGCCAAGGCCAAGGCCATTGGGAATTATTTTGCTTGCTATTTACGAAAGTATTTTTCCTCAGGCATAGTTGTGCCACAGTTAAATATCTCTTTGGAAGTCATCAAAGGTTAAGGCTTTCTAAATTCCAGAAAAACATAAATAGGTAAAAAAAAAAGTTTTAACATTTATTCCCTACGTTTTTAAGTATCTGAATTTTTCAATTCAATAAAAAAAGGTATTTAGAAAATGCTTAAGTAATATATCCTTCTACATTTTGCTCAGCTCAGTGTTCACTTATACTATTTATTTCTGTAAAATATCTTTGTCTCTTTGTGAAATTCACTTGGCAGTGTCTTTGCCAAGTCCCAATGTGATTGAAGCATAAGTAGTGTATCGTTTCCTAGATGTTTTTATACAAACAAAAAATATACTTTACATTTTACTTTAAAGATTAGTTTATGGTACTTTTTGGATGCCACAAAAGTTGCCCTTGTGAACTGTGGGAAAATGAAACTTAAATGGCTTAGCTACCATCAAGAGTAATTACAAAATTATATCTTGCATTTGGTCTGAACCTTCAAGATGCCTAGTCGGGGAAATAGAGAATCACAAACGCTGACCATATATCCAACTTGGCAAAAAAAACGAAAGACATGTCTCCAAACTGTTGGCAGAGTTGCTGCAAATGCAAGACCATCAACATAAATTCCAATATTAAAAATGGAATCAGCTAAATTGATCGTTGCTTTTCTCTGTACCATGGTAAAGAAATGCACTTTGATTAGATTGCAATTAGAACATTTGGGCCAAACATCTGGGGGGACTACAAGGTTAGCACTTGGACTAACCACCTTAGAATAATGCATTATTCCAATTCTACCAAACTATTTATGTGACATCTTCATACGAAATTCCTGCTGTAGGTTCAAATGATTCCTAGAAATGATACACCTCTCAACCCTTGCCCGGTCTTTTCCCCTCCGCCTCCAGGTCAAAGTGTACCCTCTGGTGGAGTGCGAGCATGGGGCTGATGACGTTCTGGTGCTGGGAACCGACGGTCTGTGGGACGTCCTCTCTAACCAGGAAGCATCTGAAGCCATCACCTGTTTCCTGGCAAACTGCGACCCCGACGACCAGCACAGGCATGTTTTACTCATCACACAGCTGCAGTCAGGGCTGAACTTCCCCTCACCCCGGCCTTATTTGTAGAGGATGAACGCTGTTATCTTGTTGTAATTATGCAAATGTTCAAACATTTAGATAACTGTGATGTCAAGGAAGAGCTCGTAAGAATGTTAACAAGAGCCGTGTTCACACCAAGTACTTTGCCGTACTTAGTGCCGGCACTTAGTGCCCCGGCACTTACTACCCCAGGGCACTTAGTACAGATCGCGTTCACACCAGAATAAGTTCCCTGAGGGAAGATTACGCAACTGAGCCACTGATGTCACTTCGTCTTCTTCTGCTTTGGGTTTACTGGCAGGCCGCAAACAACTTCACGGCGTATACTGCCACCCGAAGTCCCCGGCCGGAAGTCCCCGGAGTTGAGGACTGGCTTCAGTAGAAGCTGCTGGGACTCCCAGCAGCTTCTACTGAAGCCTTCCGAGTAAATCGCCAGAACGCCGACACCTCCTCATCTCCACCGCTCCCATGTTTTATTTTGTGTTGCCATAAGTTAGTCTCTCTGCGTTTGTGCACTGGGCGAATGCTAATGCTAATAATGCTAATGCGAGGAAGGCGTTTTATCACAGCAGAATTTAACTTTATCTCCGGTAGAATTCTGATCAGGCATTAGCTCCGCCTCCTCTTTTTTCTTTTTTTCAAGCTAAGGACCCAAGATCCGCGTTTCTCTAACAGGGCTGCAAAAGAGGGGTTTGAGCAGTATGAGGCATGGCTACAATGGGTGAACTGGTATTTTGAAAAAAAAACTTCACAGACATGTTTTGTATAGGTATGGCCCTACAATATATGTTTCAAATATAGCATGATAGGTCCACTTTAATAAAATACTGTGCTGACCTTTTATATTTCTACTGCACTAGGATACGCCTTAATCATTTATCATATTTCTTAGGTACACAATGGCAGCTCAGGACCTCGTGATGAGAGCACGAGGGGTGCTGAAGGATCGAGGCTGGAGGATATCCAACGACAGATTGGGCTCTGGAGACGACATCACTGCCTACATCATTCCCCTCATGTACGGCAACAAGCAGAACTAGCCCCAGCTACGAAACGTAACCCTGCCTTTGACTTCTGCAGATCCCCTCGTCCCCTGTGCTCTTTTTAAAGTGCTTTAGTGTGGAATCCTCTGCTGAGGGATCCAAGATGTCTCTGGTCACAAATGGGATGTTTTTTTTTTTTTACCCCCTTGATCATCCTCAATCAGGATGATCTCTTTTTGTCTGGTCCTTTTTATAGAAAAAGAAACATGAAAAGCAGTGGAAGAGCTTTTTTTTTTTTCTTTCAAATCTCGAAGAAGCCATCATAAACTTTGTAGTGGGGGAAGCCTAAGGTTGGGAGCATTAGACTCATGGACAGACGTGGTGATGTGCATCTCAGGATTGCAATTACTAACTAATGCACACTATTTATAAATGTGAAAATGTAAATAATCCTAGGCGTAAAACATTCGATAAGTATGTTTAGTTTGTACAGTAAAAGAAACTAACCTGGAGACTGATGTCCTGCATATATGAATCATAAGTCCTCTGTTCCAGCTTTTTAATTAGCTACGTTCAATCATCTGCTATTCTTAGTCTGAAAAACGTGCAAATCTTCTCTGGACAGTATGTCGGCAGGTTCTCCTGATGCTGCACTTTCAATAACTTACTTATAATGAAGGAATACTGATTCCGTTAAATGAAGGAATATAAATATGAAGACAGGACCAGTTCCCTAGTACTCCCTAGGATACTAATTATAGTATTAAATCAAACCCAGATTCAAGTCTTTCTGTTCCATCCATTCTACCTCATCATTTATTTCCTTTTATTGTATATTATGCTAACTCATACTGTCATAGTCCTCTTCTAGTGGCTGTTTGCATGCGACATCAGGTGCATCGTCAGCTGCTTCCTGTGCCATTATTCGAGTTACATTGTTATACTGTACCTGCAAGATTTGTAAAAAACGTCTTTAGAGAATCTCTCAAGAAAGTAAGAACGCCTCACAGGGAACTGTGTGATAGGTAAAGTGTTGTACAAGATATATATTTTTCATATATATTAGGCTCAAAAACCCTTTCTCATGCGCTCATGTTTACCCTTTTCTCAGTATCTGTTGGATGTATTGTTCCTAATAAGAAAAACCCCAACTTTATGAATAGCAGGTGCCTATAATAAAGACAATTGTTTTGAATGTGTCACTTGAAAGGAAGTATAAGACTATCACTGCAGACAATTCAATAGACAGCAATTACCCTATGTGTCTACAATCAATATTGTTGGCTGAATCCGTGGCGTTCCATATTTTGGTTTAATTGTAGTTTTCAGCTTGTCAACATGTTGTAACCTAAAGGCTGTACGAGTGGCTCAAGCTGGTGAACAATGGAACAGAGTCATTTAATTTAAATGTAAAAATGTAAATAATGTTTCAAGTGTATACTTTTCTTGGTTCTTTTACTGTTAGTAATGTACATCTTACTGAACACTTTATTTGTACTGTTTTGGAAACCAAGGAACAGTGACAACAGATTGTGTAAATGCTCTTTTTTTCTGCTCTATTAAAAAAAATTAACCTTTTTTTTTTTACTCTGCTGTGTTATTAATAAGAAGATTGTGTACTTACTGTAAATACTCAGATACAAATACAATATGTGGATAATCCTGTGATGCTCTTAGTGAGCACACTACGTCTGTGTACAGTATGCAAACAGACTTATAGTATTTAAAAAGCATTAATGGATTTCATTTTTGTTAATCCTAAAACCAGAGCCATGACCTTCCTGTACTGTGTTTAGCTGCTACTTATGTGTTTGAATTCTAAATATTAGGATATTTGGCTGGCAAATCCTAAAGGGAATGTAAGTCTTAAAATAAGTTCTGTAGAAATATCTTGGCTTGAATCGGGCCAAACTCCCTTACACTTCAGTAACTTTAGAATAAGACCATCACCTCTTCTGACAAACTGTGTCAAGCGTGTCCCAAAGCAATATGATGAAGGGTATCAGTTCACAGAATAGCCTGACAGAAGATTTCATGGTGGTGGTGGCTGCTGCGAGGGCGTAATTTGACACTGAAGCACACACTCACTTACTCGACTTGACAAAAAAGTGCACGAGATTTGCATCCCTATTTCAACTGGTCTTACCCTTCAGTGTCTCACAAAAGCGGGAGTGACAATGAGGAATCACCTCTTCCTTTTTTGGTGCGATTCTTAAGTGCTGTGATACCAAATACCTGACATACCTGAGACCAAAGATGTAGATCAAATCACAGGATAACGCTTTCAGGGTTCATGAGATGACTGAGATATCGTATGAAAAATGCATTCCAAAGTCATGAAACCTGATTTTATGACATTATGGACCCCCTAGTAGTCTATGGTTTGGTGGGAATGAGCATGTCTTATGTGCTCTATTGTACATTAGCACATAGAGCTAGTTTTCCTTATGAAAGCCAGTATTAGGGACTTTTTCGGGTGCCACTTCTTCAAGACATATTATGCTCATTTTCAGGTTCATATTTTTATTTTGTGTCTACTGGGACATGTCTACATGCTTTAATGTTCAAAAAGCTCTTTATTTTTCACATACTTCCTGTGCTGCAGCACCTCTTTTCACCCTCTGTCTGAAACCAGAGCCCAGTCTGCTCTGATTGGTCAGCTGGCAGGTTGTGTTGTGATTGGTCAACTGCTAAGAGACATCCCGCCCCTTAGCCTATCACATACTGGGTGTTTCTCAATCGCGAGTACGCTTGCTTGGTAGCACATGTCTGCCGAGCATCTTGCTTCAGAAGCGAGGCAAGAATACTTCCTGACATTCGGAAAACAAAGAGTGGAACAGGCGAGCAGGTGTGCGTCATATGAGAGGCCCCGCCTTACATTTTCCGCCACAGATTTGGGGAAATTGGTCCGTGCGCAAAGCATTGTGGGGATTTTAAGACCGCGGAGTCTACTCATGTGCAGCCTCGAAATTTCTCCTAACGAAGTACGCCAGGCTCGATAGATTTCCAAGTATGCTGGAGATTGGAACAGTACTTCGGCGGCACTCGATGACGTAGTATGCTTGAAATAGTGGCTCTGGAGCAGCTTTACTCGCGATTGAGAAACACCCACAATGTGTTGGAGCACTAGCGTAGAGGATTTTAGCCTTTGCAGACCATTAACATGCACAAAAACGTATATAAAAAACTACTGGAAAGGCAAAAAAAAAAAAAAAAAAATTGCTTCTTTAAAGCCAGCATTTTTTACACTGGAATTATTTATAAATACAATGTTAGCTACTACCACAGATTTTGGATGAAATTGTATTGTTACAATCAGCCACGGCTGCAGACTGTTATGTGCCCAACGTTATCAGATTCTTATAAAATGTAGAATATAAATGTACGCCAAAATACAATGGCAATAGCAAGCTGAAATAGGCCTTTTTGTAACCTGTCATTGTAATTGCACAGGTGTTGTTAATAACATGGCTCTTTTATAGTCATGTATCCCAGTAAGCAATGCCAGTGAGACAGTGAGTCAGCATGCACAATACCAGGACCCTGAAGATAACGCAGCTAACAATTATTTCAATATCAACACCTGTTCCTCCCTGGGATATATCAAAAATGTTTTCTGTGAAAAAAAAGAAGCCTCATGTGGAATATCTTTTTATTTTGTCCCTTGAAAAGCATTTTGTAACTCATCAAGGCATATAAAACAAAGAATCATGACAAATGAAGCATCAAAGAGAACCTTTAAAGCAGTCTGCACATCTGACTTGTATCAGGGAGCTTAATCAGTGAGAATGTTTGCACCTGAGACCAATTAGGAGGCACTGCTGCACAGTACAACTTAATATGAGCAGGCCATTTTAACTGAATTTCATTGTATTTTTTTAACTGATATCTTTTTTTATTATCTTATTCTTTACCTATGGATTTTCTTACTAAAGTGATTGTTTCTATTGTCTAAAATAAAGCTTAAAGTCAACAAGGTACAAAAGATGGGAAGTAAAGGCTCTGAGTGTTAGCAGATATCCAGGGAAGGTTTATGGACCACCCATGTCTTCAATAATTGTAAACAATCACTTGTATTACTTGATTCATGCTATCCTACCCACATGCAAAGATCAGGGTATGATTTCCTCACACACATACCTCTATGAATGCCTACACACACTCAAGACGATAATAAAGTGCTGTCGTGGGAGTCTCACACTCCGGGTCCTCTGCAGGAGCTGAGGGCCATCTGGTCCCCACAGTCCAGCGCCGCGCCCTCCTCCTCTCAGGCCAGCTCTGATCTGGCACTCCACTCCTACTCCTGTGTGTGGTCCAGATTGTATGACGGCAATGATGACACAGTCATTCCTGTGGGCGGCTGGTTTTTCCAAGGTTACAGCACTCCCACCCCACCGTGGACAGATCTGAGGGAGATGCTGAGTGGGCCTGCAGCGAGATACTCATCTCTCGTGCTGAAAAGGTGACATGCTGCCGGGGCCGCAGCCTCTAAGACTGCTTTCAGAGGAGGACACATGCAAAAGATACTATTCTTTTTTATATTCTTTTAACCTTTTTCGTTATAGATAGCCAATCACTTTGTCAATATTTATTCCTTATGTCCAACTAACAGTTAACCTGACTTACCTAAAGCTATACAGTTTAATGTATAATACAACACATCACATTTGATATGTTGAAACCATGAAATGTGTTAGCTTCCAAGAGGAAGCACTGTGTAGGATAAAGGGAGATCAATCACATTTGATTTATTTAGCCCAATATCACAAATGTGTCTAAAGGGGGATTTACAGTTTGTACACCATACGACCCACTCTGTTCTTAAAGATCTATTGGCAGAAATAAAACGATATAGATTGCTACATTTGTAATAGTGTGTAGAGTATAGTCACATTAATCTTTGTGTAACCTAAGAAGGAGGGTAGGCCCTCTTCAAAAGATTCCATCATGTTTCTACAGAACTGACTAACCAGAGAAGGCCTTTCACTTTTTTACATTAACTGAAGGCCACCATAGGTTCTCGACATGCCTGGAAAGGTAGTTGTGAGCAGAGTGGTATTCAGTCAATTAAATTCCAATGCCACAAAATCCTACACACTGCTTCTTAAAACAATGAATCAATGTTTAAAACACTGATTATCAAAACGAATGCCAGAAATGGTGAAAAGCAATCATCAAAATTCTCAGAGCCCAAGGTGATCATTTCTGGTTGTTAGTTTACCCAACCAAAAGCCTAAAAACCAAAGGATAAATGTTAATGTTGCATTAATTAATCAACAGTAATTGATTGGCAATTGTTATCAACTGACTCATCGGTATTTTTCACAAAGATAATGTTGGAAATTTGGTGATAACCTTTACATATACAGTCTATGGTGATAACTTATGTTTTATTGTGAGAATGCGTTGGTTTATTTGGTCATAAATTGTAGTTACTTAAATATTCTGTATTTTTTATTGATGGTGGGTCAAACAATGCATTTAGACTGAATCCCTTTGTGTCATTAAGGCTTTGATGGTAAATTCCCACTCTTCTTATGTTTTATAGACTAATCTATTCAGTTATTTGAGGGTATTTACATTATGATAAACAGACATTACACTACAAAGAAAATAATTGTTTTATAAACCTTTATTTGACAAACGAAAAACAAAGCACTTTTTTGGCCTTTTGCTTGGAAAATGACCCTTACTGACAAATTGTTTTCAATAGATTTTCTGACAATCAACTCTGCACTAATTCAAACATGTTGCACTACAGAGGCGGCATGTGCGAAGGTATTTGGAGAACACACATAAGGGTCAACTGTCCTGTCAGGATGGGTGCGGCTGCTTCAGTCAGTGGTGCAGCTGTGATACCCATCTGAGCGGGCATTTTCCACCGGGGGCTCAAATTAACTCGCTTTAGGGCTTCGGCTGCCTGAAGTATGATTTATCTGCAGGCCGGCTCAAATGAGAGCTTTGACACAAGATGGATGAGGACAGGGGCTGCCTCTGAGCTGCTCACTGTTCCATAGACTGGCTCTCCTCACAGTCAGGATATGATAAATGATGTTTGGTTTTACCCTGGAGGCCGGATCACTTGTACTTCTAACATTAGACAGACTCTTATGTAAATATATGCAATGCAGACCTGTAGGACTGCTGCTCAACAGGCACCGTTTTTCAACCTAGGTGTCTCTCCGGAACAGCATTTATAGTTTGATATCAGCACAGATGCTACTGGGCAAAGCCGTGTCCCATGATGATGAACATAACTCTGCCTAACACACTATCAAGTGTGAACTCATACATATTTCATGGGAGTCTTCTCGGAAGGTCAAACGCAGGATTCAATCTTCAGTCAGTCATTGAAACAGAGAGGGGCGGGCTCTCATCTGGGCTGTAGGGAGTCTGAACTCAAAGACTGCGGCCCCTGCACGGTTTCATCGACCCTGGCCCCTGCAGGCAATCAAAGCTCATTACCCACTCTGCTCCCCACCCCCATCACGAGACCCCTGACTGCCCATACTAATGTGATACCGCGGAGCCAGATGCTGTTGGGCAGCAGAGGGAGGATTTCAAAAGGTTAACCCTCAACGCATGACCCACATCAGGCTGCACTCCCAGACCTCTGAGGACACCACTGCCTGTGGGGGGGAGGTCATGTGGTGTCTGTCTGTGCGTGCACACCCATGGAGTTCAAATGCTAAACCTCATCATCCAGATTTAGCATAATAATCAGATTATTACCAACAGCACAGCACAGATTTATGTCTCTGAGCTCATCCCTGCATATAAGAGGTGTTTAGGTGCAACACTCTCTGCTCCAGTGCGTGCTGGTATGCAGCATTATCAACAAAGGAGAGCCATAAAGCCAGTATATCATAGCAGATTTATTGCAGGATACCTCTGTGGGCAGCAGGAGCCACGTCACTCCTCTCCTCTTAGCAACAGCACTGTTGACCTACATGCTTTCTACACAGCAAACTCCGCCTGAGGTGCTGAAAAACTATGCAAATCCATACGATATCGACTTCTTCGTGCATTTTTTTAAATGTGCATACACATTATGGAAACTTGCATGTCGGATTCCTAGCTAATACATGCAAGATTCGCCCTCCTGCCTGCAAAAAAAGCACCGATTCAAGTGGAAATGATGTAAAATTAAAACTGCATACAAAGTGTTTTTATTCTCCACAATCGTGCACTATTTTATTGGATGAAACATGAAACAGCAAACGGGTTCAGTTCAAAAAGCAGTAACATTACAGCTGAATATTTAACATGGTGCGACACTAGCGTTGTGCATTACCTGTTTAAACCGAATAACAGCGTTGTGAGCGGGGCTTTCTTTTTTCCTCGGCCGAAGTGGAGGCACCAGCACTAGCAAGGCAGTAGATTGCGCAGTCATCTCCATAGCGGGCAGTGTCACAACCCAACCAACAGCACAAACTACTACCTCAGCCAGTGCATGGTGAAAGAGCGAGGCGAAGACGACGACATTAGAAGAAAAAGACGGAAAAAATGTCGAAAGAAATGCACCGTCTGGACTGTACAGCGACATTCCCATGCTGACTGTCCGTCCTCTCTTCTTCTGTGCAGACTTGAAATAAGAGGGAAAACCCGCCCAAGCAGACCTGCTCCCTCCGCGCTCTTCCTCCTCCCACTCCTATTCCTCCTCCTCCTCCTATTCCTCCTCCTCCTCCTCCTATTCCTCCTCCTCCTCCTCCCCGTCTTCATTGCAAACCACAAAACGGTCCCTTCCCCTCATATGACCCAGTAGATCATCCGAAACTCGGACCCGGGGATCTTCATGGGACATGTAGGGGAGCCGAGGGGTCCCTAAAGCATGGGAAGGCTATCTATGTCTGCTGCATGGGAAACGAGCCCAACGTTTAAAGTGGAGCTGTTTTCTATTCCTGAGCTTCAGTCAGCTATAACCCCACCTACTGTTCAGTACAAGGAGATATACTTCCACACATGTTCAAAAAAAATTATCTTTTAAATGTCCCTCAACTTCAAATGTGGATACAATATCAAAACCAGGAAACTACAATAAATATGTGTTAAACTTCTGTAACACAAAGGCTTAATTACAATCTGCAATATGAATGGTGTGGTATTTTGGGAGTTATATAGGTCTGTTCATGAAGTAACTAACAGCCACTAACTATATAGATGGCAGTATTGCTAAATTATGACTAAGCACAACTCAAAAGTGTGGAGAAATTAACAATATAATAATTGTATGGTGATATATTTAGATTAAGTGCATCTTATTAAATCATTTTCCCTATGTGAGCTGGCTTGTTTCTTAGTTGAAAACGGACTAATTCACGTTTGTCACTGAACGATTTGAATAGTAGACGTAGTCACAATGACATCATTGGTTTTGAAGCCTCATGTTGGGCATTTTAGCCGACACCATCTTGTTTTTTGGAACAAGCATTGACACAAGAGGGTGTAGCAGAGTACCACAGTGTTGAGCAACACATTTTAAGATGTTAAAATGTTCCTTTTCCTTTTATGATCTAAAAACAAACCGTGAAAGAGTTACATTTGTAGGACTAAAACTCGAAGAGCACCTAGAATGGCCTTTATTGAAACCTGTCAATCACAAATGAACCATTCCCCCTATCTACTTAAAATAAATACATTTCCTAAATAAACATTATCCTGTATTGAAGAACACTTTAATCTAGCAGGTCATTAGCTAATTTGAAAGTGGAGCCATTATTAATCCAGGACAACTTTAAAAAAGGGAATTTATATGCCTAAATATTTATGTTTTTCAAGATGGTGCGTTAATGAACTTAACATGCATTGTAACTGAGCACACTCGGAGCACAGAGCTGATCGTAGAATTGTCCCATTTATTTTATACAGACAGGTACATCCCTTCTCAGATGGCTGGCTATAGATGACATGGAATGTTACAGTAAGATTTGTTTTCTTGCATAAAATCCTTACTGTTGAAAATGTTGGAAAAGTTTAAGTGTTCATTTTTAAGATCAAGAAAGCCCCAGTTGTTGCATTTTTTAGTTAATTACATCATCAACACTATCACCACACACTGTACATCGATTCCGCCTCATCAGGAGAATAAAACAAACAGAGGCAACACTGCAATTTTTTTTCAAATCTCTGTAGTTAACTCAAGAGTGCAGTCAGTCTGAATGAGAATGGAGGGGGCAGATGAGTAATCGGCTCACATGAGAAGCATACGATGATGCGCATGAAGGTCGGGGGGCGTTGGCCTCATTGGATCTCTCTTCGTCAGGGGTCACTTCATGTCACTGTAGATGGGGCTCACGTTGAGTTCATGTCCGTGCACTTTTGAAGCACGTGGGTGGAGAAGACACATTCAAGATTTCTTTGTTATAAAAAAAACAAATTTGAGTGAGCCTGGTCAGGACTCTCCGTTCTGGACTCTGGACACAGGTGGCTGCATAAAGTCTTTAAAGGGCCCCAGGGCCTCCTTCAGGGCCGAGCTCACCTCAGTCGAGGAGCATGTAATGCACTCTACAAGTGTCGGGTACAGGGCGATCACTTGAGCCCATGTGTTGCCATCCACTGTAGACAGTAAACAAGAGAGAACAAGAGGGAAGAAAATACAAAGGGGGGAGTGGGGAGGGGAGGAAGAAGAGAATATGAATTGTGATGGAAGGCAATCAAAGAAATAATTTCCATCATGAAATTCCCACAGGCGTACGGAAATGAGTTTTGCTCTGAATAAAGGGCGATGTAGTGCAAACATCCTGAAGGGCACTTCAAAAATGTAATTTTCAAATGCCTCACTTCAGAACGATTGCGGTTAAAATAATGATTTCTAGTAATTGACCTTGCTGGAGACGTAAACAGCTCCACCCAGATTGGAGATAAAAACTCATTTGAAAAACGGTCCCAACTGTACTCTGACACATTTAGCTGAAATGAATAGATGATGTTTGTATCATAGTGTCACCTCTTCCAAAGATCTATTTAATCCATTTCAAAAGTTTGATACTCACCATTCTCTGGCTGTGTCTTTTTAAGCGAGTCCATCAAAGTGCTGATGGCTTTCAACACAAAGATAATCTCCGTCACTTGTTGCCTAAAAAGAGAAATACCAAAGACCTTCATTAGCTACACCTACATACTGTACAAAAAACCTGAAGATGTTACAGTTAGAAGAATTTTGTGTTGCTCAAAAGATATAAGCTAACAAAGGAGATGTGGATTTAAGGTATTTGACCACTATGACTATGTTCAGAAAGAAATAAAGCATGTGTTCGGCACTTTTATTGAACGACATATTTTAGTTTCTTAAAATGTGTGTGTCTGAATTTAAATAACCTTGCAATTGCTCTTCATATGTATTTTCTAATTATCCTATTTTTCTCAACCCCCCCCCCCCCACCACCGTCCTTTAGTCATTTTCTGTACTAATGGTGCAATTTCCCCATGGGCATAATTTAACTTCTATCATGTCTTGAGGAAAAAGAAAAAATGCAGTATGAAGCATGACACCGAACCCTTTAATGTGGTGCCAGTTTGTAAAAGTGGATAAGTACAGTGGTTTTTGTGTTGTTTACAAAAAGAGAAAAGGACAAGTGATGGATGCAGGGCTGAAGCTCGGTGGTCTTTTTTCTTTCTTGCGAAATGTCTCAGGGTTAATGATGACACTAACAATAAACAGTATTATGGGGTACGTTTCTGGTGGAAAATCAGTTCAAAATCATATAAAAAGATGTTTTTTGCAAAAGCAGGTGCAAGATTCATATTAAGAGGTGTATGGTTGGGTGTACCTGGGCAGGGGGCAGCGTCCGCTCAACCTCTCGTCCTCTACGTAGCGTCGGAGAACATCCTGGGACCGCTTGAGGAGCACAGACAGCGCCATGCGAGAGATGTAGCCCTCCTGTGGAGTGGACACCTTGTTGCTGAAGGAAAACTGCAGCAGCGTCTCGAAACACACCTTAGAAAACTCCTCCCTCATCCTCACATCGATCTCGGCCTCTGTCACGAGAAAACACTTTACATATGAGACGTTCTGCTGAGGCTGCTCTCCAGAGTGATTTACAATGAGGGCAGACACAGGGCTTTGCACAACACATGAAGAGTTTGACAGCAGCCATTGTTAGTGATGAGCCACAGGGAGGGCCCAAGGACTTAATAGTTTCAGTGTGCGGCCACCCTGCCGTCCCGTGAGTCGCAGAAACACAAAACAACAGAGCTGAAGTCAAATGCAAAAGTGACATCTTACCTGTAAATGAGGGCGACTGCGAGTGAATGGAGCCTTTATTGAGCATGGCCATTATCTGGCCAACAAAGTCTTTGGGGATGAAGTTGGCAAACGGTAAAATCTCTGTGCTGATCAGCTGGACCACCTAAAATAAAAAAGACACAATGGGTCACCTTCAGAATCCAAATCAGAAACAGGTTTATTGCCAAGTAGGTTTACACATACGAGGAATTTGCCCTGCTGTATTATGTTATTATAACATTAAAATATAGCAATATTTACATGGAATATAGAGGAAATATAGATACACCCGTAAAAATAAAGTATAATACAATTAAATATGTGCAGTATTGGTATGTTTCCCATTTCGGAGGGTTGTGCAGGTCTGACAGTATTCAAATGTGTGCATTAATGTAAGGCATAGAGTCTATGAAGTGGTATATATATATAATAAAGAGACACTGATATACTGGATGCTAGGAAAGTATTTACCTCTACATCAATGGCTTCATTCTTCTGAAACTCTTGGATAGAAACGTTATCTGGGGGTGTGCTATAAATGGAAAAAAACAACGAAATAATGAGTTTGGTACCTTAAAAAGGTGCGTATTCAACCTTATATTGCCTGAATCTGTACCTTTTGGTAAAAAGAAAGTCTTCAAAGGCATTGGCCAGCTCCGGCCACATAGTGTCGAACTTTCCAGACGAGGCGTGCTGACGCGCCACCGGCAGCCCGATAGACAGCACCTTGAGCAGAGATGAAACGGCCAGCTTCCAGGTGCTCTCTGATGGACAGGCGTACTTCAAACCCAAGGGCATTCTTAAAGTCTTGAATGTGAAAGGGGAAACAAAGGAGAAGACGGCAATTACAAAACATCTTGAGACTGAAACACAGAGAATGGAGGTAAAATATATCAAACGAAATGCAGCTGAAAACCTTTCATCTCCTTCTCTTTTAAAACTGAAATGTGGAGAAACTGTTATTTATATAGCTAACATCAAAGTCAGGACATTCTCTTCACTAGCAGTATTCATTCTACAGAACGAAAAAAAATAAAACATATTTTTTGACAACGTCCTCTTCTGAGAGAACAGCTGGGCTCCCTTAGGTTGGGATTTTGCAAGCATTGCCTTCTTGTTTTGGAGACGAAAAAGGATGGGAGCCAGATTTGGATTTGCCTATGGGGAACCTTTAGTGCTTTGGTTTTAGATTTCTTACAAACAGACTATGGGAAAAGTGCGTTTAAACACAGGTGTTAGAAACGAGACGGTCAACTTTGAGAAAAATTAAGGATTTCCATGACTTGCACTAAGGACATATTTCAGAAAATGCTGCTGATCTTGTGCCGCAACTTCACTTTACACTTACCTTATGTAATATTTCAACCTTAAGATCGATACTATCAAGTCAGAGAGACAAGTGAAGTGAAAGTTGCCCAGAGGCAGATGGACATTGACAGATTCCTTTTAGACAGCAAACAGAATTAACTAATGATTTCTAAATATACTAAACGTTATGCATACAAATTATCTGTATTACATTTTACTTTAGACAAACATCCCTTTGGAAATTAAATCACAAGATCCAGTCAGTCAATTCACCACCCATTGACGGTTTGCCGTTAGAAGAAATGGCATGACACAAACAATTATGAATACAGACTATTCAATCGCATAGTTGTCTATAATCAAGCTGAATTGAATGGGACACTTTATCAACCTGTAGGTCTGTCACTATGAGCAACTAGATACATGCAGTCATTTGATCCATTGTTTATATAAACTAGTGTTTACAGTGCAGCAAAAAATAACACAGGGTTTAAAGAATTGGTGGTTTGCCTTAGTCAGCATATGTAAAACACCTGCTTTGACGTCATTGAGGGTATGCCAGAAGATCAACTTGCCTAGGAGGTTTCTTAGGAGTGCAGCAGCAATGTTCTACCGTGTGTAATTCTGGGTCAACAAACTATATAATAAAACACCCAATTGTATGACTGAACAGGCTTCAACAACAGCTTCTGCTCAATGGGCTGCCAGAAGGAACAGTTGAGAAAGAAAACTTAACAAGTCACGGTTCATTTGGGCAAGTGCTCAACATTTTGACATTGTACACTCGACAATGCACATGTAAACTAACTTTAACAGACGCTTTAAAATTGACAAAAAGTGTGAGATTGTACATCCCAACTTTTAGTTTTGTTGCTTTTGGTACAATTTGTCAGAATGATAGTCTTGGAAAACATTTCCAAAACTGTGCCAGGATTTTCTTGCCCACGATGACCCTATCTTGGTGACAATACCTTGATGATGTTCTGCAGAACTTTCTCGTTGATGACAGCTTTGTGGCACGCCGTTTTATGGTGCAGGTCCACCACCACCTCCAAGGAGCGCTCAGCAAAGGGCACGTAGTTTAAGGCAACCCATTCTGCCTGCGGGGCAAGAGCATTGAAGAGAAACAGGATATTTAAGTCGGACTCATCTGAAAACCTTTGTTTGTACTTATAACCAGAACCACATTGAAAGCAGTTTTTTAAAGGCACACTTTGTATACGTTTATGAGTAACACAGAATTTGTTTTTCAGGTTTTTCGTTTAGTTTATTAGGCTTACCCAAGCTGACATGTTACAGCCAAACAAATGACTTAATGCTACAAAGTGTGTCTTTAAGAAATATTAACAAAACCACACATGTGCGTATGAACATCACCAAAAAACACAAAATCAACTGAAAATGGAGCTGCACAGGGGCTGTGCACACAGACGCATAACCACCAGTTAGTGGCAGGCAGAGAGGGGGGGGGGAGCATGGAGTGAGGAGACGCAGATGAGACGTGAGAGCCGACCATGCGGTGTGATATCTCATCTACCGCAGAGGGAGGCTCGCCACCTTTCAGCACAGCTTAGTAAAACTATAGAGGGGAGGGGGAGGGGGGGGGGGCTGAAGGAGATGATGACGGAACTCACCGGTGCAAAGAGCTGGATCTAAAATGGTTATCCAGTGAGAAACAGAATGAGAGAAAATCGCAATTAAACTGGTGTTTCGGTTGTAACCCATTTGCAGGAGATTCTAACCAGGACTGAATTAGGGGAACACTCCTATATGGTGTCCGACAGGTGCTGACGTGCTACAACGCTCAAAAACACTTCCATTATGCACTGCAAGTTTCAAAAAAACAATGCTAATCTGCCAAAACACATTGAAATGAATGAATATATTTACCAAATTGACAACACATGCGCAGCGTTTACTAAAGGCGCTGCACAAACGTAATGCAGCAAATACAAAACACAACCAAGCTCAAAAGACAACGGAAAAGGGGACCAACAGTTACAGTTTAAAATCCCCGAGCTTCAACATTGTTTTCTAAACGCTGCGCATGTGTTGTCAAGTTGGTGAAGATGTTCCTCTATTTGCATTGGCACTTTTGTGTTTTTATATTTGCATAGTTTCTGATGCTGCCAGGCGTTTCTCTTAAATGGAAATGTTTTGGGCGGTGGTAGCGCGTTTGCACTTGTCGGCCACCGTACTCTTAGCACCAAAAGCCAACGAGGCATTATAAAGACCACCCAAAGCATTTGTTTGGCTGGGTGGAAATGTTGTTTGACGCTCTCAATTAAACAACTTAAACAGATTCAGATTCTGAGGGCCAAGTCTGGACCCCACATGCAGGACTAACAGACTGGTACTCAGGATGTCAGACAGGAAAATGTGTGGCGCTAACATTTCTCTGTACCAGACTGCAACTCTCAGCGTTTCCCTGAAGACATAGCACCTGCTGGATGTTGTAAGTTTAGGCAACAACAATGAGTAAGTAAGATATCAGTGTTGTGATAAGACTCCTCTGATCTTAAGAAGAAAGGAGAATTGTTTGTGGTTTTATAAATAATGTAGTCTTGCTTAAGATCACTGGCAAACAAATGTGTTCTTTAAATGACTTTGAACTGTGTTTGAACTTAAAAGTAGTGAAAGATGTCTCTGGTGTGCTGCCAGCAGGATGTAGCACGAGGAAGGGAAGTGAGGAAGAAATGGCTCGGGGCCACTAATGGGGGTCCTGAGGAACCTGTCAATCTCCCTGAGGGCCGTGATAGGGGCTTCATAAGGACAAGACTAAAGGGAATGGGAGCAGGGGTGCTTCATGAACATCAAAGAAGAGGGATGATCTTGTAGAGGATGGCTGGAGAGAGAAGCTCAACGAGTAACAGAGTACACCATCCAACATTTTTAATGAAACAAACTGTAAAAAGGACGTAAATCGCAAATGATAACCAAGCAGTTAAACGGCCGATTCTGTTTCCTCGTACCTGGTTGTATTTGGCATTGGCCACGTGTTTGGTTTCCATCCTGCCGTACTGAGGAGGCTTGCAGGAGAACTCCACGAAGAGTAGCAGCTGTTCGAAGATGGCCGGGTACATGACCTGCAGGTTCTCCGGTCCCACACAGATGGCCTGCAGCAGGGAGGGAAGGGAGGAACAAACACTGCTGACATCCACCACGGGACTGCGTATTGCATCATTTAGCACACTGACACATTGTTTCCTGGACTGAGTTGACACTGAATGGGAAGAAATAACTTTGGCTCGACAGGGAAGGTAAGGGTCTGCTTTTACCAAAGACATGGTACTCATTTAGAGTCATAACTTCAGTTAAAAAGGTACAAGAAAAAGCTTTGTTCCGATTACATTCACTATTTCAGTCCAATAAAAACATTGCTCACATTTTGTGGGTCCTATGTCTCAAATGGAAGGATTTGCTTTGCTTTTATATAACTGTTTGGTGAAGTACAACCAACAATTTATCACCCTAAAATTATGACATTATCAGAATAATTAAAATAGTAATTAGTTGCAGCCCTTAAGAAGTTATTTGTAGTATTGCGATATATAGGTTAAGCTGCTCCTACCCCGGGATTAGGGGATAACTATGTTTTCTTGCTATAATTTATCTCCTTGGCTCTGTCTTTAAAGTCTAGAGATGGACAGGAAACTTGGAGAGAGGAGGATGAATTCAACAAAGGGCTCCTGCTGAATTCAAAGTGGAGACCTCATCATCTTCGACCATAACTCAACATAATGGACAATAAATGATAAGAGCCTTTTTTCACCCTTATTCTTATTTTAACACATTTCTGCTTTGCCCACCTTCTGCAAGACATCCAGCGCGGTGAGCACAGCCTCCTGCAGGCTGGTGAGCACCGCCTCAGTGTAGGAGGGTAGGATGAAGGGCGAGGCGTCGCTGCTGATGGGCACGGACACGGCCCCGTGGAGGATGACCCCCAGCTTCTTCAGGTCTTCCATACTGAAGTTGGATTTGATGTGCTGGTAGAGCGCCGGGAAAATCTGGATCAACGCTGTGAGGAAGGGCTGGCTGGGGATGAAGGAGAACTTCTCCGTGGGGCCGCTGGGGGGCCGCGTGCTGTCCGTTCCTGTTCGATACCACGTGTTCCAAGCCGACCACCACAACGCAGAGTCCTCTAAGGCTGACTCCTCTCCAGGGGGAGGGGCCTGCAGCTCGGCGCCGTTGTACCGCGTCAGCCGCTCGACTAGAGAGTCCGAGCGCACCAGGGGTCTGCCGGGGCCGTACGCCGAGAGGGGGTCGATGAGCACAGGGGGGACGCCGATAGCAGTGAAAGCGTCCCCTGCTTTGTCCCAGTCTCTAACAGGCGTGACGATCTGGAGGATCTCCTGGAAGCTCTTGAGGGCCGCCAGGGACACCTCGTTGTTTTTGCTGAGCGCCGCCGACTGGATGTGGTTCAGCAACACCTCCCAGGCCTCGAAGAAATCCCCTGCAGATACACAGCACGATGATGGAGGGGTGTGAGACTGACAATTAGCGGCATTACTGGCAGTTCATATTTGCTAATTCATATTTTTTTATATTTTCACTTACTTTATAATGCTGCTACTTTTGTTCTTATTTTTAATACCATGCATGTGTATTTATTAGATTTTTATCTGCACTGCGCTCTTTCCTGTTAATGATGTTAATGGTGTGTGATGAATAAAGGATTTCTGATTCGGATTCATGTTGTACATAAAGTGCCACAAATAGCACTTTGATCAGAAGTTAAAGAGGACACATACTGACAACTATACTTAGAACTGCAGGTCACAGTTGTCTGTTAATGTTATCATTATGAAAATGTGCCTATTTAATTAGCGGCACTACTGGCAGTTAATATTGGCTTAACATGTTTTTTTATATTTTCACTTTCACAGGTTTTGAAACCAAGATAACACATTGAAGTTAAAGAGGACACATTCTGACAACTATACTTACTGTTTCTATTTTCATCATTATGAACATTAGCCTATTTTCAATTACATAAATGTACCCCAGGAGGCCCATATGATATGCTACTGCCAGCAACAGTAATTACTTTTATCTCAGCTATATGTAGGAAGAGCAGAGTCTAAGTGATTAACTGTAGTTGGCTGGAATGTGTTGTATATTAGGAGTCACCTGACCTCGGCTGAGCTGTTCAGAGGGATGAGTGCAGTTAATGAGGAGCTCATGTTGTATCATACTTATCTCTGTGGAATATTAATCCTGTCCACATGGGGCTCAACATGAATGGATGTGTGGTAATAAATCAGTAAAAACAGCCTGAACCTTTGCTTCGCCTGACAGACATATGAATACATTTGAATATGTAATTGCTATTGTTTACAGTTCCGTGGTGGCAAACTGCAGAAGTGTGGCATACCTTATGTACAGCAACATCACATAAAGGGCTTGAGTACCATATCAGATGAAGCCTGGCTCACCTAGCTGCTGGAGGAGGTACCGCCTGGTGTTGAAGATGCGTGCCACCCCGGCTAGTGTCAGCACCCACGTCTCCGCCCACTGCTTTTCAGCGGTGTCACGTGAGTGGTGGATGAGGATGTTCCCGCCGCCAGACTCGATCTTCTCCTTGTCGGCCGTGGTGGAGGATGTCCTCACGCGGCCTAGCAGGTGGAACAGTACCTGATGGTGACATGAAGAGAGTTCAACCGTCAGAAAGAGATTAGGAGACAGCCTTTTGAGGTCTATAATCATTTAAATTAAGATTGTAAGTACAAATAAAAAATGTGTTTGTGTGCCAGGCTTGAAGCAATGTTTTGTAGCCGCCGCATAGTAAAATTACAACTCCTGCAATTGGGCTACTATTTCCCATTGACTGGAAAGCGCCGTCTGTAAACAAGAGTACGGTATTTTGAGGTAAATCAAATACCCAGTAAATTGCACTAGTAGACAAATCCAGAGGTATTTTTCCTCTACGGCGTGGTGCAGGAATTAAACCTGGACATTATCTAGGCTTTTAGCACTTCTGACCTCCCTTGTCCCGATGTCAATGACTTTTTGATTATATTTTTGGTTAGATTCCCAAATTAAGGTCTGTACTTAATACAATTTCAGTCAGTAAACACTCACTGGCGTCTAAAGCTCCTACGCATCTTTAAAACAGGGGTTGCTGATAAAGAAGATCCAGGACAGATCAAAGTAATGTTGCACTCAAAAGTCAAGACATTTTGGTTGCATGAACCACCAAGCAACTCTCATAGGAAAGAACAGAGCCGCTCCTCTGACTCTGTACTCAGTTATTTTTATACATCTTTGATTATTCAATACAATTAAATATCATTTACAACTCCTTGGGTGTTACCTTCCAGACCACAATGTGCCATGTGGGCTGCTGCAGCAGGGTCCCGTGGGCGGCTATGGTGGAGAACATTGTCTGCCCAGCGCTTTTACGCACAGCAGGCCGGGGGTCCACACACATCTCGCCCAGCTTGGCGTACAGACAAAGCCACAGGCAGTCGAAGGGGGGGGGCGGGGTGGAAAGGCCTGTTCAGGGTCTCTCCCTTCTCCTTGGCCTGCTTCTGCAGAGCCTCCTCCTCCCTCTCCAGATCCTGTGTGATGGCCTCGCCTCTTTGGAAGAAGTAGTCTGAAATGTTCCACTGTGGGTGAAAATGGGAAGTGGGGTTAAGGAGTGCGGGCATTAATTGGAGAGGAAGGTCGGTAAAACGCTGCTGGCAGTTTTGCTATCATATTACCATAAAGTAATCTCGCAGGAACAGCCACACTCCCAAGATAAATAATTCCGCAAACCACAGATCAATATTGGGTTTTGCATGTCCTGAATACTGTAGAGAGAATCTATAAAATGTCTGCAGAGTGCTTCAGTGCTGTTGAATTAGATCAAATAATGCAAAACAAGGAATTATCAACTTTAATACTATTGGAAAAGAGACGGACCCAACCTTTCACAAACAAGTCAAAAATACACTGTAGTAATATAAGGCAGACATTTTGTTTTACTATTTATTTAACCATATTCTTGTTAGCGTAGCCTTGCTACAAATTATAGTAACACACAGTTACACTTGAGAATTGACACCTATTAAACTTAAATTGAAACAAAATCAAAATGCGTGCTTTTTCCTTGAGCCAGACATATTGATTATAATAATCTGCAGCAAACAAATCTATTATTGATATTGGTATATAAATATTTTGGCATCCGGCTGAATTACAAATTCCATACCAAATCTTGTGAGCTAACTGCAACAGTAGATTAGCTCCTCATACAGAAAAGGAACCAGCTTTTATATGATTAGTAGAAAGGGGATGCGTTTGCTTATCAGTTCTGGACTATAGCGATGTGATTGATAAACATAAAACCTTAGACTTGCTCTATCTTTGACTATGACCTTGTTACCTGTATAATCATTTTGTTTGGTCTTCTCTTGCAGAGAGGCAGGAGAAATATTGATATTTTCTTATTTACAAAGTCGTTACTGGGTATCCGCCATATATCACAATAATACTGGACCATATCTAACCCACTCAAGTGATTGGCGTATGAGTAAGACCCCCTGAGCTCGTTCTGATCTTGGAAAATCTGTCTTTCCTTTAGTTTATATTGCATAATTTGACCTATAGCCTCTAGATCAGGGGTGTCAAACTCAAGGCCCGGGGGCCAAATCCGGCCCGCAACTTCATTTTATGTGGCCCGCAAGAGCTTGCAAAGAATATGATACGTTTATTATATGGTTACATGCCGCTTTACAGAAGCACGTTGCCAATAAACTACATGTCCCACAATGCATGCGCACTGAAGAGACTTGCAATTATTTGCCCTAGACTTTTGCCTTCAGACGTAGTTAATTATGAAGTTATTACCCTATCCGATAATAATCCAATGCAGAGGCAATAATGTCATAGAATACATTATTTTATATATATTATATATTTATATAATCTTAAAGTAAACTGGCCCTTTGAGTGCAACCATAATGCTAATGTGGCCTGCGATGAAATTGAGTTTGACACCCCTGCTCTAAATGAGTTGACCATATGTTTTACTGAGCATCTTAGCAGTAACCCCGAGTGTGTGTCTGAGCAAAACACTAAAATAAAAACGTCTACAAGACAAGGTATCTCACCAGTAGGCCAATGGAGGTGAGGCTGATGTTGAGCTCCTGGTTCTGGAGGCCGAAGCTGCCGGCTACATCCACTACGATCTGGAGGCACGTGCAAGGCATTGTGGGTAGGAAGTCTGTCACCACCAACTGCAGGCACTGGAAAGCTGTGCGGATTAAGGACTCGCTGAAGGGGAAAAATAAACAAGGCACGCTTCGGTTGAGGTCAAATTCATGGATTATTCGCAACAGATATTTAGGCTGATTCCCTAGATTTGTCCATCTCTTCCTCCTTCTCGGTTCTCTTACCCTTGATCATTGCGGATGGCCCCGATGACTCCCAGGACGAGGGGCCAGCCGGGCCCCAGGCCGTCTCCCTGGCTCTGCAGGATCTGCAGGACACTCTCCAGCTGTTTCTGCCGGATGTCTGCATGCAGCACGTTGGACAACTCCTTCAGGGGGTTCAGCAACAGGAGCTGCAGTCGCTGGGGGACAGAGAGAGGAAGATGTTGACCGATTTACCAGAGATAAAAGAGTCATCTAAAACATTTGATTTAATACAGTTTTGGGGAGACATACGGGTTTAAACCGAATAATGAGAGATTGCTCAATGCTGTTGACTGCAAGTTAATTGTTGATCACTTTTTTGGCAACAGTTATTTTTTTAAGTCATTTCAGATATCTCTGTGCTTTTGCAGACGGTTGTTAAATGTGAGTCATAACCGTCTTTTTTGTATTTGTTCTAACACAATGGATTAGTTGCATAAACCCAGTCCTCTGAGTGGCAGGGATGACACACAGACAAGCTAAAAGAGCTACATAACTAAAAGAGTATGGAAAAATATAATGAAAGCAGAAGCTTGAAAGTGAAGCAAACTAATCGATTTTAATATAAAGTAGTCATTACAGGCATTTTGGTGCCAATATATAAAATACATTTTATAAGAGTTAATATACTCAAGGAAAGCCGTCTGGAAACTTAAAGATGGGTATTCAAATATCTTACAACTTTTTTGGGGTGATTGGTTGTTATAAATATTTAACATTAAAAGGTCCCATGTCATGCTTTTCTGGTTATTACCCGTCCCCTTGTGTGTTATGTAGCTTTTTATGCATGTAAACGGTCTGCAGAGTCACAAACCCTCAAAGTACACCCTGTAGCGAGTAAAACCCTAACAAAGAAAAGACCTGTCTATGCTGCCCCAGAACGCCTCGTTGGACATTTCTCTTTTTCTTCCTGGGTACAGTGACGTGCCCATACCCAAATGGACCCATTGGTTCAAATGGACCAATCCGTGGAGCCATTACGTTAACACACACACACACTCAATCTTTTCTCAGCTGCAGCTCTGCCGATTTCTCCTCCCTGAGACGGCGGGACGCGGCGAGGCTGTGAGTCGGTGTGTGAGCACACACACAAACTCCCAGCCAGGCTGCGGGTGTGTGTGTGTGTGTGCTCGGGCTGGTTTCGGGCTGGTTTCGGGCTGGGTTTCGCTGTGTCTCGCTGTCTCGCAGACGGCCACTGGGCTCATAGGGAGGGGGGGCAGGAGCTCCAACAAGCCGTGTAGGACAGAGAGTGAATACACATACTTTACAGAGATGCTGTATGAGAAACCAATGTGAGTTTGGAAAATTGCACAATATAAATCTATTTTAGTATAGCTCAACAATGGAATCATGATCAGTAGAAATGGCCATGACATGGGACCTTTCAAATGAATTTCCACTGCAGGATTTAGACAATGAGTCTGACTCAAATGTCTCTCTTTTTCTACCTTTTTTTGAATAGATGCATTATTTAACATTAGTAGAGTCGTGGGCATACTGCACGAAAGGCATTGAAGAAGTGATTGTATTGTGCATTTCCCACAGTGCACTGCAGTCATTGCTGGTATGGCTCTGTGCTGTTTCCATTAACCTCCACACAGTTCTCCTGCCCTCTTTCAGATAAGCTCTGCGCCGTTCCCTTTATCTGTCTGAGTAGGTGAAGGTCACAGTCTGCGTTTGTGAGTGACAAGAGAGAGTGACTGTGACATTTCTGTTTCCCACACTTTAAGCATTTGGCACTCTCTTATCTATCCTGACATAAACTGTGACGGTGGAGGAGATTTCTCAAATGTCAGCATTTGAGAAATCCTAATATTTTTAGAAGTGAAACCCAGAGAAAATACACCCATCTTATAAATACTCCCTACACTGTTCATATTATGGATAAGGGCTAAGAGCAGAGAGGTGACCTGGAAGATGTTTAGTTCAGTTTGTCCTCAATGTTGATACATATAACTTCATAAAGCAAGCAACATCCCCACCATTTAACCATAAAACCCCTCGTCCTTAAACATTTGCATATCCCCCTTTTACACTTCCTTTTGCCCTCCTGCAATGTAAATCCTCAACATATGTCTCTGTTAAACACATACAAGACTACAAATACAATTTAACAGTGTAAAAGGCAATCAGAGTATAAGACTATGTTTTAAATGATTATGAAGAAGAAGATTGAAGATTCAACTTATTGTCATTACGTAGTACAGGTACTATGTAACAAAATGGTTTCTCTGCATTTGACCCATCCTAGTGTTAGGAGCAGTGGGCTGCCATTATGAACGGCGCCCGGGGAGCAGTGTAGGGAACGGTGCCTTGCTCAGGGACACCTCGGTAGCACTTGGTCTTTCCGGGACTTGAACTGGTGACCTTCCAGTTACCAAGCCAAGTCCCTGTGGACTTCTCCACCACCGCCCCTATTATATGATCATTTGACACGACAATGTGTAATGTACCTGATTTTGGGCGAGGGGAGGGTCGTGTTTGTAGGCCAGGCCAGCCTTGATGAGCGCCGTCAACGCCTCGGCCCCCCACTCTCTCATCCTGGAGTTTGTGTGCTGGCAGACCTGCAGGACATAACACACAGACACACAAATGCAGAGACATGCGCACAATGATAGATTTGATGCAGAGAACAGTGTTTTACCCAGCAGTGGGTGAGTGTGAAACAATTGGGTGACATACACCAGGGTCTGTGCAATAAAGACTGGGATCCCCTGTGATCACAAGATATGTTGTGACAGATATATATAGATACACATGAAGAGGCCAGGCTCAGTAGAGAAAGGTACACAAATGTAATATAAACACTATTTTCTTTTTAAGATTTTAAGTTCATCTGTGATCCAAATGAATCATCTTTGGTGTATAGGGAGGTTTACTTTTATACAGGGTTCATACACTTTTTCACCAATGATTTTCCATGACCTTTACCTAATTTTCCATGACCAAAAAAATTACTCTTTCTCAGCGGTACCACTGAAAATGGTTTATTTGAACATGGAACAGGAAAATAAGGTCTGAAACATGTTGTGCCTATCTAAAACAAATCAAATAGGCTTACTAGCTTCTACAGGCGAAAGCAACTAAAATCTCTCACCAGCAAAATACCTCGACAGTTAAATGCCAAGTTTCATTACTATACGATACAGTATGTATTATCATTATAGTATTACTATTTCGGCGATTAGATAAAATATAAATTATATTTGATGCAACTTTAGTTACAATTCCATGACTTTTCCAAAACTTTGAGAAAAAAATTGTTTTCCATAACTTTTCCAGGGCCTGGAATTAGCATTTTGAATTTCCATGACTTTTCCAGGTTTTTAATGACCGTAAGAACCCTGTTTATAGCATCAGACGTACAATTCCTAAGAGGATCAAATCTCTGTTTTGCTTAGGGGAACAAAGACAGACTGTTAAGTACCTGTTCCCCTGCAGAATCTAGATGGCCCATGTGTATCTATGATTGCATTTTAATGTTAATCTTTATTATACTGTACATCTGTTAATCAAGACACAATAAACCTGTTATCATTTTCACATTTCAATTCAAATATAGAAGCTGCATTTGAATTTGAAGTCTGCAAAGAAAGATAGGCAGCGTTTTATCGGAGCATTAAGAACATATTGGCAGGTGCTGCGTCAGATTCTGATTCTGTGACAAATCAGAGCTTCACGTTGGAAATTGCGCACAAGAATGCAAGGTCAAACAACACAGGAAGCGGAGCAAATGCACTGTGGACACATCTCGACTCCAACGTGTGGAAGCCAGACTGAGAGGAAGAAAGGAAATATCGGGGGAAAAAGGAGATTGGAAAGCCAAAGATTATAGAGGAGGGAATCTCAGCTTACCTTCTGCAAAACAGACAGGAGTGCAAAAAAAGAGAGGGGAGATAGACAGAGTAAATGTGAAGAAAACCTCTTAACACACACCTTTCCACACATAACAATGAGATTCCACAGATATGAAGACGTGTGCCAATACCCACAGTGAGTAGTGAAAAGTCAACTCAAGTTAAATCAACTTCTATGAATAACACGGTTGACTCCATATGTTTTAAATCCAAATTTGTGTCCAATATATTCTTACATTAAAAAAGCACTTTAGATAATAATAAGAAGTTGAATTTAAAGCATTCTGTATTCATGTTGCTTCATCAGGGAAAATACGCATTGGGGCTCTCTTTCTTAGATATTCCTGTGCCACAAACAAAAAGCTATGTCCCATGTACTGTCACACACACTCAAAATATGCTGCGAATAATATTGCTTTATTATCTGAATTTCCAAAATCAGAGATATGCTCTAACAAAATGAGCTCAACTTGGTACTGCCTTAAAACAGATGTGTAGACACAAAGAGAAAAAGCATCATTTTGCATACACTGGGCATTATTCAGCCCATCCCTCTGATTTGATCAAACTCTGTAATACTTTTTACAAACTTTCAGCCCCTCTACAGCTCATTAAACTAGATGTCTCCTTCGTGACTGTATCCCACCACACGTGTGCCCCAGACTCCATGGAAAAACGTTCATTATTAGAGCTTTGGTCCAGGGTAAGTGACCAACCGGGTAGAAGGGGGCAATTTTGACATTCTTTTAGGTTTGAGCTTCCATTTTTATTATAGAGTTTGGTTCCAAATTACAATGACATCATCATCACTGGAAAAAGTGACAATCACTGTAACCAAATTTACACGAACTGCTTATTGGACAAATTCATTCTGCGTTTATTTGACCAATGGAAATGAAGTCGGATCAAAGTGTAACCGGTAAAATAAACACGACACAGCTATTTCTGTATGAGGTCTGTTGACATCATTTCAACAGATTTATGAAACTAGGTCTTTACAGGGTTTGAATACACTGTGTTGACATTGGCTCTGCACATTATGGGATGTAGCTGTAAATAAATGTTACCTCCAACAGGTGGCCCGTGAGGGGTCTCCACAGGATCTCTATACGATCCATGTTGACCAGGCCGGTCTCCAGCAGCTTGGCCACAGCAAACAGAGAGGGCTCCTGGAACAAAGAAAATAGAAGCCATTTATAAAGACTTCTCACATTATACCCGGAGCTTACTGATGATCAAAGGCATAGGAATGGATACCTATGATAGACAGGGAAGACAACATCCATTTCTTGTACAATTGTATGAAGAAGTGTTATTCTTAGCCCACAGTTGATATTTTAACCAAAACAAAAAAATGACATATCCAAAACGTACACCAACCAAGTTAACGAGTAATACATTATAGAAATATTGACCTTGTTGTTTCCAGAAGCCATTTCCATCGCCTCCAGTGAGAGGGAACACAGAGCGTTGATAAGGTGATGAAGGGACACATCATCCAGGTACCTAATCGCATAATAAAAACACATAATGCTTTTTAATTGTGCATATTTTGTATCATTTCATCAGACACAAAAAAAACATATTTATGTCCATTTGGTTATTATTAGTTCTAAGCAGAAATTGTAGCCATTTTGACCGTTACCAGCAAATATAGGATAAGCAATTTGAGTTTATATAATTCTATTTCATTTAACTTTACTTACTGAGAGCTCTCAAACAGTCTGGACAGGATGTTGGCGATGAAGGGCAGGTCTGTCATCACGGCTGTGGTTAGCACCTTTAGTTTAATGACACACACACACACAGCCAGTTAGATCACAACCTTTAACAACGAGGTGGAAAACTAACAGTGTCATGCAGACTAAACACACACTCCCTAAAAAAACTCACTGTGCTGGGTCCCTCCACAGCTCGGCCAGGCTTCAGGACCCCGCCCGGCCCCGGCTTCAGACCCAGGATCCACACTAAGTGCTGGGAGAGAAGTGAGAAGGTGAATTAGAGTTGAAAAGCGGAGAAACTACACTTACATTCACAGACAAGGTCATCAAATGTACACTGACATACTTGAAGACAAATGTATCAAATGCAAATGATCAACCTAAATAAGAAGACATTTAAATTATTCAATTAAACTCTACATCATCTCCTGTTACTAAAAAAGCACAAAAAAAGGACATATTTTTATAGTTTAGTCTATAAGATGTATTCTTAGCAGGTCATGTGTTTTCTAATAGGAAGCAAGCAAACATTTATGCATGTTCAAATGTAAATTTGCTTTATTAGAGAAGTGGGGGAATTGTAAATTCACGTATGTGTGTGAGAAGTAGGGAGAGAACGTGGACTGTCTTATCTAATTAGAAAAGCGTGTGTGTGTGTGTGTGTGTGTGTGTGTGTGGTTGGTTAGGTGTTAACGTGTGGTATGAGGTGGTAGAAGTACCTGCAGTGTAGCCAGCACCAGCTGCCAGGAGGTGCCCAGCACGGCCCCGTGGCAGTGGGCCAGGTTCAGCAGGGTCCGCATGCACTGCAGGTTCTTTGAAGTGAGCTGACAGAGGGACAGACAGTCATATTATAGCAGATTGTAATACGCGTCATCATGGCGTTAGCTTAATCACACCAAGAGAAATAGCAGAAGAAACTGAAACGTGAGGTATTACTAAAACTCAAATCTGTAAGTACCATAAAAGAAACACAGCCATCCGACTATGGTAACAAAAAAAAGTGGGACGCACACATAGTAATGTAAGAGCTTTGACCATAAATGCAATAAAAAAAACTCCTAGTTTTATTATTACTATGGGGATATTTCTAATTACAGCATATTGGTTCCAGGTTAGGGTCAAGGTTACTGCCCAAGTATGTTCAAATGTTATTTCCCTCAAGGGAAATTTGATGCACATACTTGCCTGATCTATGTTCTTAACAGTTGTCCCTTACCTGAACTATTAACAATTTAATGTGGCCGTTGCTACACATCAGACGTTGTACATAATATATAATGCATACTAATAACCTGATTTGATGTGATTGCAATCTTAAGCTTTGATACTCAGGACTCCCTTATCAGGGAATTTATCTTCCCAAACAGTTTGCTTTGTTTTTGCAGCTGTTTTCTGAACAAGTGTTGTATAATTTGTCTGGTTATATAAAATGGTTTGTTTTGGGAAAACTGCTAAATTAATTCAATTATAATAATACTTAGTGTAACCATAGCCTCTTCGTAATTATGTGTGTGTGTGTGTGTGTGTGTGTCCTTACCACCACAGTGCCCTGGGGCTGGGAGGCGAGGGGCTGCCCGACAGCCACCACCTGCTGATGAGATTCACTGGAGGGACTGATGATCTGCACAGTCTGGCCCAGGATGGAGTACGCTGTGGAGAAGACACGCACACATGTGAAAACACACACAGGAGGTCTTACCATGAGAGTCAGTAATGCACACAAACATGTTTTGTAACAAGCTCACGACATGCAAGAAAAGCTTTCCTAATTAACTCCAAAGCATCGTTATTGGAGACCCAATTTTCCGGCTTTATCTCTACAAGCTAATATGCAAATAACGTCTGAGTGTCTGAGCGGTTGGTGTGAGAGCAGCTGTGTGAGTGTACGCCTACATTCCCCAGACACGTTACTAATTAGAGCCTGCAGTTAAAAAAGTTATGGATTAATGCAATAAGAGCGGGGCAACAGGGACCGGCAGACTGCCATCATTTCACATGTTAAGCTCAGTTTAGCAGCATGCACGTCTCACCATATGGGAGATGAGAAAAGCTCATTAGTGTAACAAACACACATGACCAGAGGACATCCTCAGGGTCGGAAAGGGGACTTTAGGATGTGTGTGGTACAATTAAGCAAATCTAGGAATACAAATGTGCATACCGGCCCCAAATGGTTTGCAGTGTTATCAAGGTAATTCAGGTATTTTTGTGTATGTGTACAGGCAATTAGCAGTGAAAGCCAGGGTCTACTGGGTTTTCTATGTAGTTTTGGATGGTTTAATAAGTAAAGATATTTACATTTGCCGGTGAGGCTGGCGGCGTTGCTGTTCAGGACAGTCAGGGTGTAGTGTGGCGGCAGAGAGGCCTTGCAGATGGCGGTGATGAAGGCGTCGCGGGGCGTCACCAGGCCCAGGCGCCCACACAGCGAGGCCACCGTCAGCTCTGCCTTCAGGATGTTCTCTGTGGCCGTCTCATCAGTGCTGACAGGACGGGACAGGAGGAGACAGAAATGCAGACAAAGTGAAAAAAGTGTGCTGTTAATAGCTGTTCTGTTATTTGTTTGCATGTAATGGATACAATTCCATCAAGGGCAGAGGGGGGGGGGGAGAGCATGCTCGTGAACTGTCAACGGGGGGCGGAAAATATTCGGTTGACGCGACCTCTGATCAAGGGTGATTGCAATGATTGAATTTGTTATAAGAGGACGATACCTCTGGAGAATAGAAGCAGTAAGTGTGTGATGCAGTAAGACTAAAGCATGCTTGGCTTGAAGAGTACTTTGCATTCAAGTTGCTTGTACAAATGTGAGTATCTGACTAAAACAACTACGGAACAGCCTATAAGACTGTTTCCTCTGAATTGCATTGCTAAAAATAACTTTCAAACACTGCAAAAAGAAATCAATGTGTCCATGTTTGTTTTAAACTAAGCACACACATGAATGGTTTCTTTTTCCGTATCTTGAGGTTTTCCTAAGGGACATTTCGTTATTTCCCTTTGGTTCCCAAGTGGACATACACTATGACTTTAATAAAGCAGTTTTGTCAGAAACAGAGAGTAGAGAGTCCAGTTACCTGGCGTCTAGCAGCAGAGACAGAGCAGCGAGGAGACCGCACCAGCAGGCGCTGACCATCTCCTCCCACACCTGATGGGCTCCTGCGACAAAAACACAAAGCATGAGTGAGTTTAACATATGTATTCCTAACATATGTAATATGACTTTAAAAATGTTTGATTATCTTTTTAAATGATGTTATGGTTGATTGTATTGTGAACTGTATTTGAACTTCTATGACTTTTCTGGTATTATGTTGTTTTTGTTTTTGCCTCTGAAGGTGACTTTGATGAGTCCTACCTTGAGACTTGAAATATTATTGTTTTGTTTTGTTACTGAGCTTCTTTATTATGGAGTTTGTAGTTATTTTTAAATGTCAGATGTTGATCAGGGGCGATGTGATTGGATAAATCAAGGGAGGGCTTTTTTCTTCCTCTATTTTCTACCCGCCTGCTTCAACTAACTCTGTTTTCTTGTAGCTTGTCTGTATGAATTGTCTGTTTTAATATTGAATAACTTGAACAAAAAATATAGAATCCAGGACTCATTTCACTCCATTATCACCCGGGAAAAGAAACATGCCTCCATTTTGATCTCTTATTGGAAAAAGAAGACATACTGGCCACCAGGGGTCATGGAAGTGCTTCCACCCACAATCCCCTTGGGTTTGGCCATGACGCAGTAAAACAGTCTCACCGGGTTGTGGCTGCCACTGCTGACCAGGATGAGTGTCCCTGAACTCAGCAGCGGCCCCCTCCTCCGCGGCCAGCTCCCTCTCGATCATGGAGGTGATGCCCCTCACCAGGTCCAGCAGGGCGCTGAAGGCCACCGACATGGCGTAGCCCTCGGGGATCGACGGGGGCTCCACCTTGTCCAGCATCTCCAGACTAGACGATGAAAGAAAGGGACGGAGCAAATGAGATAAAGATTGTATCCTGAAATCAATACTGTCTATGAATGAATAAAAGTCTTTCCGTAAATGTTTGCATGTTCAAGCAAGGCAGGCATATTTGTATATATTGCATCTTGTACTTAGAGGCAGTGCAAGGTGACTCAATAATATAATGTGCATATTGTTTTATATAAAGTTTAACAATACACAGGAAGCAAGAATGTACATAAAAGTATATATTTTTCTTTGAGGGTCATATCATGGCATGACGCCTCCCTATACACAAATAGTTATCCTGAGTATTCAGACTTCTTATTACCATGCACCTTACATCCCAAAACTGCACATATTTTCATTTTATTTTCAGAATACTACGCCATATAATACTGTGCTTAGTCTATTTCTTGGTCCTTTTCTTACAATTTATCTTCTCTAACTGTGTTTATTTATGCAAAATACACCCCAAAGCAAATTCCTTGTTTGTGTAAACAGGGTATATGCAGGAACCCTGAAATCAAATTTAAGACCTTTTAAGACCTTTTTTAAGACCCTTTCCATACATTTTAAGACCTCATCGCCACTTGGAGTTCTAACCGGTTACATTGGCGACACACTTTACCTCACATTGACTATGTACAGTATTGATTGTCCTTCCTCCTTATCTTCCAACCATTTGGACGCAAACTTGCATTTCCCCATAACGATGTTGTTTAACAACCGGCGTAAACAGAACCTTCGCGCGCTATCAAGCAGTGAGCGTGCGATGTCCTGTTCAGATGACGTCAAATCCAACGGGATGCCATAAATAAACTACACAGAATCACACTACACACCTACGCAATGATTACATTCAGGCACACTGTAGAATACAACCTCTTTGGACAATTTATATACTTATTGAAAACAAGCTACAAAATGTAATACCTTGGAAAATGCCATTTAAAACTTTTTAATAGCCTTAATTTTCGCTAAATTGATTTATCAACTTTTAATACTTTTTAAGACCCTGCGGACACCCTGGTAAACCTACTTGGCAATAAGCCTGTTTCTGATTCTGATTCTTCTGTTCTGATTCTTCTGTGCATAAGCCCAAACAAATCTTACAAAAAGGTGTGTGCCTAACTCTCCCTCATACTAAGAAACAGCCTAAAAAAACCACCAGCAAGAATCCCAATTACAGCAAATAGACGCCAATTTAGACTCTCTTTGCGACAGGAAGGCCTCTGGCTAATGCAATTCCCTGTATTATCCTACAAACACCGATGGCGCACAACAAAAGCATTTAAACTCCTCAAGCAGGTTTAAGCCTCTGATCTCTGCCCTACACTGATCCCCTGTTGTTTAACACTGAATCGTTTATCACCGCTTGCAGGATACAGCTAATTGAATAGAGATGCTACAGGCTTATATTTAGGCAGAACCAAGATAGTTTCCCTACGCTTGTTCTCTGCAAGGAATTACATTTGTGTACATGTGAATGGAAAGAGATAAAAAAAGGGAGTCAGAAAGGTGAACTTCTTGAGTCTTTGTAGAAACAGTACTTACTAGGTGGCTTTGGCGCTGCCCTGGACGCTAACAGTCATGAGTGGGATCCAGGTGCCGCGGTATTCAAACGCAGCCTGCGTGGTCTGGTTGCTGTTGATCCCTCCTGGCCCCAGACCCCCCTGTGATGAACCCTGGGCCCCCGAACCTGAGCCCCCTCGAAAGAAAGACAACATGGAATAAAGGAAAAGAGATACAAAAATACGAGGACACTTGCTACCAAATATCCATGACATTCCCATGATAACTTGTACATCATGTGTATTGATTTAAAATGTTACTTTCTGAAGTTATTTGTTTAAGAATTCATGTACAATGCCTCTTAATCTGGCTTACAGGTTTATTTGAAACATCTACAGACCTTAACCGACACAAAAAAAAGTTGTGTATGTCTTCTCTATGTCTCCGGGCTCAAGGAACCACATTTGTTGAATAAAATACTTTGCAACACACTGTACCACGGTCTTCCAGAGCTCAAAATGAGGGTTTAGTTAGTCTTAAAGATCAGTGCACTGACCAGCAGGTGCGCTAAGAGCAGCGTTGTTGCCCAGGTTGGGGAGGATGAAGAGGGATTGGATGAAGGATCCTAGAGCGTTGACGATGTCTCTGAAAACCTTCGTGGAGTGCTGCTTCATGTCGTATGACTGGCAGAACGAACTGTAACGACACAGAACACAACATTAGTGATGGGGAAAAAGAAAATGGCCATTTGGGTGCTGATGGTGCATTATTATACCGTCACCGACTCTGCTCTATTTTTTCAGACTTTGCTCAACTTTCATGACTTAGCTTGCCATCAGGTTTGCGCTTTGTCAGCCCCAGCACTGCATAGTAGCTGTTAGCATGCTAACGCTACATGTTACATATTGGTAAGTTAAAGTCAATTGTGCACATTGTACAATTCATATATGGATGTAACAGTGTATATATTACAATATATGCAGTGGTGTTTAAGTAATAATACTAAGATGTTAACACAAGTTTAACAGGTGTCACTGACCAACATTAATTACAAGAATCATGCTGATGGAAAATCAAATATTTGGATGGTAGTGGAGAGTGTGTTCCACAGTGGGGTTTGTTTTGTCCGTCCTCTATAGTTGTATCAGGGGGTAGATGAATCAGCAATTATAGAAACATTGAGCCATTATGAGCAGATACATCACTGCAGTTATCTGCCAACTAAACTAAAGGAGATTTAACCCATTCTCAAGCAGTCTGAGGCACAAAGTAACTCCAGTCGTTTTTCACACCATGCAGCTGTGGAATATGAGTTCAAGAAACACTTCAAAGTTATGAAACTCATTAATTAAAATGTGCTATTGCTTACCGTAGTAGATGTGGCTGAACACAGAGCCTATGGACTGACTCTACAGCCACCGCCCTCAGCCACTGTGGCTTCTCCCCATCCAGAAACTTCACCAGCAGAGACAAGAAGATCTCACACTCTGTCACCTATATAAAACACACACACACACACACCATCAGATTGGGACAGATGTTTGGCCAGCTTTGTCCTGTAACTGGAATCTGGCTAAATCCCATAATCCCTTTAGGCTTTGATGAAGCTATTTTGTAGCTCTCCTGACAGACGGGGAAAAACCAATTTCCATTTCAAATGATATAATATCACTAATTAAAAACAGCTGCATTGGTTAATTGCTCGGATGCAGCTAAGCTCATTAAAGTGCCTAAAGCAGAGCTAAAACAAAACTAATACTACGCTAATCCAATGCTAATCAGACCAGATCAATTAGCAGTTCTCTAAACCATCCGTCAGACAGCAGTTCTGGCCTGGTGGACCATCACTGCAGACCCCTCCCTTACCAGTAAGCTGTAGAAGTGCTTGATGAGGACCGAGACCACGCGCAGCAGCCTCATGCAGATGGGGAAATAAGGTTTCTCCACAGGAGCCGGTGAGGCGGAGCTGCTGCCCTGCCGGAACTTGATGTTGGGGGAGAAGAGCTTGATGACGAGGGGACACACTCGCTCCTTCAGGAGGAAGCTGAACTCCTGGTGCTGGGGAGGAAACGGAGAGAGAAAGAGAAGGATATTACCACACACTACTACCCAAAACATAAGGCATGTTGGGATCAGGTGAAGCGTAGTAACATTAAGGATCACTACTGTTAAGGAGAGTTGGCTTCACTGCATTAAGATGCATCTTTGATGTTAAGATACAATAATAAACACAGGTGGAAAAACTAAACCGGAATCCAGTGATGTTGATAGAATCTGTGACGCATCGAAATCTAAAAGGACAATGACACTAAATGACGTTGCAGAAACATACTTGTTAAATTGTATTGTATCACTAGACCATCAAAAGACAGTGCTTTACTACTTTACTGATGCTTGTGATAAAATATCTTACTCAATACATTTTGGTTGATATCACATTTGATTTGTGAAAAGTAAAAAAAAGATAATTGGAGATACATTTTTCAGATCATAAGAATATCCCCCAAATTATAACCAGAAAACACAAGATTAACACCACAATTTGCAAAACATAAAATAAAACTATGTTAGGGATGGGATCAAATCAATTTCTCTGGGACCCTACATATAAAACGTATCAACATAACTTCAATAATAAATATGAACATAAATCACACAAAAAAAATCAAGGTCATTATTTGTAACGTGCGTTTCCTTGGGTTTTATATAAGTGCTATCTTAAATTATTTATCTGATAAGTGTCCATCAGTGCATGTACCTGTAGGAATACCCCGGGGAAATCATTAAGAACAGACTCCAGCAGCTCCAGGCCGAAGGTCCGGGTCATCTCTGTCATCCCCACCAGCCAGTAGGGGGCGTCGGCATTCACCAGCTGACACAAGTCCTGCAGGGAGGAGAACAGCAGCGTTAAACAATGGAGTTTTATTATATGCTACACACTTCACAGAGGATGAAACAGTGCTGTCACTGAGCTCTGCTGAAAGGATGATCACACTAAAGTGCATCGTGGGTGAGGACGACAAGGGACCTTTGAATCCCTTTTACTTGCAAGATTCACTTCATTGCAAAGATGAAAGGAATGAACAAATTGTATATTTCTTTAAAACTCAACGTCAAAAGCTTCAATCAATTATTTACAGTTTTGAGAACGACTTTGATTTAGGGCTGTGCAATTAATCGTATTTTAATCGCAATTACGATTTTGGCCTGCCACAATTACGAAAACAACATAATCGAAAAAAACTATTATTTTGCTTTGCTAGGTTGTGACAGTGCACTGCAACATATTTGATCAAATCTATTTGTATTTATCATATTTATATATGTTTAGTAGCTTGTTGAAGTGCACTCCAAAATATTTGTTGATCTTGTTTATTGGTATTTATTATTTTTGATATTATTTATTTAAATGTAAATATAAATGTATAATTTATTTTATTTATTTTTGTATTGGTTTTTCAGTTGAATTATACGCTCAGGGAAATCAACAGTTAAAAAGATACTGTTCAAACTATTATTTGTATTTAAAAGTTCAATAAATGGATGTTTTCAAAGTCAATGAATAATCGTATGTAATAATCGTGATATCAATTATTGACCAAAATAATCGTGATTATGATTTTAGCCATAATCACACAGCCCTACTTTGATTTATGGTCTCCATTCAACACTAGCTAAGATCATAAGCATGTTTCTAAACCAACTTGGTGTAGAAGGGTGGCGCCCCCTGGTGGACGTACCTGGAACAGCATGTATGCATCCTTAGCACTGGGCCTCAGCGTGCTCACAGAGCGCCGGTTGGTGTTTCCCTGGACAGGAGGAGGATGCTCTACAATCCCTGTGGAGGAATGACAAGTTAAATATTAGTTGTTAAGCTTCTTTTGGCAGAAAAACAAAAAATGTAAGAATCAACAAGAAAAGTGTGAGCTCACAAAAACAAAGTCTAGCCAAATTTGAGAACACGTGAAAAAGAAATCATATCATCTTGAACCTTCTGGGGATATTCTTCAGTTTGATGTTCATGTCTTATTTTCTAGTTGTTTTTCTTTAACTATTGCTTTTGCTTGTTTGTGAAGTTTTGTGATAACAGTTATTCTTCGTCGTATATCTTGTATGGTTTGTTTGATGATGTTTTTTTTATGTTAACATAGGTTTAATTCCTTTTTTCTATTGTTCGCATTTTTTATCTTATCATTACAACAATAAGAAAATTACAATAAACTAAGAATGGATGTTACAATGAATCAATCACTGATTAATAAGCTTTGACCCTGACCTTCCATCAATCATACATATAACCTGGATACCAATCGGCACTCCATACGTAGACACCTCCACATGAGAGCACATTGTCTTCTCTGTAAAAATGGTGCATCCCATCAACATTTCTACCGTCTAAAATGTGAACTCTTATGGCGCGTTTCCACTACAGCCCGCAGCCCGGTTTAAGAGGGCTGTGACGTCAGCGGCCCGTCTTTGGTTGCGTTTCCACTTGGCCTAGTACCGGCCGGCGGGTCCTAATTCACAGTTTTTCTGGCCTCATAAAATCGTGGGGCCAGGGCCAGAGACAACGAGGCTGAGTCGGGCTGAGTATGCTAAACTAGAGAGAGCGTCGCTGGCAAGGGGGCTACAACTACAACAAGATGGACATATTTGACCGTGATTTAATTGTAATACACGTTTCAAAAATGATGCCGAAGTAACAACATACTGATACCGGTTAGTAAAAACCATGAATTAATGCTTTGACAAGTCTGCAGACAGACGGCAGGGGAAAAACCTTTTAAAATGCGTGTTTTCTAAATGGAGATTGGCTCAGCTAACGCAGTATATGCTCCGACCGTCCACACTCACAACAACGGCCTATACAGACATAAATAAAGCAGCGACTGTATTCACCATGACACAGGCAGTCTGTGGTTTGTACTTGTTTAACTTTTGTCTAGTTTCTGAACAGATATGAGGAGCTGTGAGCTCTGAGTGCTAACAGCTAACGGCTGTGTTGTTTTTCTGGGGTCCTCTGAAGATCACGTCACGGCTCCGCCTACACTGCGTTACTATAGATACTGCCCCAGTTCCTAAACTGTAATGGAAATGCGCCATAAAGTGAGCCAGTCCTAACGAGGCCCAGCCATACCGAGCGGGGCCGAGCGAGGCCGTGTAGTGGAAACGCGGCATTAATGTTCCTACAGTGCCCTCTCACCTTTGTAGCGCTCGTCCTCAGCCACCATCCTCTCAAAGACCACGGTGACCACCTGCCTGACGGTGGCGGCCGCCGTGTTGTTGGTGATGTTGTCCTTGGTGAAGTGAAGACGGAAACACAGCACAATGGCCTGGAGAGGGACAACACATACACACATTATGCAGCATGTGAATACAAATACATTGTATGAAGTAAATAGAATTACTGCTACAGGTGTGGTCCATCAACAGAAGGGGTAAAATGCTAAGAATATATTTAAGCCATTACAGGTTACAAAGATTGATCTGGTTTCTTCATACAGTAAGTGAGACTTAAGAGTTGGAAATATGTTGGTATGCTGTGAAATTGAACAAAAGTAGTGTTAAAATATAATTTGGCAATGTTCTACGATGATGCTGCAAGATCTGGTGCAAGGACACCATCAATATATTTATTTATAGGTATGATAAAACATTACAGCTAGTTTAATAATAGATGGAAGATGACTCACTACACTTGGCTATAAGGATACCTGCAAAGTCCATACTACAAGGAAGTAGGCTGTATGTATATACTAAAAGCCGGTGTAATAGTGTGTTGTCGTTGTACCTTAGAAAGTACTTCATCGTGTACCACTGTGTTGGTGGTGAGCAGCACCAGGACCGTCTGTAGGAGTTTCAGCTCCTCCAGACCGTTCTCCATCAGCTGCCACAACATGTTGATGATGTTCCCCGCAGCGGCCTGTCACACACACACACACACACACACACACTCAACTGTTAACATTCATCTCAATCTCAGCATATCATTGATCATCCACCAGTATGCACACACAAGTATTAGTAGCTCAATTTACAAGTATCAGAGTTGCTACATTGTGACAGAAAAGGTCAAAAGATGGCCTGAGGTCACAGACAGACCTTATACAGCGACACAAACACACACTTATGGGAGCAGCTGGTACTGCCTGCTTGAGGGTCATAACATTATGGAGTTAAAAACACCAAATGAAGCTGCCAGTCGATATCATGTCACTTGATGCTCACAGCAAGTGACACTGCATGTCCTTTCGTGGGCCAAGCTGTCCAAAATGCAACTATTGTTCATGCAAACCGTCTGAGCTGGAGCCACACGGGGACTCAATATTTCAAAAAATGAAAAGAAAAAAGAAAATACAAGGACATCTCATTAAGATTTCTTATGCTTTCACTGATTAAACTATTATTTAGTAGGTTCTTAAATTAATCATATGGTCTATAACATATTACAAAAGTGCTTATGTTTCACCAGAAGTCAGAAATATAGCTTGACAGAGAATCAGACATCTTCGTAATTGAGAGGCTGGAAACCAGCACATGTTTAGCTTGATTACTGACCTAAAATATTTATTGATTATCAATATGTTGTCTTATTATATGCTGTATAATACTCCGCTATAAATCCAAAGCCTGTTGTGATTTCAGTCCAGGTCATTGTTGACTGTTATTTAATGTCATATAATTATCCAACAACAACAACAACGACCTTGTTTACAGACACATTTTTCTAAGTAGATGTGGTTTACGAGCCTACAATTATCATTAGCAGTCTTTTCATTGCAGAGGTTGATAGCCAGATTTGGGAATGGTGACAGTCTTGCTCCTGGGTGTTTTAACACCAGAGCCCTACAAAGGCATTCAGTGTGTGCTCTTTCCTTTTACAAATGTCAGAAAACATTTGAACGGATCCCTCTCCTTCCCAAAGGAAACTAAATGACACTGACGATCAGCACTTTCTCTCTGCATGACACAGTGTCTGACTGTTGCCTCCAGTGAAACCTTAAGAATCAATACTGAGGCGGTACACTTTAGTCTTGTGTGGCCCTCGGGTGGCTTTGAAACCTGCAGTTCAGAGCTACAGATGAGGTAGAGTGCTTCTGGCAGAGGAACACTAGAGGAGTTACATTGTTCAATGGATCAGAAAATGTGTGTGTGAAGAATATGTGATGTGTGTGTCCTTAGTTGTTTGCAAGGCGCAACATCGTGATACTAGCCAATCGTAGAGGGATAAATGCTATCTTTGAGGCCTTGGTGAATTTGTGAAATGTGAGACTACACATCTAAGAAAATCTGCCTCACACACTCCTGTTGGGATGCCCTTGAACAACATAAAATATGCAGCTAGCAATTTGAAGATGTTGCAGTAAGATCTGAGACTTCGGGCTTTTTTCCAAAAACAATTCTGATATGTTATAGTTTGTTGTTTAATCGTAGATAAAAATAAATGGGTAAAGACTTGACCAAAGCCACACCAAATACCCTTTAATATCACATTTATTTTATGAGAGCAGCATAGAGAACCTAGAGTCTCCTACCAAAAGTAGAAGCTTTGAAAACCTACATTACCTAATTAAATAAACGACTCATAGCAAAGCTTAGAAAGCATGAGATGGCTCCATAAGCTTTTTATAACAGTTGTTTGTACGCTGTATTAACAGAGCAGTTGTGCATCAATTCCAGGGAGCCGTGGCGCTGTAAAAAGCACGACCAATTATTTTAGCCGGGTGATGGCCTACCTGCCTGTCAGCCTTCCATCTCGTGCACAAACTTATCTCGTGCCCTCATTGGTCATGTGTGCGTTCGTGTGTGTTGGAGGAGGGGCTCTTTAAGGAAGTCTGAAGGAAGGGGCAGATTCTTTTCGGCTGCGTATTTTCAGATTCTAGCGCACTCGAGCTGGTTTCTCCATTCTTACCTACCCTACCTTTAACCTTGATTCATTGTGGAAAAACAAGCGTTTAAATGATAAAGGGAACTTCAGATATGTCCTTTTTGCTCATATTATTTAGACATTTGTTTTCTTAAGGAGGAAAATAAGGTCATCAGTATTGATTCGGCACTCTAGTGGGTGGTAATCACCTCGTGTCATTCTCTGAAGTAGAGTGACAAGAGCTGATGAATCCAGATGAGAGCAATGGGTTCTTATTGATTGTGCGTTTTAAAACCACCTTAATAATCAGGAAGACGGAGGAAATTAAGAACAGCTTAATATCAACGAGGTGTTTTTATGATTAAATTCTGGGTGCAGCTTTAATTTAGAGCCTGGACAAAGAATCATGAACCTTGTTGATCAGATGAAAGGCAAAGAAAACTATGTAAGACAAGATAATGGTATTCTCATTACAGTTATACTTTATTTCACTATCATTTCACTGGACTTATATACATTAACAATACCATGGATGTAGAAACGTTTTCTAAATTGCCATCTACACTTTCTTATTTAGTCCATTAGTTTAATGTATTTCCTCATATTGCCTGTCTTCTCTATGTTGTGTGTGTGCACATGTGTGAACTCTGAACGTAGTCCCAGTGCACTGTGTGTGTAAGCCAGCTGAGTTTTAAACCCCCGGCTGCCTCAAGGTGCTCACCTCAGATACCACCTCGTGGGACATGAGTCTCTGGATGGCAGCCAGACACAGCTGGGTGATCTTGGGCTCTTTGGTGCCGCAGCCCATCAGGAAGGGCTGCACCACCTCGGAGCTGTTCTCCTTCAGAGCTGCAGGAGAAGGACGCAGATAAAAGGGAAATGTCAGGGTCAATTCTCCTCAGGGGGAAATGAAGAGAACAAAGATGGGAGTTATTCAGTTACATAAATGATTTACAATGCTTTGATTGAATATCAAATACAAACCTTCCAGCATCAATCGTTGCATGTTGTTTCAGACAAATTAAAGCGTGTTAATATAATCTGAAATCCTTGATCTATTAGATTTGACATAAGTATAAAATACTGTTACTACATTGGAAGGGATGGAGAACAAATTCAATAGTGAAAACTACACAATAAGAGACACTGTGCAACTTAATAATACCTTTAATATATTTAAACTGTTAATGCAATTTGTTTTAACCATCAGGCTATGGAATTTTAAATATTTTGTTAACGTGTAAAAACTGAAATTAAAGTGTGACCTTGACAGTGAATCAGTTCTTTGCATAACCTGTATCATTTTCACCTACGTTTAGTTCCCCCCCCCCCATGAATAACAGGTTTCACCGCTCAGACTTTTTGCCACACATCATTAGGCTTTTCAAACTAATCCATTCAGGAAACAAATATAAATGAGCCCTCTTGTGCAGTTTACACTTTGCAGAGAGGCAGTCGGAGTCAGACGGTCAACAGGGGAACTCGGAAAATGCCGACTATGTGTCAACTCTGCAAATGTTAATAAAAGCCGGACGCTGTTGATGAAGACAGCGTAGACACCATTTTCTATTCAAGTATTCACCCAGCCACATCAAAGTACTCTGCAGTTCATTCAGAAGATTTAGCATACATTTTTATTTACAGCAATTTACCGACAAAGCTTTTTATATTAATATGCAGGTCTCCTTTATCTTGCAGTTCAATGGGTGAGAAACAAATACGACTTATTTTTGGAGGAATTAGATATCATGTGGCTACAGTACACAACTCATGATTGCCACAAGCTGACTTCATAAATAAAACTAAAATAAATCATAATATAATGGATCATTCCCTTCTCTATGTCCCTGATGTGTCATGTGAAAATAAAAACATGTACTCACTTGTGTTTCTTCATCATATGGGACGGTGCCCATTAGTAAAGATTTACACTTAGGGTTAGGATAGGGTTGTGATGTAAATAAATCAGTCAAGGGAATTACATTACATGTCACTTCAATCAATAATAATCTCATTAACAAGATTAATCTAATTTAAAGAGGACATATTATTCTCATGTTCAGGTTTATGTTTGTATTGTGTTGGTGGATCAGAAACTCCCTCTGAAGGAAACTTTGGTATTTAGCATTTGCAGACATTTAAATGCACAAAAACTTATATAACTCACTAAAGGAAAGGGTAAACCGCCACAAAAAAAATGATAGGGCCTCTTTGAATAAGTCAACAAGATACAATATTTTATGTAAGTTTTCATCACTATATTTTATATTTCATATTGTTGCATCGACTCAGTTGTCTTGTGTCTTATCTGTCAGAGAGAAACCAGTATTTATTTTATTTTATTTTATTGTCATACATTTGACCTCCTTGTCTATTAACCTGATCAAATGTTATATTTTGCTGCATGTAGCTGTAAAGTTCTTAACAAATAATCTGAGGGGAATTTCTTGTTATGTATTTTTAACTTGTGATGTATGAAAAAGTGCTATATAAATAAAGCCTTATTATTATTATTTAAAAGTGTAATGACAAAGTGTAATGACATAGCGGCATGCTGATATCTCACTGTGGTTAACCACCACTCTTGTCACTTCCTCACCTCCCAGTATTTCTGTATTCCTGGCTGCGATGGTCTTTATCTTCACGATGCCAGACTCTGCAGCCTAGGGGGGGGAAAGAGAGAGAGTAGACATGTAGGTTAACATTCAATGTAACGTGTATCAAAGCTGCTGATGGTGGTGGAAACTACATCCTGTAATGAATGGCCACAGAGGAGAAGCAGGAAGGCCTCGCTGCAGTTCGACAGAATGAGGGCTGGTAAATGTGGTAAAAAACAGGCTTCCACTTGATGTGCTAGTGGAGAGTGATTTCCCTGGTGAGGTGTCTGGCAGGGGTGAAACGGTGAAGGGGGAAGGAGGGATGTCAAGAGAGAGAAAGGGCAGGAAGAGGGGACGACAGACTGAATGTGAGTCAGACTGTGTGACATGGACAGACACTGAGCATTAACCAGTCAAAACAGAGGTGTTTTTATCTAAATGTAACTGCAAACCTGTCAAGATCTTCCCTCAAACCACTGCTCCCCCTCCTCCTCCTCCTCCTCTCCCCATCACTTCTCCCTGTCACCCTTTCATCTTTTCACAATTGTCTTCTCCTGTTCTCTGACATTTGATGTGATTACTATAAGACAGAACCACTTTATACAGCAAAGTACCCGTCTGAAAGTTTGAAATTGCAAATGAGTACCATCAGAAAATAGCTGCACTGCAGGTCTGCAGACTGGCTGACTACAACTGCATTATTCATCTCATATTTGTCAATCATCTTAGTGAGCATTTCCAACCCAATGCTTATGTAACCGGCATCTGCAAAGCCCACATAGCAAGACAAAATTAGAACATGATGGACAAAGTTGGTGACTATAATTTCACCCATTTTTTTTTTTTAAATCATGTCTGTTGGTGTGGCTTTCTTGCAAATAAATATATATAAATGTATGAATATTAAAATGATATCATAGAATACAAGTTATATTTAATACAGCATCACCTTCGACGAAACAAACGGGCCCTGATACTTTAGTTTTTACAGCCAGTCAATCTTTTGGATACAGCACGAGCATAACTGTGTTACAATATCTCATCATCCTATAATCTATGCAGCGACAAAAATACAGTGTGAGGCCACGTTTAAATATGAAATCTTATCCAAGTAACCACTAAGTTATCATCTCAAGATCCAAAATAGTGTCAAATGTCTTATTAGATTGGTGAGAAAAGCAGCAAGCCGTTCCAGGGTATATGCAGGAATCCTGAAATCAAATGTAAGACCTTTTAAGACCTTTTTTAAGACCCTTTCCATACATTTTAAGACCTCATTGCCACTTAACCGGTTACATTGGCGACACACTTTACCTCACATTTACTATATACAGTATTGATTGTCCTTCCTCCTTATCTTCCAACCATTTGGACGCAGACTTGCATTTCCCCATAACGATGTTGTTTAACAACCGGCGTAAACGGACCTTCGCGCGCTATCAAGCAGTGAGCGTGCGATGTCCTGTTCAGATGACGTCAAATCCAACGGGATGCCATAAATAAACTACACAGAATCACACTACACACCTACGCAATGATTACATTCAGGCAAACTGTAGAATACAACCTCTTTGGACAATTGATATACTTATTGAAAACAAGCTACAAAATGTAATACCTTGGAAAATGCCGTTTAATACTTTTTAATAGCCTTAATTTTCGCTAAATTGATTGATCAACTTTTAATACTTTTTAAGACCCCGCGGACACCCTGCGTTCTATTGACACATTCTCCGTGTATTTAAGCACAATGTAATGATAAGCAAGTCATACCACTTTAACCATCAACAGGATTGCGGACTCAAGGTCGGGCCACTGTGAAGTCAACAATTCATAACCTGCTGAACAGTCCGTTACCAAGCAACCGCTAGTGAGTGGGCCGTGCCCGTTAATTCAAACTTAACTCAAAAAGTTAATCTTCAGAAAAATGCTAGTCTCCCTCTTCTCCTTTGTTGCTCAAACAGAGCCAGAGGTCTTTACAGAGCAACGAGGAGAAAACAGAGAGACGATTTGAGTCCCAAATAATTACAACCATGCTGCGGCTACTTTTGCTTTCCCAGAGGCTGAGGGGAAATATACTGTCGCTCTGAGGGATACATGAAAAGTGCCAGGACTGTGAAGTCTGGGGTCGTGGTGAGGTTTTTTAAAGAATTAACAACTGAGATGATATTTCCAGCTTTAAAATAAAAGCCTGAGCAATATTGTCTCTGACTTTGCATTAGTCATTCGAATTTGGACCTATGTTACAACATCTAATACCAAACATTTGCTGTTATTGTCTTACAATTTACAACTTTAATCAGAATATTATCACTATAAATAATATGATTTTAGATTAAACTGTTGGTTTGATTTTAAAAAAGTTATTTAAAGGTGGGGTAGGTAATTTTGGAGAAACCAGCTCGAGTGCGCTAGAAAAAATCTGCCACGTCCTACTACGTTCAGAGTTCACACATGTGCACACACACAACATAGAGAAGACAGGCAATATGAGGAAATACATTAAACTAATGGACTAAATAAGGAAGTGTAAATAGCAATTTAGAAAACGTTTCTACATCCATGGTATTGTTAATGTATATAAGTCCAGTGAAATGATAGTGAAATAAAGTATAACTGTAATGAGAATACCATTATCTTGTCTTACATAGTTTTGTTTGCCTTTCATCTGATCAACAAGGTTCATGATTCTTTGTCTAGGCTCTAAATTAAAGCTACACCCAGAATCTAATCATAAAAACACCTCGTTGATATTAAGCTGTTCTTAATTTCCTCCGTCTTCCTGATTATTAAGGTGGTTTTAAAACGTACAATCAATAAGAACCCATTGCTCTCATCTGGATTCATCAGCTCTTGTCACTCTACTTCAGAGAATGACACGAGGTGATTACCACCCACTAGAGTGCCGAATCAATACTGATGACCTTGTTTTCCTCCTTAAGAAAACAAATGTCTAAATAATATGAGCAAAAAGGACATATCTGAAGTTCCCTTTATCATTTAAACGCTTGTTTTTCCACAATGAATCAACGTTAAAGGTAGGGTAGGTAAGAAAAAAATCTGCCCCTTCCTTCAGACTTCCTTACAGAGCCCCTCCTCCAACACCCACGAACGCGCACATGACCAATGAGGGCACGGCTAAAATGATGGTCGTACTTTTTACAGTACTACGGCTTCCACAGATGACATTTTTTTATGGATTTTTTGTCAAAGTACTTAAGATATTCATTGCTATCGGGATGTTAAGAGCATTCCATGGAATATAACAAAAAGTGTATCTCGAGCCGGTTTCTCAAACTTACCTACCCCACCTTTAAGTCATCGATTTAAGCTATGATAATCATTTTTACATACCAAACAATGTCTTAGAAAAATAATAGGGATTTCTTGAAATTGAAAATGATTTTTAAAAACACCCCATGTTCTTGTGTGCTTATTGTTGTTGTTTTGTTACAGTAAGAAAAAGAAAAAAGACGGACCATTCTGTAAAACTATTTAACTACATATGTATAAGTACACTGAATTGTGGTTATTTGTTGCAGTGTAATAGCTATTTAATCATCAACTCGGAAGTAGACTGGTCGAGATGTCATTTGGATGGAACAAGTCTGTTGGTACGTGGTCATTTACTTTTAATAAACGAATGTTCAAGTTCAAGTTTTTAGTTGCAAACATTTGTTCAGGAACTCTGATGTATTTACCTGTGAACCTGTGATTGCCTGTCAACTCCTTTATGCCACAACATACAGTATCTGCTCTTTGTGCTACAGCTATCAATCTAGTAGGCTAAAATGAGTCACTGAGATATTCAGCAGCTTGTGGCCCAGGGCAGTGAGAGATACGAGCGTGTTTTCTCCAATTCGCAGAGTTATAAATAGTTGTCTCCTATCAAAGGGCCCCACTTTGCCAAGCTGGCCATGTATGTTTAGAAATGAGACAACATTGCTGGAACGATAAAATGAAGGGAGTATGTTTAGAAACACATAAGTGTCTCTGAGGATGAAATTATAATTGAGGATCTTAGGTGCCGTTTACACGAGAACGCAAACGGTTGTATCCGCTACTTTTCTCTTTCGTATAGCCCGTTCGTTCACACGAGGCCGTAACAGAAACGCGGAAACGGACGCCGGAAACGGTAACGGGTCCCAAGGTGGATAGATCTGCAAACGGAATGCTCTGGGGGGGCAAACGGCTCCGTGTGTACGCCCTATACGATCATTTCCTGATAACAATGAAGCCATAGCCCCACCTCTGCTGCTCACTGCTGTAGCATGGTCAGTAGCTACTGTCAGTAGCTAGTGCTACTGCTACTGACCATGCTACAGATGTTAGTGCAAAATCTACAGCTCCTCTACCACAACCATCAGCAACAAGTGGACATGGAGAATTACATGAACTACATGTTGCTAAATCTACCGCGGGGCATAAACAGAAGGGCAACCATGGCAACCATGCTCGGGGGTCTTCTTCGCTGCTTTTGGTGTATTTTGTGGCGGAAGTACAGCGCCACTTACAGGCCCGGCATATGTACTACAGCGTCTCCAGCGCTTTCGAGCGGTCTTGTGTGAACGGAAGACTTTTTTGATATCGTATTCGGTTCGTTTGCGTTTCGTATGCGTTTGCGTGTAAATGGGGTCTTAGGCAGGTGGTTTCACAGGAGGACGATGACAAGACAGAACATCTTGATTGAGCTCATCTGTCCACTGAACAACTCCTCAGAAAGATGCTGCTATTGTGGTGTCTGTGAGTCAGCCCAATAGAGCCAGTAAACCAATAAATGGCTCCAATTAGAAGCAGATTGTGTGGGTTTCCTTTGTTCAGCCTCGAGTGGACCCATATGCTCCATCTGGAACCCAATCACAACAAATCCCTGCGTGTGAAAACACATTTTGTATGCACAACCTTGTCAAACTTCAAATTAAAAATTGTTTTGATATTGGCACTTTGTGATGGAATCAAAGATAACTTCCTCAGAGAACGTGCGGTTTCATCTTCCTGTTAACTGTCCGTATTACACAGTCATCGCCATGGGGAGAGACATACAGCTGGTTTGATGATGTCATTATAACAGAAAGCAGAACATATTAGATTATGGAGAATTTATTCCATCAATCTTTATGAAATGCTAGAACAAAGTAATAAACATTGATACCAATTTCTTGTTTTGTATAAAATAGGTTATAATTGTCTATCAGAGGTATTTAAAACATTTGGTTCTTGAATCTGGAACCAAAAACTGCTGCTTCATTGGCATCAAGATTTAAAATTGTATTTGCCACTCATCTACGTTATCTGATCTCTCAATTCACTTTGTCCATTTGAAAAAGGATCAGTCCCAGTCCAGCACAATGCATATTACATTTGAGAAGCTAATGACATAGTAGTAAATGTTGTATGACATTGTTATATGTGATCTTATCTTGCCATGTAATGATGTTTATGTAACACAATCAATATTTGTCATGCAAATATTTTAGAACTCTCAACTGTACTATTTAGCATTTTTATCCTTATCAATACGCAACTGCATTCATTGTAATGAACACATTTGCCCCTTTTTCTTATATATTTGTGTTACATTTTCAAAAGAAACTGTCATAAAATCTATTTTCCCTGGGGATAAATACAAAAAAGTAAAAGTATTGAAGTATACTATGAAGCATTTTAAGCCTGTCTGTATTGCATATCACTTAGAAGAAATACTCTAACTGTATATACTATCCTGCACAGAGTTGATGTTCAAATCTGACACCAGTAGAAAGGGACTTTGCAGCAGACCACATCAGAAAGTGCTCATTTATTTTCCAGAGTCTTTTGAATTTGGAGATCCTCAAAGCAGAACTGACCCCACGTCTCCAGCCAGCTCATATCTTTGTAAGGCAACATTTGTGAAGCTCATGACAGATTTACTTCCTTAGAAACACTCAGCAAGTCTTTAAACTCAGCAGTTTTTTGGAACCGACTTAGCATATTATGAGAAGGGCTTATTCAGTCAGAGTTTCAGTGCAATAGTGTCAAATAGTGACTTAATCCTCACTCCCTGTCACTTCTTATGTTGTCTCTGTACTGCCTGCATGAACTGTCTGGCACATGAGTTGTGATAAGTGAGCAAAGGTTGCCAATAATGCTCATTAATTCTGCAGCTTTCCCCAAGACAGGCTGTCACATTTCACTGTGAGCCACATGCGTCTGACAGCACCCGACTCACACTCAGCGAGAGGAGAGCTGGCTGTTGGATGCTTGGTTTTTTTGCACCTCGACGAAAGCAATCAGAACCCAACAAACAGCAATTCCTTGGTGGGTTTCACTGACTGCTTCTCAATGAAAGAAAGTCTTAAAGTGTGAGATGCTACAATGTAGAACAATCAATGGGGACTCCTCTTGACTCCTCCTAACCCAGATAAAGCCCCGGCTGTGGCGCAATGTCTCTGTGGGAGATGGATTGGGAAATAGTGGGAGGAACAGGAATGAAGAAGGCCTGGGAAATGAGGACAGAGGTTTCTAATTTCCAAACAAACATGACAGAAATGAATTTACAATGTCAAAGCAGCTAAATGAATGAAAAGTGGTAAGAGCTGAACATGTGGAGCACTGTGAAATAAACTACAAATATTTAAAAGGGGACCTATCATGCAAAATGCACTTTTGTACGTCTTTTAGACATGAATATGTGTCCCCGGTGTTCCAGGGAACTCACCAAGTGTCAGAAAACACAACCCTCTCTCTTTTCCTCCATACCCAAATCTCTAAAAACGGGGCTGCAACGGATCTGATAAAAACTGATCCAGATTTGAAATATCTCTGACGTCAGAAACAAGGAGCTCCGCCTATATGGGCAACTCTCCACCTATCAGGGGAATGAGAGGTTGCCGTGGCATGGTAACAGCATGGTAACAGCATGGTAACATGGCGCTCGTGCCTCACCCCCCTCCTTTGCAGGGGGGCGTGGTCAGCTGCAGCTCATTTGCCACAGAATCAGCCCTTGCAAAAACGGGGCTGGAATACAGCAAATAGAGCAAAATGAGGCATGGCTAAAATGCATGATCTGTTTGGTATTTTGAAAAAAAAACTTCACAGACATGTTTTATATAGGTATGGCCCTACAATATATTATTCAAATATAGCATGATAGGTCCACTTTAAAATAATAATAGGATTACATTTGTGTGCTATAACAGGCACACGATATAGCTTTAATTCACAAGAACTGCAACTGGTACTCAGCTTGTTTGTGGAACAATAACACCCGCGCAAATAAAACCATGACGGCTTTAAATTGGAAAAGGTTGTTTCAATCACAACTCTCTGAAGCAGTGAGCTCAGGTTGTGAACATCAAAGCTGCTCCCTGCTGTGATCCCTGAGGGGAAGATGTTGATGGTAGCCATGAGCGGTGATAAATCAATATTAAAGGAGATGCTTCATAAAGCCCCTCTGGGCAAGGGCCAGCAAGCAGCTGACAGACCAGATGTGTGCAGTGACAGAAGCACCTCGATAAACTGTGTCTCTTTCTTATTGTAATCTTTAAAGAAGGTGATACTTGAGGGGAAACAAACTAAACAAGTGTAGCTTGATATGTTGACCCGTTGAGCTGGCTAGCAAATATTTCCATGGCCTCAAAGGCCCCTACAGCATTTCTTCGTAAGATCTGTGTGACCACTGTTGCATAACATGAAAGCTAGTTGAATCAACATAGGCAAACACAGTGTGTGCATATCAATGACAAACAATTGATAGAAAAGATAGGATTCTCTCATTGCATTTACATTTTAATTTTAATCAAGGGGCATCTTGCACACTTGTATAACGTATGCTTTTTATATACAGTATATTTTCTTTACTAACAGGTTGATCTGTTACATTCAATTATATTCTATATATTTAAAAGTTGTGTATTCTATAGATATTCTGTAGCTATTTATTGTTCTTCTGTTGAAATGTATTTACTGTTTATTGAATTATATTTGTAACTCATGTGCGATGCCTTACAAAACATTACAAAATATATCTAATAGCATCTCTGTGTCCACACTCTTATAAAATGCTACGTGGAGAGTGAATGGATGTTTTGTTTATTCAGTATTGTATGACACCTGCCTCTGAATTATTTGTTGATCTTTTAGTCATTTAGTTAAAGGTGAAAAAGGCATTCAATAACAGATGTAAGTTAACGTTGACCTGTGGACCGCTGAAGGCCAGGGTTCTTTAAGGCAAGTTGAAGTCATAAACGGTTGACTGTTGTCGAATCGGACAGTAAACTGTAGAAAGCCCTCACATTGCACCTCCTTGTACTATTCGGTTCTTAAAACTAAGCCATGATGTCACAGTGCTACACAAGGAAGCCAGTCAGCAGTCGTAAACAGTAACTCAATCCAAGGAATATAAAAAAACAAAACGCAGCTTGAAATCGCCTTTGGCTGTGTCAATACTGGCCAGCTTGTTGGGAAGCCAATTTAAGATATGAGATCTTAGACTGACTATTCACGCCAAATAGAAGTCTCCAATGACATATTTCAAAAACAAAACAATTTGCTGAAAATATAAAAACCTACTGTGTGTCTACTGCAGTGCTGTATTAAAATAAAACCAGGTGGTCCTGACTTAGGGTATTTATCTGGCAAAGCTAAATGTTTTGGTTTTAGTCTGAGGTATACATTCCTGTTTGTGAGCACAGACTTTCAGGGTAATGTGCACTTGACTTAACTTCTTAAGTCATCCTTTACAACAGGGTTGAATGGAAATGGAAATGTGTAAGGTGGTAAAAACATTGGAATATGAGTAACATATGGTATTTAGGATCATTGAAAGACCCTGATGCCAATGCGTGGAAATATGTGTGTAATGTGTAATTTGGATTATTTTACACTTTAACAAGATAATATATGGTGGATATAATCTGTAATATCTGAACAGTAATGTGCCTACTGCAATACATAGGGGAATGAAAAACGTAACTATTTTTTACCACAATTTTATTTCTATTCTGTTTCTTTTTGTCCTATGTTATTGTTTAATTGTTTGATGTCTAACATATATTCATGATGCATTGTTGAAGGAGCCTTCATTGCCATAACTACACTGTTGCTACTGTACATATAACACACCTTTAATCTTGAATCTATAACTCCTAAAAGTTAAGATATTCAACAACCTTCACGGTAGGAATAATTCATATTAGGCCTAACGAAAATAAGTGAAACGTGTCAACTTAAACACCTGTATGTCCCTTTAATTGGACGCCTGGTTGACAGGAAGGCCCAGCAGCTGACTCTTAATTTCCCCACCACAGTATGAGGATAACACAGTGTCCACGTCCTGAAGGCCCAGTGTTTGGTGGGGAAACGTGCTCAAACATGCATTATAACAAACACAAAATCATATACACACACGAGACATGCTGCTAAACAGTAAGGTAGCGGCTCAGTGAAGCTAACTAGCCTCACCTCTTTGACTGGGGGGAATTTCTTCTTGCACTCCATGGACAGAGAGCGCAGGTCCGTCTGCATGTTCTCCAGCAATTTCTTCACCGCTTCGGGGCTGCTGGTCGACATCTTTGACGGCGTCTTCGACAAATATAATCAGGAAACTTCAAAGGGTAATGAATGCAGGAGAGCAGTCGCCCCCCTACCCATCCACAGCGGGAGTATAATCCGTCGCTACTTTATTCTGCTGCCTTGGAAAATAAAATAAAGACCATTGACTTAGTATCCTCAGCTTTACGCGCCTGTGCGCACGAGAGCAGCGATGACACCGGTTCTTCAAAGCCCGGTGACATTAGGTTCGGTAAGTAGCATTATCTTCCTCTTTATCTCTGTTTAAGGATGCTCATTAATCGAGGATATTGGGCGAATTGAGCAGTCTGCCATCAGCAACCGACAGCTCCACTTTCCTTCCCACAATGCTCCGGTGGACAGTGACACGTCACTTGGACTTCCGTAAACAGTGAGCGATTCAGAATAATGGCGACAGCGACCCCTGCTGGGGAACCATGATACAGACAGACAAGCCACGTCTGGGCACTTTTACACATTATTTAGCAAGCAATTCAGACATAAATGCAAATATCTAAAGTTTAAGCACCCCTCCTCTGGATGGAAGAACGCACTTAACATTTTTGGCAAAGTCACTCCATAACATAAAGGAAAGAAACGCCCGAAAACTTTTCTCATGATTGACCTTTACTCTGTTGTTAATGATTGCTGTTTTTTTTGTTTGTAATGAAATACATTTTGTAAGATGTTTTACAAGATGTTTACTGTTTATTTTTATTTTATATATACTGTATTTGTACCATTGACTGAAAATAAGTGCCTTAAAGCTCCCATGTCATGGCCATTTCTACTGATCATAATTCCATTGTTGAAGTCTACTAGAATACATTTATATTGTGCAATTTTCCAAACTCACATTGGTTTCTCATACAGCATCTCTGTATAGTATGTGTATTCACTCTCTGTCCTACACGGCTTGTTGGAGCTCCTGCCCCCCCCCCTCCCTGTGAGCCCAGTGGCCGTCTGCGAGACAGCGAGACACAGCGAAACTCAGCCCGAAACACACACACACCCACAGCCTGGCTGGGAGTTTGTGTGTGTGCCCACGCTGAGTTCCGCGGTGTCTCGCTGTCTCGCCGACCCCACACCAGTGAGCCAGCTCACAGTGTCCCGCTCCTCGCAGCGGCGAGCCTCGCAACGTCCCGCCGAGTGTGTGTGTGTGTGTGAGGAAGTCCGCGGATTGGTCCACACGTAACGGCTCCGCAGACGTAACGTACGCCGTTACGTTACGTTACGTCACTATACCCGAAATACGTCACTATACCCAAGAAGTAAACAATGGAAAAAGAGAAATCCCCAACGAGGCGTTCTGGGGCAGCATAGACAGGTCTTTTCTGTGTTAGAGTTTTACTCGCTAGGGGTGTACTTTGAGGGTTTGTGACTCTGCAGACCGTTTACATGCATAAAAAGCTACATAACACACAAAGGGACGGGTAATAACCGGAAAAGCATGACATGTGTAAATGAATCTTGATTAATAAAGGTTATAAAAAATAAGAAAAAAACGTTTGCATATTATTGGTGTCCACTTGCACCACCAAAACGTTGCGGCAGACGTTTAATACAATTGTTTTTATTAAATCATATCTTTTGTTAAAATAAAACAATGGTTAAATGGACCTTACGTATAATTTGGACATGCTGTATAGGTACATACATTTAGTATTTAAATATCCTGCTACTTCTAGTTAATACTTACTATTTATTCACTTACATTTCAGATTAAAAGATCCGGATAATTTCCTCCCCACTACCTTTCTCTCAGCTTTAGTAGTTTGTGATGCAGATTAGGATCCTGTATCCAGAACAAATGACTAAAATATGAGAATGTGTTATGGTTAAACATCCCAAACATTATAAATAAGTAATCAAAATGACCTCCGATTCAATCAGCTGCAAGATTAAAATGTGCATACATGTTTATGAATCAGAATATTAAGCCAATAACATGATAATCATAGACTGTATATATAAAGGTGATAATAGAATAATGACAGTAGATAGTGTCTGCATATGACTTTCAGTAGGATAACATTGTTGATAGTGTTACTTCTCTAACTTTACGAAATACAATTTTAAATGCAGGACTGATACTTTTCATGAAGTATTATTACACTAATTACAATAAAACTCATTAATGAATTTGACACAGTACGATCTATCTAGAGAATATTGCAATACATAATTCAGACTCTTGGTTTTTGAATTATTTATGTTGAATGTTTGAAATATTGCAATTTCCGAACATGCACTCTGTAAATTTGGACTGAGTGCATGAGGTACTTATTGTAGATTTAATGGCATGTTTGAAGAGATGAGATGCATTCAAGTAAGCCAGGTTCTGAGCAATACTCATAATGGATACTATTTGTGGGACTGAAGAAATGAAATGTGTCAATGAAGGTTTCTCATTTCTCTAATTTCTCTAATTTCCCCTCCTCGACTCCTCGGGCCTCCGGTAGTGACCCGGAAATGGATTTCAGCGCGCAATGTTGAAGGACATCTAATTTCTCTAAATGCACTCAGAGGACCGAGGATCGAGCATCGAGGAGGCTCTCTGGAGGAGCTATAACCGAGGATACACAGGCTGCATCTCACTTCTGTTAAATGCAATCCTTGCGTCCTTCACTTGCGTCTTTTCCTTGCGTCTTAGTATCTCCCGGCCACCAGGGAAGCATGGAGAGACGCAAGGAAACCACGAGAAGGGAGAAGAAGCAGGAACATTTGTTTTAAGAGCAATGGGACGTCCTTTCCTCCGGAGCGTCACGTGAAGAGAGGAAAGAGACATGTTATCTATCAAAACCCAGTTAGATTAACATGAATTGGATTGCACACTTTGTTCGTGTGGATATGTAGCAAATTAACATTTTAAATAGTACTTAATGACTGCGGTTTGGCAGCTGAATGAAAAGCTAATCAGGTCAGTGACAAACTACCAGCTGAAACCCATGAAGGTCATTTAGGAAGAAGGTACCAGGCCTATATAAGTTTCGGATAGAAAGAGGTTCAACCTTACCAAACGCAAGATGTCTGATGCCATTGCGTGCATTACTGCAGTAGGCCTACATAATGCAGGAGCAGTCCAGGCGCCGTCGGGCACGATAACAGGCTATTTGTTTAATAGAGGTAAGCATCACACTAGTCTGGTGCAGTATGAATGGTTTCACCAACAACAGCAATTTAATGTAAGATCAATTAATTGTCGGATATTAGTAAAAGCTAGGTGCTGAAGGTAACGGGTATCTTTATTTTGCAGATGGATGTCGATCCCATCCAAGCCATTTTAAACCCTCATGTGCCAGTCCTTGCTGTGTTCTTTGATGGCCAGAAGGACCTCATGCAGGACTACAGACTGGGGCGCCAGTCACTGGAGGCCCTGCTGAGGATCCTGCCATCAAAGAACACACAAGGCTGGTCACATGAGGTAAATATTTTAATTATCATTTATTGGTTGGCACACGGCTTGTCGTACAGTGTGGTGTCCCGGGCCTTTGATGTCGACATGGCCAGCGAGACCGACTGGCAGGGCTGCTCTCTGCTCCACGTGTGCACCCAGTTGAACTTCAAGACCATGATTATTTGTAGGACTTGAGGACACGAAGGCCTTGGGCACCACACTGTGTGAAAAGCTGTGTGCCTTCATTCGCGGTTTATTGTGTTGTGACAACATGTTTAACAAATAAATGAAAACTGGTTTGACAAACAAAGTGTATGAAAATGGAACAATAAAAACGTTGCAAAAACTTAGAAACAAAATCATTTATTTATAAATTGCTCAAATAAATCTAACAGCCTTGTGTTGTTAGCGTGAGTGGCCTCAAAACGTTCCTGCTCTCGTTTGGCCTCCTCTTTCAGAAATTCTATGAGGGCCCCCCTACTTGCCCTGTTCTTCTTGGCAGGCGGGGGACTGAGAGAGGTGGATGGCTCTTCATCAAGTGTAGTGGTGCTGCTACTTGTGCCAGGCTGCCCAGGATCCTCCTCTTCCTCAATTGCCTGGCCACAAGGAGTGGCCCCAGCTCCACTGGATGAAGAGCCAATTCCACTGGGGGCCACGTCAGCCGTAGGCTCATTTTCCCTGACGCATGAGTCCATCAGGACTAGAGGCTCCATGGAGGGCCGACTCCCGATGGCCTCATGCATCAGGGGAAACCACGACCATGTGGCTGCCGTGGCCTCCCCCTCCTCTGTCCCCGTCCCTGTAGGGAGGGTTTTCAGCTCCTGGGGGAGAACAAGGAATGTATCAGTCAGATGAAGACACAATAGAAATAGCTGCATTGTATGTATCTAGAAATACAATATCTCACCTTATATTGTCTTTTGAGGTTGTCCCACTTGTTTGAGAGTTGGGTGGGAGTGAGCAACTCCTCCAACCCCATCTTCTGCAGAACCTCTCTGTGGAGTAAACAATTTGTAAACTTATAGCATCCCGGCATGCAAAGTGTGATTACTCCTGACAATATGCTTCATGCATAATAATTCCATGACACACTCAGGTTCACTGTGGTTCATTCACAGTAGTGGTTACATTGATTATCATAACATGCAGCAAAACAGTATTGTCAAAAAACGGATGTAAAACTGTAGCTCACCCCCAGGCCTTCTTGGCAGTGTATCTCTTTCCTGTGAACAGGTGCTCATTCTCAGTCCTGTGTTTAACGAGGGCTCTGGTTTGGGCCTCCGTCCCTGTTTAAGGAGAAATATTTTATATACATCAGCAAAAGGAAACCTTAAGCCATTAACATTTCACTCACATATTGCAGCATATAAATGACAGCTTCATTATTGAATTGAATATATTGAATATATTGAATTATTTATTACAAATAGATTGTGACTGCATGCCAAATGAATGCTGGTACCTTAGTTACGTCTTTATGTGGCAGGTAGTTTAATGAACAAACACGTGGTTTCCAACCGAACTATGTCCGATAAATAACGAATGCTATGTGTGTAGCCTACTAGTATACGCCATGGATGTATAATAAGAACTGGATACAGCGTGGGAGGCGGGGCCTCATTCATTCCTATGAGAGTTGCTCATTTGCGCATGATGATAAAATGGCCCAACTTTTGAGAGAGCGAAACGTCACAGATTACCCGGCATGCCTGAGAAGTACCCGTATGTGCGCTCATAGCGCATGCGCAACTTTAACCATGCCCCCCAAAATGCTCGTTCACATCAAGCACGTCAATTTGCGTACACGTAACAGCACCGCACGTTCATGACAGCATGGTAATGTCTGTTATGATAGATTTGATATTAACGAGGCGGCAGTTAGCAGCTAGCGGTTAGCTAGTAATTATCCTAATTTACACATCAATCGTTATGTACTTTTATATTACGCTGTAACAGGATCTAGTGATATCCAAGCAACAGAGCTTCATTTAGCATGAAAGAATTATTGCACTGTGTATATATATATATATATATACATACAGTGCAATAAGCTTCTTAGTGCAATAAGAAGCTACAGGGACGTTAATCTACGTCGGTAATATTAACTTTATTTAATACAACATTTACGGTACAAGATTTAATCATACAGCCCATGTAGTATAATATTTTACAAATGATGAATTACAGCAAACATGTGCAATATATCCATTATTACAGCCCCGTGGGCTGGCAGTAAGGCGATATGGGTCCGTTCTTATTGTGCATCCATGGGTAAAGATAAACGCATGTAGTGCTGAACACGTAACATGAACGTGCCGGGCGGCGCGGTCCCGTGGGTTAGATGCGCGTTCATAATGCAGAGGGAAATAACTCTCAGAATAACGTTATTAGCACATTTTACAACTTGAGGAACGAATGTTTTTAATAAGGGCTATACAAGTGTTCATACTGGGTAGTTTATTTAGTTTAAAAAAAATTATCCAACGATTTACAGACCACTCTTTCCCCATGTAAGTCAATGGGAAAAAGTGTTTCCGGGCCTGGCAACCAAAAGGAAGTGTAGTACCGCCGTTTGGCCAGCACGAATATTTTCATCAGAGTCCGGCGCACTTCCTGGGGGCTTGGTATACGCACGTTATTTATTGCAAATCTTGCCTTTAGTTGGGCATTTCACATGAACATTGTTGAGAAAATATAAAGCGTTCAATAACAGAAATATACGAGTTGTGGGTTAAATAAATGTGAACAGATGTTGCATTATCGTAACGGTATCGTTGTAGACATACAAATAACATTAAGTAAAGACACTTACACGTGTGTTGTGTTTCTTCCGCCATGTCTTTCAAATGTGCCAGCTGCAGGTTGGAGGCAGGGATTTTAAACCGAGTGAAATCAAGGAATTCATGCCCCTCAGCTGTGACTGAATGGAAATGACAATAAATGAAAATGTAAAACGATAAAAGCGATCATGAAAATGTTTCCAATAAATGAATAAAATGATTGTTGTCCACTTTGTTGTTCAGACATATCACAGATATTTCTAATTAAATGATACATTAATTGAAACAAAACACTGATTATACTGAGGAGTGACTCCCGTGAGGTTCATGTGTTTTCTTCATTCCGCTGGTAAACTGCTCTCATGTCAAGAAGCATCAGATCAGTGCATGCGCTGCGACGTCCAATCAGTGAGCGATACACAGAAGGTTTCTCATTTCTCTAATTTCCCCTCCTGGACTCCTCGACTCCTCGGTCCTCCGGTAGTGACCCGAGAACAGCTGTGAGGTCCGTGCAGAAAGCAGAGCAGTGTGTATAATATATCACTCAGTATAACAGGCCTACATTACTCTCTTTATTTGTATGCTTTAGTTTAGTAGATATCTACAAACAAAGAGTCGATATTTTTCTAAAACCATTTAGTGCTTCACATAATAAAATACACATGGCTGTAGCCTGATATATATTATATGCTTTAAGAGCTGTAGGTGTGTGTGGTACAGACGTGTGTGTGTGTGTGTGTGTGTGTGTGTGTGTGTGTGTGTGTGTGTGTGTGTGTGTGTGTGTGTGTGTGTGTGTGTGTGTGTGTGTGTGTGTGTGTGTGTGTGTGTGTGTGTGTGTGTGTGTGTGTGTGTGTGTGTGTGTGTGTGTGTGTGTGTGTGTGTTTTTCAGGGATTTTGGGCCCCATGAAAATATATCACATTGGTTACTTAAACATTTTTTTCTTAATGTTCTAAAATTGTTTGGGCCCCTGTCAGTCACGGGCCCTTAGAATCGTCCTAACTTTTCACCCCCTTACGGCGCCCCTGTGTGTGTGTAGATGCGGCGGACTGACAGGTCTCAGTTGGTTTGGTGTCCTCTGCTTACTTTTAATACTTGTAAATAAAACTTTTAGCCCGTAATTTCCCCATTGTAGCAACCAGAGAGGGGGGGGGGATATATCCAGTCTCTGATAGTGTTACGTTATTATGAGAGTGCTCTCATACTTGTTTGATTCTGAAATTGTATATATTTATATAAATATATATGTGTGTGTATATGTCCGCATCTGTAGCCTGTTATTGTCTCATTATACCGCACTGTCAATGAATTAAAAGTAAATAATAAGTCGTCATGAACACATCTGTCCATCAGACAGAGGGCTGCTGTGCCTCCTGTCATCATTAATGGACGTCTCTTTAAAATGACCGCTCAGAGGAGAGGATGTCTGTCCTTTTTTACTGCAACGTTTTCAGAAAAAAACAAGTTTTAATCATTCTTCTTGTTTGTAATCTAAAAACAGCCAAGAAACAATTCAATATAACAGTATTCAACTTTTCGGAGCTGCTCATCCCACAAGAGGCCCTCCACATGTTGCCTTTTGTTTTGGAGGCTGCTGTATTGTTGTCATCTTGCTGAAGAAATCTTGTCCTCAGGGAGTTGCAGCACAAACATCCACACCTCCTTAAATCCTTTTGTATTGTGATGACAGTGAAAACATCAAACAGCACCGAGATTAGCATAGTTTTTCATACCATGTAGGTGGATTTACTTTCTAAATAGTTGACTTTCTTGAAGGAAATATTTAATAATTAGTCCTTAATATACTTCCTAATTATCAAAATGTGTAACTTAAACTAAATAGAGTTTAATGTTGATGAAAGTCTGGTAATAGTAGTTGAGGCTTTTGAATCTTAAATTCAATAGTGCACAAAGTCATTAACTTTTAATATTTTAGTTTAGCAACAGTCTTGCCTGTTATTACATCAAATGATTGATTCTCAGAAGCACAGTGTTTCACTCCAGAATTCTGCTTATAATACTTCACTAAATGTTAAATTGAGACATACATTCTATTTCATCGCCACTACTGAATCTTGTCAGAAGATTAAAAGGGAATACGCCGAGCAATTCACAATCTTTCCAGAGATTTCCGCACCTTGAGATGTGAAAACATGACAGCTCAAAGCTGATTTCCCAGCACTACTGGATATAAATAACCTCTTTAAAAGCAACAGATTTGTTTTGTCTTGGAAAACATTTGTCCTACTTTATTCAAGAACCCTGCTAATGACACACAGCCTGCCGATGAATATATGACTCTAACAAGTTTACATCAACATTTCAAATGAAAATCAAGTCCAGACATACATCATTGTGTGTACAGCATAGTTTTGTCTACACTTTTTGTGTTATACATGTCTACCATAATCATTGAAAGTATGTCATTATGGAACATACATTACACTAAGATGGCAAAACTCACAATACTTCAAATCCTTTTTTTAATGGAATAAAGGCTCTAAGAAACATTAGACTTTTAAATGTTGTTCAATCACCACAACTGCCTAAAGTTCAAATATATATCTATTTTATTTATTTTATACATGGTGCAAATTAGTAATGTGTTTAATGTGTTGTGCTTTAAATCTAAAGTTTGTAAAACAATACATTTTCTTAAACAGCAGTGTCATTTCCACAACGGTATCCTAAAACCCCTAATACTTTAAAATATTACCTGATAGCAAGTGAGATATTAGGAGGATTTAAGATCATGCATGAATTGAATAACAAACTCCATGTCCCAAAAAATACATACATATATTTAAATGTATATTTTAATTAAAGTGTTTTTTATTAATTCATAAAAAATCATTTATCATAGTATATAAAAGTTATATATGTAAAAGTAGTCCCTATTGGCAGCACATGATCATATACTCATTCCAATATCTAAAAAAACACATGCAGAGGTTCATTACAGCAGAAAAAGAGAAGACAAGAGAGATGTTCATTTTGGAATAAAACCCTCCTCAGCGTGCTTTGTTCATATTATTAGCAGCACAGCTGTCAACTCCAGGCACTTCACATTTTAAGTTCAAACAATTCAATGCATTAGAGATAAGGCAAAAGTGACTAAATTAAAATCATGTCAAAAATCTGAATATTGAAAAAAAGCATGTAACATTCATGCAAATCTGCATTGTTCTGCACCAGAAATATAAACATATTGAACAGCAAAGATTAGTTGAATTCTACTAAATATACATTTCATGTCCTTGCTTTCTCAAGTATTGGTTATTATTAGCATGATTTTGTTTTTTAATTAAAATATGTAACATCCTGAGATGATAACAATCTTTTTATAGAGTAAAAACAGAGCTGTCAGCTTTATTTAATCTATGGATGAAACACGCTTGCACTCTATATGCAGAAGTTCATTCAAACACACAGCTTTTATTCGTGTGACACCTCCGCAACAGATAGCTGGTATAATCAATAAAGTAACTGGAATGTCAAACAAGCTAAACATAAAAAAGGCTTCCTCAGAAAGCAAACACAATCAATGTAAATTCTTAGCCACTGTGAAACAACAATGGCTGCAATTTTCAAGTGTAAATATGACTCTGCTACTGGCAACAAGATGGTACCCAAATAATTGTTACTCTTTAAGTAAGAATGCTGACATGCTGTTAACAAAGGAGAAAAGCTCCAGCAGCAGATCAGCAGTAACAGGTCAGGTGACTCTTAAAGTCTGCGCTGTGTCTGGTGAGGTATTGAAGGGAAGTTGGGATGGGGCCAGACAGAGTGTCAAGGCTAAGGAATGACCTTTGACCCCATTCAAGGCTCTGAAACCAAACCTCATGTCTCTAGCAGTTTGACTCCTTTTCATCAACGGGGAAGTATCCTTCCTTGGTGGGAGGTGATTTCTGATGGAGGCTGTCGCCGTCCGCTGCGAAGATGGCCAGCAGCCTCGCCTGCTCCTTCTTCGACTTCGGTAAGTCGATGGAAGGAGTTGTCAAGAAAACGAGGCGCTGTGCACAGAAGATGTATACAATGTAGGAAAACTTGCTATATGTCAGTGATGCGTTTGAAAAAACAATGACTATTCATTTTAAAACCACATATTAACTGCAATATATAGTAACCAACATCAATCATTCTCATTAAACTGTTATTATTTACAATATCGAAGAGATTATTCAAGATCAGTTATGCAATACATGGAAGCATACACACTTTTAACCAGGAGCATTGTGGCTATTTGGCAAAGTCCCTGATCACTAGACTAATAATTGTTGCTTAAAAAACAAACAGTTCATGACTCTAATGACTTGTATTTATCAAAAGGGAAACTGGCTCCAAACACAATATTGACACAGTATAACCTTTATAAAGTTGTTAAGGTTAATGGGGAAGCAAACAGTTACATATTTGCTTATCCAGGAAGTACCAATCTTTGTCCTCCCAACAAAAGTCCAATATTCCCCCTGCTTTGATCTCTGTTTGGGTCTCCACCTATCCACTCCACTGCTATCTTTGTTTATGTGCCATTTTGTGCTGGGCTGGTAGTGTTTACAGTGAAAGAAAGAGAGCAGTGAGGCTGAACCCGACCGTAAAGCTATGAAAGCAAAGCAATAAGCTATGATGATTAAATGCTCCTTGGAAGAGCTGCAGTATTGGGTGATCATCTCTGTGGATTTGTTACTAAGAGCAACCCATTTTACAAACACATTATCATGTGATCCATTGCCAATACAGAAACTAAATTATGAGAGCAGCTTTAACACAATCCCAATTATCTGTAATCCTATTTTTCGTTTCTCTGTTTAGTCTTTTTTATTTGCACCAAGGAAATGCAGTTTTTAGATAGAAAAACGTACCTCTCTCAGGGTTCCAGGGGTTTTGTACAGTTTCACTGCAATCCACACAGGAATACACAGCATGGAGGATAGAGCCAGGACCCAGCCTATCCCATTGCCCCACCATGGGTATACGTATTCATTGTTGTACTTCAGAGGTGAGTACTTGATCAAGGCGAAAGCAAAGGTTCCCTGAAAACAGAAACAGAGAGATTTCACGCTTCTGTATGGATGCATGTTGATACAACACTACTGATATTTAAAATACTACTAAATAAATACAAAATCACTGATAATAACCATTCATCTTAACTTCAATGCCTTCTCTGATAGCTTTATCAAATCATTTGTGATATTTTGCAAATTAAAATGGTATTTTCCAGGTTGGCCAGCAGAGGCTGCTCGTGCTTTAAGAGAGAAGTGTGAAAGCATGCATATTGAAAATGAATGAGACCCACAAAGCAAGTTGCAGGGGTGAAATAAAGCCAGCAGTATTTAATGACAGGGCTGGGCCGGTAACCAATCATGTCCTCAATGTTGTCGTAGAAACGGTCAGCCCCTGTGATCAGGGGGAGATAAAGCAAACGCATACAATTACATCAATATCAAACAATCATCTGCAGCAGAAAGGTAATAAGACACAATACATGTCATGACGACTGCTTAATAAAGAAGTCTACTTAATTGGGATTCTTATTATTCCCCAAATAAACCAGCTAACAAAAACTAACATGTGAAATACTCTCAGGCTCCAATGTGAGGAAGAAAGTAGATTGGTCGTGATTGGCTGAATGTAGAGGGCACTGTTTACTGGGATGAATAGAGCCTTGTGAGAATAAAGCCTTTGTCTTTCAAATTCCCCCTTTATGCATTCCCAAATAGCCTGCCTAACACACTCACCATAAATCCAAGCAATGCAAACAGTCTCAAACATAGCCACGAAGAGCAGGCACATCCCACTGGCTGCGTAGTAGTCAAAGAGCTGGAAGATGTACATGCCACCCTGTGGAGACAGACATGGGTTAATAACCCTATAAGTATACAAGAAAGACTGACTCTGTATACTATGCAGGCCAATCATCCATTTTGTACTTGAAGACATTTCTGCAAAGCGTAAATTGGCAGTTCTATTGTTGTGATGAAAATACTGAAACAATACACACTTATAGTAACACTTGGTTTGACAGGAGGAAAGGCTCTGCTGTCTACATAAAATGAGGGTTTAAAGGAAACTGTAATAAGTAGAAATAGGCAGTTTGGTTTTTAAAATGAGTTTGGTTTGTTTTATGAATTGCAAAGACAAGAAAGTATTTACCTAAGTGTGAAAGAAAAGGCTTTTAAGATGCCACCAGTGCAACCAAGTCAGCATTTATTATCTTATTTATATTCTTATAGCATTTTTTTTTTTATGTATCTTTACTATGATTGCCCAATATTACTTTGAAAAATACAGATTGTGGTGCAACTGCCCTCGGCCTAACTGCACTGGAGGCTCCCCACTGTTCTGCTTATTACCCCAATACAGCCCGGGAGATGAAGAATGAAGTGAAGCGTCGTGCAGAAACACTAAATGTCTGAATGCTTATTCTGAAATCCGGTTTGAAATAAATTGGTTTTGCACACAAACTAGGGGTTTACACCTTCTCTTGTCTCCTATTGGCAAGATAACAAACTTAATGTGTAATCTCGTTATGTTAAAATAATAACACAAAAGTCCCAAACCTCTGTCAGCATGATGAGCCCCAGGAGGAAGGACACCACAGCCACTGCCAGGATGAAGAGCTCCCTGCGGTTCTTACGCCGGAAGGTGGAGGGATACATGTCCACCATGGCTGTCACCAGGCTCTCCACACACACAAACTGATCAGGAAAGACACAAGAAGTAGATATTTGTATATATGAGTCTATATATGTTTGTTTTTACATGTGTGTTGCTGACTTACCCAAAACATTTACAAGAAAACAACATTTAAAGAGATCTGTGCAAATTGGCCTTTATAAATATTCAATGCTGTTTTGCAAGAATTATGTTTACAATAGAAATAGTGAAATGTAGCTATCTCTGTTATCTCTGTTGTGTGTGAGGAGCATATGTCGGACTCACTTGACTGTCCAGTCCCAGAAAGACAATCATAATGAAGAAGCAGCAGGCCCACAGAGGAGGATAAGGCATCATGGACACAGCACGAGGATAGGCTATGAAGGCCAAACCTGGACCTGAGTTAGACAGATTTAAAATGTAAAAGATGAGATTTAAATAACTATAATTGGTCATACATGCTCAATGGAATGCTATGAAAGTATATCATCAATATCATGAAACCATTGAGGCCATTGAGAGGCTGAGGAAAAGGAATTATGACTCGTATCTTTTTAAATAATTTATTAAAGTAGTACCTAATACAGTAAAAATAATAACCAACCAGATTCAGCAACTTCTGAGATTGGCACGTTCTGCTCATAGGACATAAAGCCCAGGATGGAGAAGATGGCAAACCCTGCTATAAAACTGGTGCCACTGTTCAGGAAACAGAGGGACAGGCAATCCCTGCACATAACACACAGAGGGACATGTTATGATTAGAAACTGCATGTGGTAAAGGCTTAAGAATGGTACCAGAATGATACCAATCATATTGTCAACTGTGCAATAATGGCAGTATAAGGATGAAAAACAGGTTACATTTCACTGTGATGACAGAATAGAGAAGTATTGTTGGGCAGTTGATAGAATTGTTAGTGCATTATGATTTCAGTCCTTACCTGTAGCAGTTGTTGTTGTATTTGTTGTAGCTTCCCAGGGCAGTGAGACAACCCAGGCAGATGGCATACGAGAAGAAGATCTGAGTTCCAGCATCCAACCATACCTAAGGACAGAAGAGAAACAAGATAAATGAAACGGTGAAAAAAGGGGAAGTATCCACACTTTATGACAATTCAATGCCTGGCAAAACATTTAATGTTTTAGTTTTGTGGCTTTGTTGACTTTGAAATGTCCCTTAGATAACATTTAATGCTGAAAGTATAAGAGCCAACTTGTAAATGTTTAGTTTTAAGAAACACTGTACATGTATTCAGACTGACTGTATTCGTGTCTCTGTTACCAGACCAGCTTCCTTATAAATTAGTTGTCACGGCTTTATGAGCTCAGACAAACAGAATCATAAGGAATGTAATATAAAGGGGAAAAGATTCAAAACAATTACTACATAAAGTGTTATCTCAGACAGCCTCCATGTACTTGTCATATTTTAAGAGTTATCTCCAATCATACCTTCTCATCTTGTAGAAAACTCACAAAGCATCTATCAAATGTCAAAACTCTTTACCCTCCCACCCACACAGCAACGTTTTTATCCATCTCCGTCGCCCCGAGGCATAAAGTGAAGCACTTTCCACCCTCTTTTAACACTTACTCTCACTTCAAAATTCAAATGAGGTTTGTCTTTATGCTTGCAATTCTGGCAGAGTGCTCCCGGGGCACTGGGGCATGTTTTAGATAGTTAGCAGCCAGAACTGAAGATCCGATTGACTGGTGGTCCAACCAACAACACAAGTTCTGGACACAACACGACACAAAGGCAGGTAGTCCCAAAGCACAAACTGCACCAGCCTAGATTGTCTTGGCCTGCACACACAGAACTTGTATTCATCCCCTGAGTCCTGAGAGGGACTTAAGAGGGCCCCTCTTTTAAATGTTCACACTGGTTGCAATCTCGCGGCAAGGAAAGAAGAAATTGTAAAGTCCCTGTTAGCAGCCCCTTTCTAAATCCTTTCTCTTTCCCTCAGCAGTGATAAGTCCTTGGCAATCTGCTGGACACATTATTAAATGACATTGTCCGCTCTAGACAAATTGGCGGCAGTGTTGTTTGTTAACCTGCTTAAAGTAAGCTTGGTTTGTGTTCAGTGCGAGAGCAGTAAGTAAGACGTCCGAGACAGGATTCACATCCTGTGTCAATAAACCTGCAATATCTGATTTTGTTCCCCCTAGGAAGAAGCTTCGAAACAAGCTATGAACACAACACTAATGTTGTTTGGACAATTTAGGTTGATATTGCAATCCTGATAGCAGAGCGTAATCTTTAGGGAGTGTGGGATGACGAGTTAGTTTGTCTTTCTCTGAAACATTTTAGTAACTCAAGTTCGTAAAAATGCGATGTGTAGATTTGATATGTAGAGCTGTTTTTCTCAAGGCAATACTCTAACAGTTTTTACCAATTTTAAGATTAGGGCATACACTTATTTCGGAAAGCATTGAAATGCTTATTTAAATGAGATCATCGTCTTCTTCAGTCAGATCTGCATGTGTTAGAGTGAACGTTCATTTATGTATGTCTGAAATTACATTCCCTACCTGTGGGTCAGACAGACGTTCCAGGTCGGGGTAGAGGTAGTAGGAGATTCCTATGGAAGCTCCTGGCAGCGTGACCCCTCTGATCAGCAGGACCACCAGCATGGCATAAGGGAAAGTGGCTGTGAAGTAAACCACCTGCAGGGACATAGCAACATGTTTTATTCAGACATGCCTACAAGACGTATACAAAACGACATTCTTCCTTCTCAGATAATGTTTTATACTAAATGTAAATGATGTTTATATGTGACAATGTTTAAAAAGTGTTTGCACAAGTTGAAGCTTTACCATTTATGTTTGGTATGTTGGATTTTTAGTTGTTAAGGGTGTGTCTTAAACTGATAACTCTAGCTGCCCAATTGGTGCATTATTAATTCCTTCTGCAACTTGAATCAACCCAACACTTCCTGCATAAAAAGCTGATTTAAGGATCCTACCACAGAATAAGCTACTGTCTACTAATACTCTCTTTTTCCTATGTGAATATTTAGCTATTATATATTGATGAGAGGTTTTACCTTGCCAGTAGACTTGACTCCCTTCCAGATGCAGAAGTAGCAGATGACCCACGCTACGGCCAGACAGATAACCAGGTCCCCATTCAGAGAGCCAATATCATGAATACCTGAGGAGATTCTCAGCACCCTTCGCCTGGGGCACACACACAGACAAACATTAAGTATTTTCCTCTTGTCCTAGAAATTAGCAATTCAAAAGTCCTTGTAGTAAAATTACAATACTTTGGAACCGGTTGTTATTGTTGTATCTAGTCTAACAGTCGTACATTTAAAAAAACAGGATGTAATTGAAGGATAAATTGCTAAAGTTAAATACTTGTGAACTCCTTGGCACCATAAGGCCATTTGAGGACAAGACCAACAAAAAAAGAGGCACTTACTCCCAGAACTCAATGACAGGAGAGGTGATGTTCTCATGGTGATTGATGGAGCTATTCCCCCTCTGAAATGCCATACAAGAATCTTGAATGAAAAGAAAGACAGAAAGACATTCAATGCTGTGAAGAAATCCAAGCTCGTCTGTTTCCAAGTTACACACAGGCAACCGAAACAATGCCACCTCTGAGGCGAAGGAGCGAAATGGTGCATGAACAGTCACTCCATATAAAATGAAATTAAACTATGCATTAATTGAATGGTGAAGGGGAACGCCACTAAAAATGTATAGCCATGTTGATGTGCTGTAATTTACCGACTGTTTACAATCTTAGCTTGAGGTGTTATCATGCTAACATATGCTAGCTTGCACTACAAAAAGTAAAGCTGGAGTTTATGGAATAGCCATTCGCTTTTAAGGTACAGTAGTTGTTCATAATCCAACGTATTGGGCGAATACAACATTTGACCTGAAGTATTGCACTAGATGAAAAGTCAGGAAATCATCAAAGTTATTACAATTCATCCTGAAAGGGAATTAAAGGTCCTCCTGACAACCCATCCAATAACATTTAAAAACATCAACTTTATGATGGCTCAAGAGGAAAAGACAAGGAATTAGTATTCATTCTTTTAATGTCATGGCAATCCATTGTTGTTAAGATGTAGTCTGTTAGTTGGTCTATGTGTTGGAAAGACAGATCACCGATCCATCACATATGGTTAGAATATGTATTCAACCCTCCATAAAGCATACACAGATAGAGACATGGCTACACCTGATTAATGTGTTTGTCACAGTCGAGCAGGAGCAGGTGTTTTGCTGTGGCTCACCTGTGTTCCAGGTATTGTTGCAGGAGGCCCAGGGCAGATCCCAGGTGAAGGAATTGGACAGGTAAAAGAGGGCCCAGGCTAACACCACAATGTAGTAGATGTTAAGCAGGCCAACAATCACCTGGGTGGCATAACCCACACCTGGAACAAACAAAACATCAAGTTTATGAATCAACTTTTCAAGTAAACTGAAAAAAGATGCTCAGCGATTACAGCATTTAGTCAAGCAAAATAACACACTTTTACAAGAAGTCTAACATACAACCAACCTGAACCAGTAAACAATATTTTTACATGTAGTTTAGATGTCCAATACAGCTTTCTGGCATGCCAAAATGGTTGAGTGTTCATTATTTTAAAAACACATAGGGGGTCCAGAGGTCTATGGATTGATTTTTCATGCAGGTGCTCGAGTTTCAATACCATGGGGAGGGGTGTATTGTGTCTTCTGCTATGCTGATGTTAAATCTCTAGAAATTGTCCCCACCACTTTGTCTAACAAAGTGACGCCCATGCTACAATAAATATATCGCCTCAACTACTAATTTGCCCCCCTCTCATGTTTAATCCCTTGGTCCCCTCCCGGAACGTTTGTTTGTTTTCGTCACTTTTATTATATAGAGTCGTTATTCATTTGTTTTAAAGCTCAATAAATAACAAAGAAGACCTTTGACCGGCACTTTTCTAATTTTGTCCGGAAGATTTAAACTTTAACGGACATCTTGACCGGCGAAAGAAACTGAAACTGAAACTTAACCGGAGAGAATTACAGTGCTTGCCTCGACGGGGAGGGATTGCATTGCGGTTTATATCCCGGTAGGTCTGGTCATAAAGCACCGGGTGATTGATTCGCTACCGCTCATTTCTCCTCCATTTTTTGGAATATGAGGAAATGACCTGCGGTATGTCTCTCCCAGCATACACGCCGTTTGATTGGCTAGAGCTTGAACGGTCAGATTTGCGTACACGGGATTTGATTGGCTGACGCTTCCACCTCAGCCTCAAAAGTTGAACATTGTTCAACTTTGAATCCTCAAAATCCTGAAAATCTCCGCTCGCCTGCCCACAATGCATTTCGGCGAAAAGTGAGGGAAAGTGACGTCACCCCATTCAAAGTGAATGGGCAGAAGCGTTTCAAGATTTTTTTAACGCTGCTGTGTAGACGTACCGTAACGGACCGTCTCCAGAGCAGCGTTAAAAAAATCTTGGAGGTGGGCGTATCTGAAGCTTGAGGATTTTTTGCGAGCAACCAATCACATGAATCTCCCGCCCGCGACATACGAAGCCAAAAAGCCCGAAGTAAACTGGATATAAACTCCCCAAAACAGGCGAAAACCTACCACTGTCTCTGCCACCTCCCTCCATGCCTGGCTCCTCCGGTTTATATCCCGGTAGGTCTGGTCATAAAGCACCGGGTGATTGATTCGCTACCGCTAATTTCTCCTCCATTTTTTGGAATATGAGGAAATGACCTGCGGTATGTCTCTCCCAGCATACACGCCGTTTGATTGGCTAGAGCTTGAACTGTCAGATTTGCGTACACGGGATTTGATTGGCTGACGCTTCCACCTCAGCCTCAAAAGTTGAACATTGTTCAACTTTGAATCCTCAAAATCCTGAAAATCTCCGCTCGCCTGCCCACAATCCATTTCGGCAAAAAGTGAGAGAAAGTGACGTCACCCCATTCAAAGTGAATGGGCAGAAGCGTTTCAAGATTTTTTAACGCTGCTGTGGAGACGGCCCGTAACGGTCGAGGAGTGAAGATCAGTTGAACGTTTCTGTGACTCCGCCCAGCGGCTGCTCTTCTGAGAGGCACCGCTCTGACAGCTCTGTCTACTGGGAAACGCGCTAAAAGTCCTTCTGGAGGTAAGCAACACTACACAATTTCACCAAGTCTGAGAGTAAAAGCTTTCTCGAAGGTTCGTTTTGCTTTCTTACAACGTTACGTTAATGTTAACTTAACCTTACGTTTGCTAGGAGGCTAGCTGTCTTAGCTAACAACGGTTAGCAGCTAACGTTTTCTCCAGTTTGTGTTTCCCCTGAAAAACGTGATGCAGCTATAAGTTGTAAGTTAACTTAACGTTATCTTACAAGTTGAGAGAGTTACGTTTTGTTTAAAATCGTCAATGTAATGCCATTAGAGGTGTTGTGTTGAACATGAAGTTAGCTAACTGTAGCTCTCCACCAAAGGTTAGCATGTTAAGCTGTACTTTCTGTGGCAGCTCGCTTAATACAAAGAGGGTTTTTGTGCTTCATTGTAAACTTTTCTTACAAATGTGTGTTAATCTACCTGAAATTGTAGGGACAGTTTTTTTCTACTCAATGATACAGACCATTGTTGAGGAGATGCAAAACATACTGTAATTGAGTTGGGTCTGACATATACTCTGAGTAATGTTACTTTACTGCTAAAAAAAAGAAACATTATCAGAAGAGGATATCACCAAAGTGTGTGAGTCTGTCAGGGGATTTGATCTGTTCTCTGCATGTCGTACAGGGCCTATGTACACACTGCTCTGGTATTAATTAAAAATATAATTGGAAAATGTAAGTCTCCCGCTCTTGTCATCGTTCAGGCTTTGCATTTGAACTCCTATGACTGGTTGCGGACTTGAAGGGAATGACTTCCTGGCCTTCCTGACATCCAGGAAAATGGTGAGATTCTAATCCATTTCAATGCCAAAAGCAAGTTATTGTTTTTAACTTTTTTAATATGATTTTTTGGGGAATTTCAGTTTTATTGGACAGTAGAGATCTAATGGAAACAGTGGAGAGGGAGGAGATGATATGCAGCAAAAGGCCGAGCCGGATGGTTGCTGCTCCATGTGGAACGTGTTCTATCAGGTAAAGCACTTTGGTACCCAGTTATTTATGGTATTGAGTTTGAATTGAGCCTTTAGAAGGTATTTTCCAACATTTCATTGTAAAGACTGAAAAAACAGGCTCAGGTTAAAGCTTGACATGATTTGGTCTTTTACTTAAAGGTGGGGTAGGTAATTTTGGAGAAACCAGCTCGAGTGCGCTAGAATTTGAAAATACACAGCCGGAAAAAATCTGCCACTTCCTTACAGAGCCCCTTCTCCAACACACACGAACGCGCACATGACTAATGAGGGCACGAGATAAGTTTGTGCACAGATGGAAGGCTGACAGGCAGGTAAGCCATCCAGTTACTTTAGCCGGGCCGGCTCAGATGATTGGTCGTGCTTTTTACAGCACCACAGCTTCCACAGATGACATTCTTTTATGGATTTTTTGTCAAAGCACTTAAGATTTTCATTGCTATCGGGATGTTAAGAGCATTCCATGGAATATAACAAAAAGTGTATCTCGAGCCGGTTTCTCAAACTTATCTACTCCACCTTTAAGAGGATGTTTGTACTCCTGTCTTCTTTTATTTCCTTATCTTTCTTTCAGGTGTAACATCTACCAATGGTTGTACATAGACCTCCTCCACCTCTTTGCTGTCCTACTAGTCAACCCTCCTGATCAGAGCCTTTCCTAAATAGTGGTAAGTTGTTTTACAGTTCAGTGTACGTTAATTTAGCAACTTAAAGGTAGGGTAGGTAAGTTTGAGAAACCGGCTAGATACACTTTTTGTTATATTCCATGGAATGCTCTTAACATCCCGATAGGAATGAATATCTTAAGTGCTTTGACAAAAAATCCATAAAAAAATGTCATCTGTGGAAGCCGTAATACTGTAAAAAGTACGACCAATCATTTTAGCCGGCCCGGCTAAAATAACTGGATGGCCTACCTGCCTGTCAGCCTTCCATCTGTGCACAAACTTATCTCGTGCCCTCATTGGTCATGTGCGGGTTCGTGTGTGTTGGAGGAGGGGCTCTGTAAGGAAGTGGCAGATTTTTTAATTACCTACCCTACCTTTAATGCTTTACTGCTGTTCAATAAACCCTATATATATATATATACATCCATCAGCAATCAATAAAACAAATCATCCAACACAAAATAGAAGAAATCTATTTATTTTTATACAACAGCATCTATTGGGACTGCGCATTGATGTCATCAAGAGCATTGAGTCTACCTTTTGTAGTCGGCCTATCAGAATGTTTATAATTTCTTTGTCTCTTAACATTCCTATAATCATTTGTTTTTGTATTGTTGGTATTGTTTTGTTCTTTATTTTTGTTGGGAGAATCACTTTGCAATTGTGTAAGTGCTATAAATAGTTATACTAATATTATTGTTGTTACCATCATTACTATTATTAAAAATGTTTTCTTTGTTTTCTTTATTCATCGCTGCAGAAAGGATCATGCCAGCCCACATCAAACACCTGATCAAGAACTTGTGAATCTTCAGGCAGAAAAGATGAAAACACCTGTTCAAAGTTCCAGTTCCCTGTACATGGAACCATGCATGTACTCTGTTCCACATGTCTTCAGTCAGTTCTGGACCCTATGACTCGGACACTGGTTCTACCAAGGCTCATTAGAGGTAAGCAGTGGTAGGAGAGTGGAGTTATCTTTGTATTTAGGCTGCAAGTCGACAAGAATAGATTGTTCAGACAAGAGGCACCATGTGTTACGCAGGTGTGGCGCTGATATAGTTTATATAATATGCGGTTGGACTTTAAAATTAAATTATTTCCGGTGCAGAGACAAACACTCGAGGTGGATGTATAAAGTACATACTGGTGTTAACAAAATATAGCGTATATCCCTCAATTTATCGACAATAAGAATGACAATACATACTTCCGGGTGTAAAGTAATATATCTATCATACTGTAGCAGGGTGTCCGCGGGTCCTTAAAAAGTATTAAAAGTTGATAAATCAATTTAGCGAAAATTAAGGCTATTAAAAAGTATTAAACGGCATTTTCCAAGGTATTACATTTTGTAGCTTGTTTTCAATAAGTCTATAAATTGTCCAAAGAGGTTGTATTCTACAGTTTGCCTGAATGTAATCATTGCGTAGGTGTGTAGTGTGATTCTGTGTAGTTTATTTATGGCATCCCGTTGGGTTTGACGTCATCTGAACAGGACATTGCACCAGGGTTCGAGTTATGTGGGAGCCAATGGGAGCTGAGCTCCCATAAGGAGGGGTCTGAGCTCCCACGGACGCAATGAAATCATACATCTGTGGGGGTCGCTAATACATTACCAACAACCATTATTTTAATCACAAATAATGCATGTGTCAATGTAATGAGTATTATTGAAAAGAAAAACATGTTTTCCAAAAGAACAACTCATCTCTTGAATAACAATATGCCTGCACTGCACCTCCAAGGTGCGCAATACTTTATTGCACAATCTATGCCTGTGAGCGTGCTGCGCGAGCCGAGATGATGAGTCACTGTGTGCATAGTTGAACCTTTTCATACAGGGCGTGGTAAGTAGGGGTGCTGAGGGTGCTGCAGCACCCCCTGATGGAGGACAGGGAATCTGCACGTCCACAAGATTAAATGGAAATATAATACAAATATAATACAAAAAAAACTTATTTTCGGCCTTGATGTTCACATTCATAATTAAGTAAAGATAACACCCTTTTCACCCCGGTTACATTTTCCATTTGCCCTGAGAGGCTCAGTGAGGTAAAGGACTCTGAGTGTTTAGATAGTTCACTTTAGTCTAAGTTATCTCAGTGTGTCTCAAACGGTTTTATCACAATTTATGTAAACAAATATTTCCAAGGCACACCTTTATAATTATTAGGATAAATAAAAACAGGTTTGAAATCATTCCAATGTATACTATAGGACAGTAAACCAACAATATCCTTTAAAACTGGAGAGATTAAAAAATATGGATAAATAAATAAATGTTAACTGGTAAAATAAGATATAAATGAACCAGCACAAATCTTGCCTAGGGCAGCAAATTGGTCAGAACCGGCCCTGGTGTCATCCCCACAGCACCCCCCATTTGAAACATGTTCCCACGGCTATGTACAACAATACGCCCAAGCTGCCCCTCCTTAACTAGTTGTGTCTTGTTCTTGTTCTATCAGATGTTTAATGATTCAACATGTTTTTACACTTTCCTGTTAAGATTCTGCCTCGTGTTTGTTCTCATTGGGCCGTATGAAACAACATGTTCTATTCCAATGCTCAATTGCTCTAGGTTGGATTTCCTACTAACGTAATAGACACTTTGGACATTTATTAATCCTAGTAGATTTTGAGTCATCACTAGGCATTTATATAGCACCTTTCAACACAAAGCAATTCAAAGTGCTGTACAAAAATATAAGACAATAAGATCTAACAACACTAACATGTGTAGTCAAATTTGTCTGAAAATGATTTAGAAATGTTGCTTCATTTGGATGGAAAATTTGCGAGGCAAAAATGTACCTCACTCTTAGTTTATGAAATCATCAACTCACTTTCTAAAAAAATGAAAATTGGCATCAACAGCACGAAAACAAAACCGGTTGCAACCATGTTGTCAAAGTAGCAGCAAAAAGAGCCAATGTGATGTACTGCCCGCTTGTTTGTTTGAGAGCTTGAACAACAACTGACAAGTGAAGAAATGCATGGATGAAATGTTGATGTGTGGTTCAGTTGCCTCTATATGCATTGAATAAAAACTGATGATTATTTGCGATGCATTTGTGTGAAGCAGTATTTTATTGGTGTTGCTGGTTAAGATAAGTATGATGTAACTATTTTATAGACTAATATGTAGCTTTATCAATAATGCCGTGCCACATTTTATAAGCTATTTGTTTTGAATGTAAAGTAGTGAAGTGGGAGTTTAAACTAACAGAGATTTCATAAGTAGAGCTACTTCCTTATGCCCGGGCAGCCAAAAATATGTTTTGTGTGCACAATTTTGGGCCTTTTCCAAGGCACACCTTTATAATTATTAGGATACATAAAAACAGGTTTGAAATCATTCCAATGTCATTTCATTTCATTTCAAACCTTTATTTAACCAGATTGGTCCCATTGAGATCATAGATCTCTTTTTCAAGGGAGACCTGCAGCATATAGGTTCCACATGAAACATAAAACAATAAAGGACATCATACATTATATTTACAGGATACATTTACATAGTTATAGACATTTACAAGTACCCATAGTATCAACGAGCATTTCATTTAGCCTAGCTTTAAAAACATGCAGAGGAATGAGATTGCTCAATTTCAATTCTTGCTGAAGATTGTTCCAAGCAAGTGGAGCTGCGCACATAAAAGCTGTCTTACCTATATATATATACATCTATATTGATTCTGACTTTTCTACATCCAACTCACAGGTTTATCATTATTTTGAGAATAAAGATTATTACTTTAACCCTTTTAGAAGGGAAGATATGGTAATTTGTTCTGGGAATGTCATTTTCGAGCCTGAGACCTGAAAAACAGGCTCAGGGTTTAAGAGGTTAAGTAATCATAACACAAATCTAAAAGTTAATCTGTTTTTCCTTTCTCTTTTCAAGAGTGCTTCAGAGGATGGCTGAATTCACAAAACGTGGAGATGACCGAGAGGGAAAAGTTGGCCGGTTACTACATTTCACAAAAAATACAGGACCTTGTGAAAAGCGGAAAGAAACAGTTGAAGGAAACTGCTTACAAATATGAAGTAATGGGTGTTTTGAAAATGTTTTCAAATTTGTGTTAATGTTCATTGTGTGTTATACATTTTCTTCCTGCTTCTAATCATTTGATGTATGAGTATTTATTTACAGACAATACATTCTATACATTCTGGTACCTTTCTGGTAAGGTAGGTGCTCTGATCTGAAATGATAGATTGAGCTACTGCAATTGGGTGAGAGTGTTTCATCATCACATATGACCAGCTTAACCATCAAGCAGAGATGGAGTACTCGAGTCCTGGACTCGGACTTGAGTGCCGATTTTCGGGACTCGTGACTCGACTCGGACTCGCGCACTGATTGACGCGACTCGGACTTGGACTCGTGAATTCTCGCGCACAATGACTTGGACTCGGACTCGGACTCGTGAATTATCGCGTACGCTGACTTGGACTCGGACTCGAACACGAACACAGGTAATGATGACTCGGACTCGGACTCAACTCGGACACTCCTTGGGTGACTCGGACTTGGACTCGGACTCGAACACAGGTAATGCTGACTCGGACTCGACTCGGACACTCCTTGGGTGACTCGGACTCGGACTCGACTACGACTCTCCCTTGGTGACTCGGACTTGGACTCGGACTCGAAGAGTGGTGACTCGAGAGTGACTTGGACTCGTGAATTGGTGACTTGACTACAACACTGCCATCAAGTAATCCCAGCTAAAGTTCTACTCAAGATCATACAAGTCTGACCAGCTCATGGTGACCAGCTAGAACACTGACCACCAGCTTTTACCAGCTAAACCAGCTATCCTGACCAGCTAATGGTGACCAGCTACTAGACCACTGTGACCACCAGCTTTTACCAGCTAAACCAGCTATCCCGACCAGCTAATGGTGACCAGCTAGACCACTGTGACCAAACCAGCTATCCTGACCAGCTAGACCACTGTGACCACCAGCTTTTACCAGCTAAACCAGCTATCCCGACCAGCTAATGGTGACCAGCTAAACCACTGTGACCAAACCAGCTATCCTGACCAGCTAAAGTGTCCAAAACCCCTCTTAACCAGCAAACTAATCCAGCCTAATATTGACTGGCTGGTCAGGCTGGTTTACCAGCCTGACCAGCCTTGTTGGTCTTAGCTGGTTTTTTCAGCAGGGTGATCAACAAATATTGCTACCAAAATGTGGTATTATTGATGTCTGTGCATAGTTAGGCTATTTGTTAAAAGGGCAAGAAATACAAGAAAACCATCTATGATACGCTAAAGCCAACCGCAACGCACTACATGTACACTGAAAAGGATATGAGCACACAGACCCTAACATATCTGAAATTCCTCTCCAATCCGACATTGTTTTGAATATGTATAGATGTTGTCACAAGTGTGGTGCACAAGAAACTCATTGTTTCAGAATAAAATGCATACTGGGATCATTAGATCATTACATTTTAAAGGTAGGGTAGGTAATTCACTTCAGAAACACCTTTTGTTATATTCCATGGAATGCTCTCAACATCCCGATAGCAATGAATACATGAAATGCTTTGACAATAAATACATAAAAAAATGTCACCTATGGAAGCCGTGGCGCTGTAAAAAGCACGACCAATCATTTGAGCCGGCCCGGCTAAAATAACTGGATGGCCTACCTGCCTGTCAGCCTTCCATCTGTGCACAAACTTATCTCGTGCCCTCATTGGTCATGTGCACGTTCGTGTGTGTTGGAGGAGGGGCTCTGTAAGGAAGTCTGAAGGAAGGGGCAGATTTTTTTCGGCTGTGTACTTTCAAATTCTAGCGCACTCAAGCTGGTTTCTCCATTCTTACCTACCCTACAGTACCTTTAACGTTCTAATCATCATGAAGATGGATGCTTCCGCCAAGTAAAATAATTGTTGGAAGTGCATGCTGTAAAGCTATAAAGTGTTTCGACAACATTAAACATCCATTTAATTATATTTCTTAATAAAATGGGTACCTTCAAATAACGGGCAGATTTTCCTCCAGCAGGTGACTCCTCCCTCACTGGTGAACTGACCCAGAGACGTCTCCAGGAAGAAGACCGGGATCCCACAAGCAAACAGGAAGATGAGGTATGGGATGAAGAAGGCCCCTGTATAAGCACATAGATTTAAGGAACAGTTCACTCTAATACCTTTAATATGCTCTCAAACCATGTAGAGTAGAAGATACTGATGCATTAATTTAAAGTATTGTAAAGAGAACATTTAAACATAACAGTTGTCAAAATATTATGAATCTGAAATCATTCATGTGGTTAACAAGAGAGTTACACACTTTTACTGTCTCTTGGACATTAATGAACCATGTTTTTATTGTTTATTTTTTGTCAGTGAGCTCTCTCTTATCAGCCATTAGCCACACCTAAGCTAACTAGTTTCTCAAATGAGTCTGGCTCTTTTCTGTGAACTATGACCCTCATTGATCAATGAATCTCCTTGGAATAGATTATATATTAGCGTGTGTATTACCTCCTCCTAACTTAAATCTCTTATTTTTAATCAGAAGCTTAATTGTGCTGCTTTACAATTGCAATCAGTGCAAAGTTGGAACTTCTGGAAGAAGTTTGGAGTAAATCAAGATATGTATGACTGAATACGAAAGCTTTTGTGTTAAACATGCCAGAGAGAAGTATTTGAGCACTCACCTCCTCCATTCTTGTAACATAGATAGGGGAAACGCCAGACATTCCCCAGGCCAATAATTTCTCCGGCCACTGACAGAACAAACTCGATCTTGTTGCTCCACTGACCCCTCTCTATTAACTTATCCTCTGTGCTGGGCACGATGTCCAGGGGCCTGCTGAGCCCATTGGAGGGCTCCACTTTGGACATGTCCTCTGTGTCCTCCATGTCCCCTGTGGGAAGAAAGGGAAAGAGTGGAAAAGAAAATTACAAAGAAGTAATGTTGCAAATGGCATTATCATTATTTCATATATCTCAGAGGCATAACTGATTCCTTGTTTTCAATTGAAATTCCTTTGACAAATAATTAAGGACACAATCTCATAGTAGAAGTTCTAAAGCGCTGTTTGTAATTTATTTATTTCAAAAAGTTACTATTTATCTAAATAGCAAATAATTGAATTCCATAACTGGTGATCATGTCATCTGAAGACATCTTTAAATATGGTAAATGTGAGCAAAATCTGAAAAACCAGAATCAAAATTATGACGGTTCAGTGTCATCACTATTCACATCAGTTAAAGCTCTATACTTGTGTAAAACAAGAACTTAAGTAACTAATTGTGTTTGTTTATAATGCAAAATTGCTTTAATATTTACATCTTGATACCTTTCTCAAAGGATAATGTGATCTGACCATATCATCCCAATATGATTCAGCTGACATGTTCGTTTTAGAATACCTCTTTTGTCACAGTTCACACAAAGCAAGTCATGAAAAAGTAGGCAATGGGTTATGGGAAAAAATGTTTATGACATGTTTTTTAGACTTCATCATCCAAAATAATTTGAATAAGCTCAATTTGCTCAGTGAGCCTAAATGTGCATCCTATTATAAGGCTCCAGCTAATTTAAAATGCAGCTACCAGTCATGCATACTCTCAGAACTGAAAAACATAAAACCCAAGAAATGAAATCCCCTTATTGACTAATATAGGAAAACAGAACCAGCTTCAAATGTCACAATAGTCCTCGAGAAGCTTTACAGTTTTCTTTAATTGGTCCTACCGGGTCAATAAATATAAATAGGGACCTATTTGAAGATTAAGTGAAAGACCTGGAGTGAGAAGGAGGATTTTCAGGACCTTGGCTAGTTCTTAAGGAGAATTCCCATCGTGTATGTGATGTGCCAAATATGCCTGTTTTTGTTTACAAGATCTAATGTTTTATTTATGTCACTACTCTTCCTGTCACTACTCTTCCTGTGTTGGATGAGGTCAGTAATGGCTTGATGTTACGTGACAACGTTAGAAGTTAGTCGAGCCCTCGGCCAGACCCTGTTTTGGGGCCAGTGTTGCTGAAATAATTTCTCTCTGTGGAGGAAACAGACAACTCACTGACTGTGCTCACTCCTGTCAGCTTGCATTAACAGGCCCCTCACCAGCCCCTCTGTCACCCTTTTAGCTCTCTCACAGGCATGATGGCTGTTGCAGTCCCAATTCAAATGGATTGGTTGTCAGTCTGCAGGAAACGTGCTCAAACTAATTCATTTACAAGAATACATATGGGCATGAACCTTTCTTTATCTTTCAGACATGCACACAAACTAATGCTTTGCATATGTTGCGCGACCTTTGTCTCACGGGACCAATAAAGCTGTCTTCTTTGGAGTTTAGTTCTGAAGACAACAGTCTTGTTTGAAGCCACCTTAAGGAATGTGATCCTCCTGGCAAAGAGCAGAGGTGGAGCACAAGTGTGACTCTGTGTGTGCTGTGTGCATTAGGTTGGAGGTTGGAGGTTGGACCCCTCTTAAGAGCCAAAAATCTCCAGCACTGAAGCCAAATTGTGGCCGGAGGTAAAAATAGAGCCCCTTGTTTTCTGGAGGTACTTGGTGGGAATGAAGTCTTGGGGCAACAAAAGCCCAAGGAGCCCCACCGCTCTCCGCTCTGTGCTGGCAAATGAGAATCCTCACTGGTCTCGCAGCCAGATCACAGTTTACCTCACTTTTTCACAGTTTCTTTGTGAATGCTGGGAAGCTCAGCACACAGGCCAAATGCCTCACTTCAAACAGTCCTTTTTAAATAGGTGAGACTTAATATGAGCACTATTTATAGTAACATAGTCAGGCTGAAATCATTTTCATACATATATGCTAATAGAATAGTCACAGGAGAGGCACCGTGTGAGAAAATATGCAAAGATTGAGAATGACCTCATCAAGAAACAGAAGAGCTTTATCCCAGGAAACAGTGCCAACTTAACCTCTCTCTGAGAAGCTGTGGACTGACTGAGCAAGTGACTGGCAGAGTGAGTGACTGACAGACTGACCTATTGAAGGATTGAATGAATGTGTGGCTGACTTAACTGGACATTGAGAGCTCAGTTTTTATTCTAATAAACCAATGGCCCTTGAAACACAGATTTAGCCTTAAACTTCTTTAACATTGCCCGGCGCACAATGGACAGTCTTTCTTTATTCCATGCCATTTTCTTCCTGCCAAAACCTGGTGCCTCCATTACCCATCATGCCACATGGCTGCTGACAGTTTTGTTAGAGATTTTGATGTGTTATCCTGTTAGTAGCCTCCAGTTTCTAGCCTCAAGCAGAGATGAGGATGTTACTATTTGCCACTTAAGGCAATTTAGCACTCCTGTGGAGTCACACAAGGCCTATATGCCACTTATTCCACATATGTAGTACCCTCCAAAACCTGTTAACATAGGGTTTGGTAGAGTTCCTCTCAAAGGTTCAACATGACTTCAACAATAAACTCAAAAAAGCCTTTAGGTTAATCTCTAATGAAAAAGCCGGTCATGCCGCTCTTAAGCTGCCAAATGGTGCACTATTTGCACGACTGGTGCATGAACAGATAGAGAATTGTGAGTTCATTCGATTTCTTTGTTTGCTCATCAACAACTGTCTTTGGTGTCTTAAAAGAAAGGTAATACGAGTTGTGACAGTGAACCAGAACAGTAAAAATGTGGGCCGTAAAAACAAAGCAATCTGGCTGAAAGAGCCTCTGACACTTTGTAGAGCTGCAGGGAACTAATGAGGTTGGTGATGATTACAATCACCAAGGAGGTTATATTTTTTTTGGTTTGGTTTGTTTGTCAGCAAGATTACAGAAAAGCAACCAGCTCAAATGAAAGTAGTAGAAGCGTGTAGCATGGGACAAGAGAGACCAATCACAGAGAAGTGCCTTTATCGTTCTCTGTGGGTCATTGCAAGCGACTTCTTTTTCTCTTATAGCCAGTTGATTAATTGTCAATGTAAACTACTTGTGGTACCGTCTTTTGTTCTTATTGGTAGTAATCCAAATATGTGTACATCTCTACTTTACCCTAGTGAGTGACCTTAAGTGAGATAAGTAGAGTCCACACTGATATTGAGGTGAAAGTGGAAAGCCACAAAATATTAAACAGATAGACTAGTTAGACATTAAAAGTCATTGGGGTGAGAAATAATGGCTCCTTGTAATCATGTGCAGCTCAGAGTTACACATTCACAATATCCCGTACCCTGAGGCTACGAGAGTTGTATAAAACAGGCTAATGCATAACTCAATCAGTTAAGGTTGGTTGGGTTCAATGTCTCATGTCTATCTGTACGCAACAAAGACTGCAGCATTTGATGTTGAATCTACATAAGGGTTTAAAATGATACATTTGGTTGGTGAAAAACACACAAAACAAGGGGAATGGCATACATTGTGAAGAAAATGTCATGCATATTGTCTTAAATGTTGATTTTATGTTAATATATAGACCTTTTCTTCAATTATCCGTTTGAATTTCCTGCCGAAAATGTTGTAACGTGTCTTAATTGGTGAGCTATTAATGTTCAAGGAAACATTTAGATTGCAAAACAACATCCACATTTCACATGATAAAGCTCAGTCGAAGCCATATTCTCTGATATGTAATTAATCTGAATGCAACAATGCAAAAATGAGGATCAACAACACATTCAATCTGCTTTCTAATAACAGCACTGGACACCATGATCTCAGCATGGAATGGACTGTGCTGCATACACATTTGCTCAATATGAAAACAAAGTTATGAAAGTGTTGATTCTCGTGCATACAGTTTCTGCTCTGGAGAACATCGGTTATGTTTTAATACTGCATGCCTTTCCTTAGCAGGACAAAATTATGCATTGTTTTTTTCTCAGGAAAACTCAAAATGACAAGTTTCAAACAACAGCTTCCATTGAGCCAATAAATAAACAATTAAATAACAATGTAGGATGTCTATGAATATATCCATTGTATCTCAAAAGTAGTTTTAACTTCTATCTATGTCACATAATTGATATTCAAATGCACTCACCTTTCATAATGACACCCTCAAGGAAAGAGTGGGCCACCAAATACGGGCCTGCTGGCGTTTTAGGTTTCACTATATAACATTCATGGAGGGGCGGAGATCTGAGAAACTAGTGCAGCCCGTGCAGTGAGATTTTCCCTCTCCAAAGACTCCCCCCCTTCCTCTATCCAATTCCATTCAGACACCCCACACACAAACACACACACTCACTCCCCACAGCACACTAGAGGTCTGTGCTGTCTCAGCATGGTGGGCTGATTGCGTAACCTTTTGACACACACATTCTCCCAGGGCCTTTCTGCCCAGAGAGCAACCCGGGAGAATGGAGGGGAGGCTGGTCACACTTGTGTTTAGGTGGCCCCTTAGATTATATATCACAGGCATGCACATGTGTATCCAAATGTGCGATGATCTAATCTGTTTCTGAGATAGACAGAAAAGCATCATTTGCAAAGCATGTAAACTCAAATGTGTGTACCAAAATTGCAAAAAAATTCTCCCAAATTTCAGTGATCTTTCCTGCCTGAGTGTAATTAAAACATCACTCCTGCTTCATGAAGCTCCTGCTCCAAAAACATCCTTAATTCAGCCCCCGGAAAGGAGTCTTTATTCCCCCCACAGACCCAGGAGCCCATTCAGAACATTTTCCCACAGCAGGGGTCCAGAGTGACCCGGTTCATGGCGTTTGTTAGAAGGTCACAATCCAGAGGGTCTTTATGGAGGTGGGGGAGTGATGTGCTTCTGCTTTTCCTGTCTGAAATCTTTCAGGGTGAGGCCTTTTTTTTGTAAACTCCCCATCCCCCACCTTAAGTCAAATTATAATTCAAGACACGGTAACGTTAGCTTTCTATAAAAAGAAAGCTGTCGGCTTGACATTAGATTTGTGGCAGTTTAGACTGAACAACATATCTGTTTATTCAGTTACAGAGGAATTACAAAAACAAGTGTCTTCAAATATTTAGTCCCTTTTTTCTATAAATTAACTTATTCAAATTAAAATCTTGTGTGTTTTTGAAGATCGTGTGTGAGCAGGAGCTCAACAATCCAAATGTTCATTTTGTTGAATAAATTAATAACAAATAATAAGTGCTACAATTTCATTTGTCACATTTATGAAACTATCTTTCCCGTTTAGCACTTTCTTGCATTTATTTGAGAAGAATAACACCTATCTTCTTAACCCTTGTAACTTATCGCAAGAAAGTGAATAACTCACTTCAAAATGTAAATCTTCCTTTAAGATTGAGTATGTGTCACAAGTTAGACACTTTTATTGTTGTTGTTTTGGTTTGGCACACCTTTAACTCTCCTGTCATTTCAGATCCCGCCTTGCTCCAGGCTCTGGCAATCAGCTCACTTCCCTCACCTGGTCTCCCCAGCCCTTCCCCTCACCTGTTACTCATTTCCTCATTACTTCACAGTATTTATATCACCTCACTCTCACCTGCCCTTTGCCAGATTGTCTTGTCAGTTCTGCCAAGCTCTCCAGTGATTGCTCGTCACTAGCCTATATTCCTGTCCTGCCCGGTTTTGACTACTACCTGCCTGTTATCGGACCTCGAGTTCTCTGCCTGCTCTCTGCTCGGATTAGTTTGCCTCTCTGACGGATCGCCTGGTTCTGAGCCCTATTCTGCCTGCCCCTTCTCGGATTGTTTGCCTTTCTGCTGGATTTCCTGGTTCTGACCCTGCCTGTCCCTGACCGGAATAAACGGAACATTTATGAAACACTGTCTGAGTCGTGCTATTGGGTTCTGATCTGCAGAGGTGGGGACTCGAGTCACATGACTTGACTCGAGTCAGACTCGAGTCCCATATTTTTTGACTTGAGACTTGCTTGACTAACATTGATAAAAGACTTGACTTGACTTTGACTTGGTATTCATGACTTGAGACTTGACTTAAACTTGAGACAGATGACTTGAAAGGACTTGACTGTTTAAAATTAAATATTTGCGTTTGTTTTTGTAGTGAGATATTACGTTTAGTTTTTTCGAAAAACGTGATTGGGTGATTATAGCGCAGTGCGCGCAAACCTGGCAACCCACTACGGCAGGAGTGTTGTTAACATGGCAGCGGCTAGCGTTACTCCAAAAATAGTGAAGTTTGGATTCAAGGATTATGTTGTCGATGACGCTAATAAGAAGAGAACAGCGGTATGAAGGGTCTGCAGCATAAAGATCAGTGACACGACCACCACAACATCCAACTTCATTCGTCACTAATACCTAATATATATATATCATTCCAATAACTTGTATATAGACTCATACTGCACTATTCCACATCATAACTTTATTTCATTTTTATAACTATTATTATTTTTGTATTGCTCTTGCTCTTATTGTTATTATGTTATGTTATTATGTTGCATTGTTGGAGAAGCCTGTGACATAAGATTTTCAACTGCATAATTACTCTGTAGCTATGTCAGATTGACAATAAAGAACCTTGAACCTTGAACCTTGAACAAAAAACCCACAGAGAAAGGTGCGTGAATGTGTTGTGTTAGCTAGAAAGCTAACGTTAAGTTTAAGCTACGTTAAACTTGGTTTCAAATCGATTAAGCATTACAAAGAGAAGACAAAACGGTAAATGAACACTAGAACCTCCAAGGGATTCATTTGTACTAACCCAGATACTGACGGGCTGTCAGGAGAGGGAGAGAGAGAGAGAGAGGAAAAGAGATGCCTCGTTTATTTCCCCTGTATTATCAGAAGTTACTGTAAACTGTTGAATCATGTAGTTCATCTACTTTTAGTAGTTTGTTTAAATGTTTTAATTATGTTGTTTTTGTTTGTAGAAGTGCATCATTCCTTGATTTATTGTAAAAATGAATCTGAACTTTTTGATCTGTTATGATGATAAACTGAAGCAATTTCTAAATTAACCCAATTAAGTGAGTTTTAAATCGTCCTACTTTTAGTTTACAGTATAAGGAAATTATGAAGAGGAACAAATTAAATGATTTGAAAATGATATCTATGTAGGTGCTGATGCTGTTGGCGGTTCTAGTGTTAACAGACATTTAAATTAAATATGTGTAATGGCAAATGCCATATATGATTTTCTTACCTGGAATTCTGCCTTTTTGAACAGACTCTTTGATTGAGTCCTAGCTATATTGTCTGCAGTTCTAGGGTTAATATTGATCTAATATGATTGTCATCGGTCTAAATTAGATTTCAAATGATTAACTGTGTATGTAATGAAGATCATAGTGTGGGTTGAATCCATTTTCATAACCACTGTCTTTTAACTGATTTAAATGCGGAAACTGGGCTTATTCATCAGAATTTCGTATGACTTGACTTGACTTGCTTGCCCTGAGCAATGACTTGACTTGACTTGCTTGACTCTCACCACAGTGACTTGGGACTTGCTTGATACTTGTAGGTCAAGACTTGAGACTTGCTCATGACTTGCACATGTAGGACTTACTCCCACCTCTGCTGATCTGTATCTGTGAGTGTGACAGTATGATAACTCAGATGTACCAAATGGATAACTTACAATAAAATACAAATATTGGTTCATTTGTAATTTAAGAAAACAACTGTTCTGGATGTTGTTTAAAAAGGAGGTACAACAAAAAACGTTCAGTTATATGGTTATTCAGTGGTCCTTTAATTAACAGTTAAAGCAGTGGTTCTCAACTGGTGGGTCGCGACCCAAAAGTGGGTCGCGGACCCGTTTCGAGTGGGTCGCAGATGTGAGTGAAGAAAAAAGTCAAACTTTTATTTTGAAGGCCCGATTTTCTAACGCTGTGCATGCAGTAGGAGTTGGACTGGAAGTACCGGAGACTGTAAACGGTTTGAAAACTTCCGTCACGTAGTGATCATCTTCTCAATAAAACATCTTTGCTGATGTTTTTTTCGAGTCTTCTGGCCAATCAGAATCAAGATTGTTGCCGGAAGTCCCCACAGAGACTAGGGTTGCGGTCGAATAGTCCAAAAATCAGCTCCTAAATTCTAACCCTATCGTCTATCCCTTGACCTCTGAGTGAAATGTCACGGGGTTAAGGGATAGTGGATAGGAAAATTCAAAAGGATTTAGGAGAAGAGACTGCGGTACTTTAGAGAATCCGACTGCACTTTCACTATCCGACGTGTTTATGATGCGCCAGCGGAGATCATAAATGTGCGTCTGCTGCTGTGGGGAAACTATGGAAACTACAGTTTTCTATACAGCGGACTACAACATGGATGTTTAATAAGAACGAGGGACTACTGTAAACTCATCTAGAGACTCTGCACCGTGCTCTGATGCTGTTGTTTTATGCTTTATGAACGGGGACAACAGAGAAACATATTCTTCATGACCAAAGTTGGAATTGAAATAAAAAAGGAAAGTGAAACTTATGCTCGTCACCCTCTCCCTCCGGTCCACATTAATACAAATGATCCCAATACGTATGATTGTATGAAAAGATCTTAAAATCAATACAAATGTATTTATTATAAACGTTAGTCCTTAACATCTATCACTGTGTATATCACCATTCAAACATATTTTAAAAGTTGAACAAACCCCACACAGCTCAGTAAAGACTGTGAAATGTTGACTTTATTTGATCATTTCAGTAAAAACTAACGTTCATATTTCTCTTTTTGATTATAATACTGATGAACGTTCAAAACAAAGCACTTTGGCAACTTACCACATACGTTTTAAAATGCTTAATAAGCACCGTAACTTTCATGATATAATTTCTCGTTCATAATCGGTTGTTTCCGTGAACGGCCGACTGTTGTGTGATGGTAAATGCGGCGGCCGCAAGGCATTGTGGGGCAGCATTTTCTCCTCTCCTTTAGGTTAGGGAGGTCCAGTGGTTCCTAAGCTAAAGGAGGTTATAAAGGAAGTTTGAAACCTCCTTTCCTTTCATTTAGAGAATTCGAACGGCACTTATCATGGCTGCCACTGAGGGACTTCCGGGTCATTTCACTCCGTTAGGAAGGTTCCTAAGCTAAATGGACTATTCGACCGCAACCTAGGCTTGTTTGAGACAAGCGAGACCGACGCAGACCTGCGCAATTGCGATCAACGTCTTGCTAGTGCGTTGCATGATGGTTAGTCATTTTGTCCGACTTGCTCTGGAGGCTCACCTACATGAGACGTTGAAATCTCGCGGGACAAAGACGCCCGCAGACTTGAGAGCGAGGCGCGGCGAGGCTGCGCAGTTTCTCTCCACGGGCTGCGGAAGCAAAATGCTTGATGGGAAACGACTCGCTGGTATCTCGAGCTGAGCGCTCATTGGAGGTTTTTACCCCGTGCAGGTGATGAAACTCTCCAATTGGCTCTGCAAAAGTTTGTTGTTTTGTGTCAGTTTTACGTCGCCACTTCCATTCACATTTTTCATCATTGTTCCACAATGTTTGTCATCATGAAATGAATATCTATATATTTTATACTATACTTGCACTGCTTACCGTTTTCATACTTTATATATCTTAGCATATTCATACACACTGTTCATACTAGGCTAGGCCCCTGTGTATAGTGTATTCATACCCCTCACTGTTTAGTCATCATTCAATTCATTCTATATTTTATTCTGTAGATTGTGTACATTACTTTTCACTTTACTGTTTTTTGCACTCCTGGTTAGAAGCTAAACTGCATTTCGTTGTCTCAGTACCTGTAATCTGTGCAATAACAATAAAGTTGAATCTAATCTTGAGCAGGAACAAATGTATTTACTTAGTACATATCTGACATTAACGATTAAACACATTTGTGCATTCTTTATAAATGCAAACCGAGTCAAGCCGACTCCGGAGGTGGCAGTATGCACCTTAAAGTTGTTTGCAATCCGGCAAAAAACCGAGAGAAGAAGAAGAAGAAGAAGAAGAAGAAGAAGAAGAAGCCGACTCCGAGCTGTCCGACTTCAGGCGAGCTTTTTGAGACCTCCCCCGGCTGCGATCGGCTATTCTCGTCTACTTTCGAGGCGAGCCGCAGCTCGTCTCAAACAAGCCCACTAACTTTGCGGTAGAACTATTCTTTATACATCCATGGGTACGACTTCAGATAAAAATGAACACGTAATTAAATATGACCCCCGGTTTGATGATTGACAGGTCACAGAACAATGGGAGCTATCTACCCTTACCCACAATTTAAAGTAATTCACACAGACTCTCTCCTCTTTGCTCTTCTCTCTGTGAGGAGCAGCAAGTTCAGCTGTCAGAACAAAGTGAAAAACAAACAATGGCATCAAATATTATGAATATGTCGGGTAGCAATAGATTTATTTATTTTCTTCTCAGTGTACCAGAATGCGTAGTTTATATGTTAGTATTTCTAAAAATCTCCTGGGGGAGAATCCCCCAGACCCCCTTCTGCGGTTGGGTTTTCAGCATGTGTGCCTTTTTATGTTATACAGTTCAGCTTTGATTCCATCATCTCATTAAACCTTATTTAAAAGCATACTTTAGTTCTGTGAAGGGATACAAGGGAGATATGCACTGTACTTCACTTTCATTAATATTGTATATATGCTGAAAAGCTTATATATTACAGCACCATTTTTTGTTGAATAGCTTTGAGTGGTTCGAAATTTCGGGTCGCGATTTATTGACAAAGGAAAAAGTGGGTCCCGAGCATAGACTGTATATATAAATGGACGTAGGGTCCGTGACGTCACCCATAGGATTCTGCAGAGTTGCCGAGAAGCCCTTAGTAGGCGGAGTCGGCCACTAACGGCTCGACAGTGACGTCTGAGTCCAACTCCCGCCTGCTCCAGCCTGCTCCAAATAAGGGCAAAGAGGCGGAGCCGAGGCGGGACCTTCTGCCTCCAGCTGGGAAGTAACAGAGCTAGCTCAAGCTAAGAAGCTAAGCTAACATGCTTCCCCATCAGCACACTGCCGTCACATTTTACGTTTCTAAGGTAAGCGGACATGAAACTATTCAGCAAAACTATAAATAATAATCTAAGTTATTGAGTTTTTAGCATAATACTTCAGAATCTTAAAATCCCTTAACGTTTGTATGCAATGTGCTAAATGCAACACTGGAATCAAGCAAATATTAATATGTTTGCATGACATTAGTTATTTATATTTTGCCATCACTTAATTATACGTTTAATACATTTAAGTTAAGCTAAGGTGCATGTGATGGTAGCTAGTTAGTGCTCTTACCTGTGAGGCCTCCTCCAAACAGCATTATAACCAGACTGTATCATTAAAACTATAAGTACCAGTTCTAGATCCTTGACTTTAGACAAACAATTCAAAAGACAAAATGTATTTAAAGACCAATCTTTATTTGAAGGTGCCTCTTAACCTGGGATATTAGTTATACAGTAATAGTATTGACAATCTAAAAAAACTGAGCAACTCAACAGTCAACTTTATATTTCTTATTGTCTAAAGCAGTGGTTCTCAACTGGTTAGGCCTCGGGACCCACTTTTTACTTGGTCAATACATCGTGACCCAACATTTTGAAGCACTCAAATCTATTCAACAAAAAATCGTGCTGTAATATATACGCTTTTCAGAATACAATATTAATAAAAGTGAAGTACAGTGCATATATCCCTTCACAGAACTAAAGTATGCTTTTAAAAAAGGTTTAATGAGATAATGGAATCAAAGCTGAAATATAAAAAGGCACACATGCTGAAAACCCAACCCCAGCAGGGGGGTCTGGGGGGATTCTCCCCCAGGAGATTTTTAGAAATACTAACATAAACTACGCATTCTGGTACACTCTGAGAAGAAAATAAATAAATCTATTACTACCCGACATATTAATAATATGTTATGCCATTGTTTGTTTTTCACTTAGTTCTGACAGCTTGCTGAGAGAAGAGTAAAGAGGAGATTCTGTGTGACTTACTTTAAATTGTGGGTAAGGGTAGATAGCTCCCATTGTTCTGTGACCTGTCAATCATCAAACCGGGGGTCATATTTCATTATGTGTTCATTTTTATCTGAAGTTGTACCCATGGATGTATAAAGAATAGTTCTACCTCAGTTATTCTCCGTGGGGACTTCCGGCGACAATCTTGATTCTGATTGGCCAGAAGACTCGAAAAAACATCAGCAGAGATGTTTTATTGAGAAGATGATCACTACATGACAGAAGTTTTCAAAACCATTTATGGTCTCCGGTACTTCCAGTCCAACGCCTACTGCATGCACAGCGTTAGAAAATCGGTCCTTCAAAATAAGTTTGCATTTTTTTTCAACTTTTTTTTCTTCACTCACACATCCGCGACCCACTTGAAACGGGTCCGCGACCCACTTTTGGGTCGCGACCCACCAGTTGAGAACCACTGGTCTAAAGCATTTATTATTTTCATTTTCCCCTCTCATATTCAGTGTGGACGGATTGAGACAGCGTGGTGTCCAGAGAGCTGCAGAGACTTCAGGGAGAAACCTCCGTGTGATGGACGTCCAGTCTGTTGGTTTGGAGAGGACTGAGGGTCGTTTCTCTGCGAGAAGGACCAGGCCTGATGGAGGAGCCCATGCTGGGCATAGCTGATACCAACTGCACAGGCCTTGTCTGTCACTTTATTTGACTAAATGTGTTTACTTATACATTTAATAGGTTTACACCTTCTGTCCATATGTGCTTTTTTATTTAAAACATGTTTGATTAACTTTTGGTTCAGATTTCAATAAATTGAATTTGTATTTGCACTCCTTTTGTCCATTATTCTTACTGAAAATGTTAGATTACACATTCACATCCGACTGAAGATTGGCCCCATTTATTTGCGTTGCAAACTCTGCGGTACAAGGTACATGTTGTGAAGCTCATAAAGTGAGGCAAATAGAATTAATCAGCTGATGGAGTGTAGATGTGGAAATAGGTGCATTAGATCAGCTGACTTCACAATAAAAGTAGTTTCTTAGTGAATGTCCTGTACTGGTCTTAAAATCTCATAACATCAGCTTTTAATTTTCCTCTTGGATGTTCTTCTTGACCCTCAGAGAAGGAGAAAATGTTGAGTCGTGTCTTTCAGGAATGTCCTTTCCTAACAAAAATGACAGGAAACATAAAACATATTATTGCAGAACAAGTGTGTTATTTATGAAAGAGGTGTGCTTGTGTTTAGGGGCTGTAGATATAATTATTTTGTAATTGTAATGTTTTATTTTATTTCAACAGTGAGCTACAAAGACAATCAGATTATGAATGAACAGTATGACATTCATCAACATTGAAATATATTTTATTATCAAAATAATATTTAACTATTATCAAAACTTAGTGCAACTGTAGAAGCTTGCTCTGTTCTCTCACTGAAATCATAACTTTTACCACGTTTTTTACAGACAATATTGAGAGATAAATAGCAGTTGTCACTAATAGCTTTGCCTTCAATACCTTAAATTAGAAAGCTGACAGTCATATTGCTTGTTAACATCTAAATGTAACCCTTTGCATGGAAAAAACCCTCAACTTCACTGATGTGTAGGTGATCTAGTATTTAGTATTGTTTAATGGAATGTATATCAGTGTATTAAAGTCAATACTTCATTTATTTAAACCAATATCTTTCTTGATTCTTTGTACAGTATGAAAAAAGAGTATTTGTACCTGTGCTGAAGTTCACTGCTGTGAGGAGTCCAGTTCTGTCTCTCACTCTCTGGTCCATCCTGTCTGCATCACCTGGAAACTTTAAACAAACAGATATATATGTAAAGAACCATGTGTACAAACAATATAACTTATTCTCTTCTGTTGAACATGTTGGATTGTGTATTGACCGAGTCAGGGTTCTTTTTATTTTACTGTAACTTTGGAAGTTGTGTTACCAATGCTGTTGTGTTACTGTTTATTTGATACCAATTTGGTAATGCAATTAATAAAAACAACAACGTTTGGGTTCGTTCTTCAGATGACTGTGACGTTAACGTGTAAGCTCAATAATGAACTCCAGCTCAACCAACCATATTGTAATATCTAAGTAATCATCTTGAAATATGACATTAATAATTGTAATATACACACATCTTATTGTGAGGTTGATTTCACATACACTACTTCGACGTTAGCTTGTCTACATACTTGAGCATAGCCAATTTAAATTAACCTTAGCGATGCATACAGTTCCTACCTACATAATAAAATATCTCTCTAAGTTACAAGGATGACCTTATTTTATCAACCTCAAACAGAAGCCTTTTGTTCTACAGTACTATCTCACTTAACGCTTAACACTTGTCTATTTCATTTTAACCTTTATATATACAGTCTATGGTTTTAAGTTAACTTGGAGGATACGATTAGCATCGTTAGCACCGATGTAGCTACCACTCGCTTACAGCTAACCCAAGCCTTAACATTCATTACGTAGCTGATTAAAATCATAAACACATAAATAAAGTACTCGAATTTCACTTACCGCAAAACGGCATTCATGCACCGTCTGTTTTAACCGCAGAGCGAGTCACAATAGTCCGATATATAAGCATGAAGAAAAAACAAACACGGCCGGGGTCAAGTTGTGTTCCCTGGATGAACTGACCAGGCAGAGTCCCTGTAGCTTCACGGACGGAGCAGCTAGCAGAGAGACAAAAAGCTAACAGCAGCAGTCACCTGACAGAGCTGTCACTCAATGTGACCACGCCCTAATTTATGCAAAAACTTTAAGACCTAATATAAATAAAAGGGTCGTGTTAGAAAACAATTCACTCACAGATCCATAATCATGAAGGTGGAATCTAACTATATTCATAATAATATTTATTGGATCCATAGGTAGAAACATGTTTTTTTAGGCTGTGAAATTGGGCATTTTAACATGGGGCTCTATGGAAATTGCTCCTTTCTGCAGTCAGCGCCTATCGGCCAATATATGAACTGCAGTTTGTGGCACTTCCGCATTGGCGTCCCGGCTCTTCCCCAGAGTTTGCCGCTTGGTCCCGAGCAAGCCCCCAGGAAGTGCGCCGGACTCTGATGAAAATATTCGTGCTGGCCAAACGGCTGTACTACACTTCCTTTTGGTTGCCAGGCCCGGAAACACTTTTTCCCATTGACTTACATGGGGAAAGAGTGGTCTGTAAATCGTTGGATAATTTTTTTTAAACTAAATAAACTACCCAGTATGAACACTTGAATAGCCCTTATTAAAAACATTCGTTCCTCAAGTTGTAAAATGTGCTAATAACGTTATTCTGAGAGTTATTTCCCTCTGCATTATGAACGCGCATCTAACCCACGGGACCGCGCCGCCCGGCACGTTCATGTTACGTGTTCAGCACTACATGCGTTTATCTTTACCCATGGATGCACAATAAGAACGGACCCATATCGCCTTACTGCCAGCCCACGGAGCTGTAATAATGGATATATTGCACATGTTTGCTGTAATTCATCATTTGTAAAATATTATACTACATGGGCTGTATGATTAAATCTTGTACCGTAAACGTTGTATTAAATAAAGTTAATATTACCGACGTAGATTAACGTCCCTGTAGCTTCTTATTGCACTAAGAAGCTTATTGCACTGTGTATATATATATATATATATATATATATATATATATATATATATATATCAGTGACGTGCGGTGAGGTTCATGGCTGGTGAGGCACTGAGTCAGATTTACAAATATTATATTTTGACCTTAATCGAAATATTCGGTTATTTTCAAAAGCTTTTTTAGTCTGATGCTTCGATTCATTTTAAACAGACCGTTCAACAAAAGGATACCCAACATCTAAATATTGGATTGTTCTTTCTTAGTAAGATCCCATTTTCATTACAAATGTGGTCTTACCTTGACTTGAAGTCCATGCTATCCTTCTGGACAACAATCTCTATTACTTTTTTGTAAAAGTCCTCCCTATCTTCCTGTAGTTTCAAAAGTCTAGTTTGTTGTTACGTCTACCGTGTCTGCGTAGAATTACAGTAGCAACAAGAACCTGTGGGCTCACGTGCGCCCCCTTCAGTGCGGCAGAGGTTATGGCTGCCTCCCCTGGTGCATTTTCATTGCCGTTGAGACCAGCGAGCCTAAATATCATATATACGTGAAATAAGTTATTTAGAGACTATGGATGGCGAGGATAAATGTAATAAAGGGATCTACATACATTACATTGGTGACCTACAGTGAGATGGTGACAGGCATGCGCTTAGGGCCCGCTTTCCAGCCAGTTTCTGTGGGGTGACGCATTCTGAATTGAGGCAAAGCTCATCTGTGCCTCACCTCACCCCACAGTAAATGGCTTGAGCGCGCTCACAAAATAAGTGCCCGCGCTACATTAGTGCCCGCGCTCCAGCAAGTTACTGTGGGCTTACGAGAGGCAGAGCACGCCCCTGCCTCACTTGTCATCGCTCCCGTAGCGGAGCTCGGCAAATTTGCTGATGTTGACTATAAAAAGCGATTAGAATCATACATAAATCACACTTACAACACAGATCAGTGGAGACATTTTATTATTATTACTATTTCGTTTTTCTTTAGTTGTTTTTCCGTTACATTGGAGTATGACAGGTGAGGCTCTGCCTCCCCTGCCTCCACTGACTGCACGTCGCTGATATATATATATATATATATATATACAGTGCAATAATTATTTCATGCTAAATGAAGCTCTGTTGCTTGGATATCACTAGATCCTGTTACAGCGTAATATAAAAGTACATAACGATTGATGTGTGAATTAGCATAATTACTAGCTAACCGCTAGCTGCTAACTGCCGCCTCGTTAATATCAAATCTATCATAACAAACATTACCATGCTGTCATGAACGTGCGGTGCTATTATGTGTACGCAAATTGACGTGCTTGATGTGAACGAGCATTTTGGGGGGGCATGGTTAAAGTTGCGCATGCGCTATGAGCGCACATACGGGTACTTCTCAGGCATGCCGGGTAATCTGTGACGTTTCGCTCTCTCAAAAGTTGGGCCATTTTATCATCATGCGCGAATGAGCAACTCTCATATGCCCCTTTCACACCAACGCAACTCCGGTTCAAGCTCCGTGCTAGAGCTTTTCTGGTTCAGAACCGGTTCCTCGGTTTAGCGCCGGCTCTTTTCACACCGCTCAGAGCCCGACTGGTGCTGCCGCTGCTGCGTCATGACGTCACAGTTTACGTCGCTGAGTTTCTCCCCAACGCCGGAGCTCACCTCACAACAACAACGGGCCGGGGACTGCGTTGCTTTTAATCATACGAAGCCAGATTAAATTAAATAACGACTTCTCCAACCTTATACTTTTCTCCAGAGTGCCGTGGTTCATTGTTTATTAATGTGTTTCAGCGGCATTTACCGACCGCTGCAGTGCTGGCCGGCTGCTCTTCAACGGGAGTGTATTCTCCCGTTAGCTCCGGGTTAGCTCACACGGCTCTAAAGTATTCACTGTCTGACTGTCACACAAGCAGCTGATACATATCCCCAGTTCCCCTTAAGTGAATGTGTGTCAGTCTGAATTGACGCTGTTTGGCATCACAACGCTGTTATGAAAGTTTCTCTGGTATAACATGGGTGATGTTAGCATAGCAACCGAAGCTAAACTGACTACTTGCTACGCCGTTTTCTCCAGGCACATTTTACCGGCGTATTTTTCATTATGATTCTACTTGTGATAGTCGGACATGACAACCTGTGCAGCCCATGTATTGATTCCATCCGATAGCTGCTATAATAACAAACAAAACGTCTGCCTGCTCTCCACAATGATCAATAACAGCGAACGGATGGTCAAAGTAAGGTACAAATAAACAGAATCACACGAAGCCTGGTTAGTGTTGCCTGACTTTATAAAGCGTGTTTTTTTTTACAAGTGTGTGGTTGCGTTCTAGTCACTTTGCTCAGCACTACTGCTGGTTACAACTGGTTTATTTGCCGTACTCGCCTTAACTGTTATCTCAGGTTAATCTCGCCCCCCTCCGACGTAAGCGGTTCTTGCTTCTACACGGACAACTTTTTGGTGCTCGAAACGAACCGGATTCCGGAGCTTAGAGGCTGCTCCGCTGCGGTGTGAACAGGAAAACCCGGTGCTTTTCAAGCACCAGCACCGAACCGGCCCCGAAACACCGTTGGTGTGAATGGGGTAATAGGAATGAATGAGGCCCCGCCTCCCACGCTGTATCCAGTTCTTATTATACATCCATGGTCCCGAGGCCTGACCAGTTGAGAACCACTAAGTTAAAGGTCTCCTATCATGCAAAATGCACTTTTTGATGTATTTTGTACATAGATATGTGTCCCCTGTGTGTAAGTGTCACAAAGTGTCAGAAAATAAAACCTGATCTGTTTGGTATTTTGAGCAAAACACTTCATAGACATGTTTTTTATATATCTGAAACCTATACTATATGCCTAAAAATAGTAAAATAGGAGACCTTTAAAGTCTCATTGTACAACTGTTTCTTTCTTAGAAATCGGAAGCTAGTAGTTTATGGGATTAGTTTTGTATCATAAAGATAAAGCAACACTTTCTCAGAATAAAGCAAAACTATGAGTTTAAAAGAAGAATCAGTCAAGAGTCAAGCAAAATCAAATACATTTCAAAAATAAAACTATAAGTTGCAAACAAATCATTTGTGTAATCATGTAAACTATAAGTATTTTTTCTTTGTTTTAACATAGGTTTTTGTTTGCAGTTCTTGTTTCTTGTTTCTCAATGATCAGACTTTTGCTTTCGCTGCAGCACCCTCTTTTGCGCTCCTTCACTTTTTGTTTGAGATTCTGACACAAACCTCCCAGGTGGGCGGGACTTTCAGGGGTGCGTCCCCATTGGCTACTCAGTTTTTGAGTGACAGCCCAGTCCTCCAGCGATTGTACAGTGCAGGCAGCTGCGGTGCGGTAGTTGAGCGTGGACAGAAGACCCCCAGAAGAACCAGCATTTCAATTATTATAATACTACAAGTGAACATATATGTAAGTATTGATCATTTGTGTTGTTTGTGCTGTACTATACGGTCTGTTTCTTTATTGTGTTAGTTAAGTGAGAAGTAAAGAAAAGCTGTGTTATGAAAGTTAGCTTTGCTAACTTTAGATCCATAACAATGCAAGCTAGTAGCCTAATGGGACAGCTACAAAGCGAGCAGTGAGTGAGCTCAAACGGACTCGTGTGCCTGTCTGACTCTACCAACAGGCTTTCATGATTCTGTTTAGATATGCAAGTATAAGCCATGATAGCTTATTTTATTAACACACTAATTTGATATGAAAATCAATGGAGGCTGAGTTAACTTTGTAGGAAAACCTACCGTCCATGATGCCCCTGAGCTGTGTTTTATTTGTTAACTTCATTTTTTTCATTTCCTAAAACATTTATTTTCCTCTCATATTAACAGTGTGGATCATTGAGACAGCGTGGTGTCCAGAGGTCTTATCCCGTGTTCCCACTTCCTCTGAGGGGACAGCACGGAGGGGGGGCATGAAGAAAGACCTGCACCATCTTCATCCACGCTGGCGTTGCTGTTATCACTGGCTCAGTGTCATTTCATTTGACCAAATGTCTTTACATATACATTTAATAGATGTTATTATTATCCACCTTTTAGTTTTATGTCCTTTAATTGAAAACATTCTTTGAGACTTCCTCTTCTGGTTCAAATTTCAATAAATGTAATTTGTATAATCACTCTTTTGTCTTTATTCTACATGAACATGTTAGAGATTCCATTCAAATCTGTTGATTATTCATATCTTCCTCAGGCTAGGAATAGTAGGCTATGTCGAATTTGTTATGCTAAATGTATATCATTTTCTCACAGGATATAGAATGAGACAACACAGTTTTTATCCATTGTGTATGAATGCTTCAGCTCTTCAGACCAACATAGTAAGATGTGAGCATGTTCCTAATTGTGTTGGTATGCAACCTAGGTCTGGTCTGTTTAATAAAGCAAATCTGCCACTTTTATATTGTAGAATTTGTTCAATTAAAGCAGTCTTTAATTGTTTGTCCTAAACATAGCAAGATATGCTTTTGAAATGTAACATGTCTTTGAAAAAATAATAGTATACAGTTTATATTGTGTATCACCTTTAGCTTGAAAATACATAGATGTGTTTTTTTTAATCTATAAAATAAATAAATAGACAGACAGACAGACACTTTATCAATCCCAAATTGGGAAACTATTTAACAGCAGCAGTGTGTTCAGGTATTAAAATATTTAAAGTTGGAATAAAGTATAAACTACACAACACAAGTATAATGCACAGCAATCCATAAGATAAGTCCGATATGTTCATGAAAACTCCCCAGGTGACACCAACACTAACGTGGCCGAGTGGACTCCGGAGTTTGCTGCATGAGTTGCACTGTATGATCTGTGGTGTAGTGGGCTGTCACTCAAAAACTGAGTAGCCAATGGGGACGCACCCCTGAAAGTCCCGCCCACCTGGGAGGTTTGTGTCAGAATCTCAAACAAAAAGTGAAAGGAGCGCAAAAGAGAGTGCTGCAGCGAAAGCAAAAGTCTGATCATTGAGAAAGAAGAAACAAGAACTGCAAACAAAAACCTATGTTAAAACAAAGAAAAAATACTTATAGTTTACATGATTACACAAATGATTTTTTTGCAACTTATAGTTTTATTTTTGAAATTTATTTTATTTTGCTTGACTCAGTTTTTTTTTCTTTTAAACTCATAGTTTTGCTTTATTCTGAGAAAGTGTTGCTTTATCTTTATGATACAAAACTAATCCCATAGTAGCTCATCCAGATCAATTGTCATGCTTGCAAAAGTCCAAGGATGTACAAAATGAGATGAAGGAAGATGAAACAACCAACTCAAGGCGGCTCATTATTGACCTGTAATTCTTCATTCTCTCCTCTGCTTCCTGCTGTTCTATGACTCTATACGGACACAGTTCACTGCTCAGATTGTACTCTTAATGGTACATCACATCTCTTCTGATCAAACTCAAATGTGCCGGTTAAATTAAATGTGTAAAATCATCTGTTTTAGAGTCTTCAGGAATGGGAAGTTAAAATATAGCGGCAGTGCTGACAGTGTGGGAGCTCATTCACGGGGCTTGTTAATGATTAATATTAGACCAGATTGCATGCAATAAAATTGGTTTACCTGCGGTCAGTGGAAAAAAACAGCGTCAGATATTTTGATTTGACTGCATGTTTGTAAAACCAAAATGTTGGATGGCTGACGAGATTAATAGACCGCCCACTTAAAAGTTTCTGCGAAATCAAATGACCAACTGCATGCATATACAAATATTTACTCAAAGCCTTTTCAAGCGAGGCCTGGTCAAATAAGTGGTTTACTGATAAGTGAAAGGTTCTTACATCACTGCTCATAGGGGACATGAGAGATTGATGCTCTAAACATATCTTAATATGCATAAAGCCACTAACTACAAAGTACATAGCTTTTGGCTGCTTGGAAAACCTATTTTTTTTAATGCCAGCGTTGGAGGGAACTGGCCATGATAGTTAGAGTAGGTAAAAGGTGTGTACACAAAGATTACAGTGTGCTTTTAAAGAAGAACACCGGCAGACGGGTTGCTGTTTTTACTTATGCACAAGAAGAACTAGAAAATGCATTTCCTGCAGAAAATGCGTGCGAATGCTGTAAACTGTGAACATTTGTGGCTGAATTTAGCTGAAAATGCAGAAAAAGCTGAATATGTTATTAGCTGAATGGTAGCTGCTTTTAACTACAGAGACCAAGTCAGTGTGTTGCTGAACTTAGCAGAGAAATGCAGAAAAGTGAAATGATTTTAATCAAATTGTTACAGCTCAAATGCATTGCAATGACTTCCATGTTAAAAAAAGACTTTAAAAAGCTGAATATTTTAAAAAGTATAACATATTTGGAAAAAGTTGAAAGTTTCCCATCATGTGTTGAAAAGGCTGAATAGTTTGATATTTGAATGGTTCCTGCAGCTGGAATTAGGCTGAAGGAGTTAAATAAAGATATTACATGCAAGTCTGTCTGTCTGTCTGTGTCTCTGTCTGTCTGTGGGCATGTCTGCTCTGATTAGATGCTGCTTGTAGCTACAAAAACCAAGTATGTGTGTTGCTGAACTTAGCGGAGAAATGCAGAAAAGTGAAATGATTTGAATCAAAATTGTTACAGCTCAAATGCATTGCAGAGTAGGAAAAATAGTGAAGAAGCTTAAAAGAAAAGGTTTAAAAAAGGTATAAACAACAACATGTATAGCCTCAATGTCCTGAAATAGCTGAATAAGTTAATAGTTGAATGGTTTCTGCAGCTGAAATTAGGCTGAAGGAGTTAAATATCAGATGTAAGTAGTATGAAGTCTCCATCAGACAGAAAATAATAGGCTGAGACAGTCTGTTAAAGTCCAGTCTGTCAGTGTTGTTTCTGTTCCTGAGCACCTACTCATAACACCCAATCATAACACCTGTGTGTGTGTCCAGAGTTCAAAGACAACCAACTGCAGCACTGAGTCCCATAAGAATGCATTGAGGAGTATATCTGACAATTTTGTCACCTGAGAGAGAGAGAGAGAGAGAGAGAGAGAGAGAGAGAGAGAGAGAGAGAGAGACTTCGAAAAGCTGAATGTTTTAAAAAGTATAACATATTTTGAAAAAGTTGAAAGTTTCCCCATCATGTGCTGAAAAGGCTGAATGGTTTGATATTTGAATGGTTCCTGCAGCTGAAATTAGGCTCAAGGAGTTAAATAAAGATATTAAATGTAAGTAGTAGTGAATGAATGTTTACAAACACCTGTGTGTGTAAACCCAGAGATGAAAGGTTACCATGGTGACGACTTATGACGATTTACCAACTGCAGCACTGAGTCCCATTAAGAATGCATTGAGGATTATATCTGACAATTTTGCCACCTGTTCAAAAACTATGGCTCCTATCAAAAAATTACCAGACCGTGAGCATCAGGGAACCCCAATGAACTGATATATGTTGTTTTTTTTGGTTTTGTGTGTAAAATGTGGAGATGGGAGCAGTTTGTCTAAAGTGTACTTCTCTCTGTTCTGAAGAAAGTTCCAGTCAAATTTAACATGGGAGTCTATTGGGAGCTAGGTGGACTTTTTGTCACTCTGATCACTATTGGGCCAGAACGGTGTGTCCGTTTGATATGATGAAGGCAATTGAGCAGGCCAGACTAATAATGCTCCTGAAATCTTTTGAAATTATTTGAATAGATTGTATATTTTGGCTCTGAGAGCAGTTTTAAAATATTTTTTCCGAAGATTTTTAAGACCCTCTACACTCTAAGTGATGATGTCACGCACTCTAAAATCTAAAACAGCCTGTACATTTACCAAAACTTAAACGTTGATAAGTCAAAAACCGTAAAATATATCAAAAATAAAAGTCAAGTTTGAATAGCTGAAGGTGTTGTGATCATTTGAACGTTGGAATGAAGTGTCTAGCTGAAAGTATGTGGAAGGAGTAGCATTTGGCGCAAGGTGTAGGAAAAGAGGATTTTAAGGCATCTCCCATTGACTTCCATGTTAAAAAAAGAGTTTAAAAAGCTGAATATTTCAAAAAGTATAAAATATTTTT